>NC_062214.1:188674009-189043058 GCF_902686445.1 Sciurus carolinensis | reverse complement strand
AGAGAGGAGAGAGAGGAGAGAGAGAGAGAGGGAGAGAGAGAGGAGAGAGGAGAGAGAGAGGAGAGAGAGAGGAGAGAGAGAGAGAGGGAGAGAGAGAGAGAGAGAGGGAGAAAGAGAGAGAGAGAGAGAGAGCAGATGGGGCAAAATGAACCCAGGTGAAGGCACATCGATGTTTGCTGTATTATTCTTCACACCTTGAAAGTTTGACATTTTCCCAAACAAACAATAAGCAAAGCTTTTGGGGACACCACATCCAAACCATAACAGGACATCAGACTTGTGATTCTGTTACATCCTGAGGGAGCCGATCTGACCCGACTGACTGGAAGTGAGTGGCCAGGATGAGGGAACCCGCGTGGCCAGCGACCGCGGGCTAGTGGCCTCCAGCCAAAGCCAGGGCCCCCAGCGATCCCCCTGCAAGGAGAGGAACCCTGCCCACACAGATGAGCTTGGGGGAGAACCTGACCCGTCCAGCCACCAGCTGGTTCCACAGCCCCGACTGAGCTCCTGACTGAACCCGTGCGGACCGCACAGAGGCCCCGGCCGCACTGCCAGACCCTGACCCCCAGCAGTGGGGAGAGGGCACGTGAGGTGTCGAAGTCCACTGCTGGACCGAGGCCTGCGCTGGGCACACCTGGCCTGTGCCTTCCCACACTGATGGACTCCTGGGCGCAGGCCACAGCGGCCGAGCTCTGACCGGCCTAAGCAGGAAGGAAACCCGTGGGTTCGCCTGCTTCAGTCGCGTTGGACACCGGGGCTGGACCAGGCGGTGCTGTTGCCCTTCCTTCTCGGCTCCCTTCCTTCTGTGCCAGCTTGATCCACAGGCGGCAGCTCCCCAGAGGTGGCCACGCTGCTCCAGTCCACATCCCAGCTGCCTCTTCCCCACAGGCCCGGGGGGAAGTCCGCCGGCCTGGGGACCTGAGCCTGCGGGCCACGACGGAAGGAGAGCGGTGAGTGCCCAGAGGTAACCAGGGGCTGCCCTTGAAGGTGGGCTGGGCCGGGCTGAGGTGTAGCACCGCAGGACAGCCCCTGCCGAATGCTCGAGGCCCTGGGTCCAGTCCTGTCCCCCGCAGCCCCCAAAATACGAATGGAAGCTGAAGGACAAAAACAGCAGCCATCCGCTGTGGAGCCTTGTCCAAATGCGCATGCAGTGCGAGAAGCTTTGGAGGAGAGGTGACTGGGCGATCGCCCCACGGGATTGACTGAGTGCTATGGAGGCGGGTGGGTGTGGCTGGAGGAGGGGGGTCATTGGAGGCGTGACTTTGGGGTACAGGTTTTGTATCTGACGAGTGGAGTCTCTCTGCTTCCGGACCACCCACCATGTGAGCTGCTCCCCTCCACCACACTCTTCCGCCATGATGTCTGCCTCACCTTGAGCCCCAAGGAGTGGAGCCTGCTGTCTGTGGACTGAGACCTCTGAAACTGTGAGCCCCCAAGTAAACTTTTCCTCCTCTACAATTGTACTGGTCAGGTCTTTAAGTCACAGTGTTGAAAAAGCTGACATGTCCCCTCACCTCTGCCATGTGAGGTGACCAAAACGTAAGAGTAACCTCACCTCACATTTGACAAGTCAACATTTAGTAGGCTGGAAGCAAGTCACAGGGTCCACCCTACCTCACAAAGACAAAATTGCACCAGGGCCCAGCACCAGGGGACAGGAAGTCACTGGAGGTTGGCTGTGGGTCTGTTCATCATGACGGCATGGGAAGAATTTGTTCAAAAACCACTATGGCTACCCTTGCCTCCCACTAAACACTTTAAAAAAAAAAAAAAAAACTGAATATTTACAATGAGCACTAAAGCAGTATGTGCTTTATCCTGTGCCTGCCTAATTCAACTCGAGTTACCCCTGGGAAGTGGGGAGAAGGGCCAGTGGTGAGGACATCAGAGCTTTCCACTCTGCATTTGGTATTGGAATTTTTATGATGAGCATGTATTTGGATACTATATAATTTAAAAATGCAATTAAAAATGAACATTGTAGACTGGGGGTAAAACTCAGTGGTACAGTATGTGTGAGGCTCTGGGTTCCATCCCCAGAAAGAGAGAGGGGGAGGGGGAAAGGGAGAGAGAGAGAGAGAGAGAGAAGAAGAAGAGGAGGAGGAGGAGGAAGAGGAGAGGAAGAAGGAAGGAAGAAAGGAAGGAAGGAAACAAAAAAGGAAGGGAAAAAGAAGAAAGAAAGAGGAAAGAGGCATGGAAAGAGAGAAAAAGGATCTTAATTAGAATAAGTTATACTTTATGTATGTATGTCAAAATATGCTCTACTATCATGTACACCTAAAAAGCAAAATTTAAAAAGAAAAAAAGGAAAGAAAGAGAGGACGGAAGGAAAGACTTACATACAGGATGACTTCACCAAGGCTCCTCTCTCCTTGTCCCCGGCTTCCTGCACAAACAAGACTGCAAGGAAAGAAAGGCCAAACGTGACGACGGATTCGTTTGGAGGATGGTATTTTCTTCCTTAAACTGTATTTTTCACACTAAGGAATATTGCTCTAATAATCAGGGAAAATAAACTAAAGTGCGTTGAAATGTTTTTAGTCCAATGTTATAACTAAAATGAAAGCGAACACTCTTGTTTCCCTCGGCAGAAGCAATTTCCTGCTCAGGTGGCTGGCGGCGCGGCTGCTCCTAGGCCGACATCAGTCAGATGTAAGCGGGGGACACACACCTGCTTCCTTTCACGCTGACAGAGAACAAGTGCCTCCCATCAGCACACCTGGCCTTGTCCCGGACGGAGTGTTACTTGAAAAAAACCTGGCAGCTGTTCTCCACGCCGGGACGTTAGCCGAGACCAGGAGTAGGAGGCCGTGTGCCAGACGGGGTGGAGGAACTGCCTTGTTTTGAAACCAGAGTCCGAACCCATGGCTACGTGAAAGCAAACAGAAGACATGTGCCATCCGCTGTAAGGAGTCGGGGGACCGGGGGACCTCAGGACCTGTCTGCTCGTCTGTGAGATCATCCAGTGGAACAGGTGGCGCGTCTATCTGAGTCAATGGGCCAAAGAGCGGGCTTGACCCGCGGTCCACGCCAACAATACGGAAGGCGACTCCTGAAGCCAGGACCCCCGCGCTGGACCCAGCACGGTGCGGGGGCCGCAGGGCTGTGTCTGGTGGTGGTGAAGGAGGTTGGGGAACCAGGAGCCAGTGCTGGGTGGACGCTGTCCAGCAGGGGCAATCGGTGACTGAAGACCTCAATAATTGTCCCTTAGAAAGAGGGTAAATGTGCGGGTGCTCCTCCCGCGGAGCAGTCGCGGTTACCCAGGAAGGAGTGCTGCGTGGTGGGTGCTGAGTGACTTCCGTGCTTGCGGAGTGGCCTCGTCAATGTCCTGTTCTGAGTTCTGCTCACGTTCTGCGGGCAACGCAGCTGGCTGGTTGTCAGCAGGGCTGTTTTCACCTTCTCAATCCCAGGTTCCACTTTAAAATAAACTTACCAATAAAACCAATGCTGAGTACACTCTGCAGCTTAGAAAAAAGCCCTTTTTACCCTGGTGGCCTTTTCTCCAGTTCCGAGGAGGAAGCCAAGGGTGGGAGATGTCGGGTCTCCTGCCTGGCACCACAGCTAGAAAGCCAGCCAGGCAGGACGGCAGCTGCCAGCTTCAGATTTCCTTTTTGTCACGAATGACTGTTTCTCATTTGTCCTGGTTTTGAAAAGTGATCATTCATTCCACAAATTGGTTCTTACTAAGTGGCTTCTACTCTTCTAGGTTCCAAATAGAATCGTGTTAAGAGAGATAATGCTACAAGCCTAGAGTCCAGCAGAGTGACAGAGAAGGAAGAGGCAACTACTGAAGCACAGGTTTTACGATTAGGGGGCTCCTGTGTGCTCAGGGCACTGAGACCCTGAGAGGGACAGTATTGGTACCCTACTGCTGCTATAACAAATTACCACCAATCCTGGCTTGCAACAACACAGACCTCTCAGAGTTCTGGAGGTCGGAATTCTGAACTGAGTCTCACTGGGAAAGAGCAAGGTTTGGGCAGAGCTGCATTTCTTCTGTAGGCTCTAGAGAGACCCTGTTTCCTCTCTTTTCTAAATTCTAGAGTCTGCCTGCATTCTTTGGCTCCTGGCCCCTTCCTTCCTGTTACAGTTTGGGTATGAGATGTCCCCCAAAGTTCCTGTGTTAACGCAGGAATGTTTGGGGTGAAATGGTTAGGTTGTGAGAGCTGTAAGTTTGTCCATCCTAGTTGGAATGGCCTGGTAACTGTAGGTGGAGGGGTGTGACTGGAGGAGGTGGGTCACAGTCCATCCTCCCTGAGGACCCTTCCCCTCTCTCTCTGCTTCCGAGGCACCACGTCCTGAGCAGCTTCCCTCTGCCATGGCCTTCTGCCATGTTGTGCTGCCTCAATCTGGGTCCAGAGTCATGGACTTGGCCGACCATGGATTGAGACTCTGATATTTGAACCAAAATGAACTTTCCCTCCCGAGTTGTTCTCATCAGGCATTTCAGTCACAGTGGTGAAAAGCTGCCTAACACTCCACCTTTAAGCCAGCCACATGGCTCCGCCCTCTGCGTCCCCTGTCACATCTTCTCTGGCTCTTCTGCTGCCCTCTTCTGTGTGTTCCCAAGACCACGGAGGACAGAGCTTCTGCTTGGAAGGGCACACATGGCTTGGAAGGGCACACATGGCTATTGGAACACAGTCCTCCAACCTCAGGGGCCCCCAAGCGTGAAGACTTCCTTTTTGTCAAGCCGTATGTCCACTGTGGACATGCCCCAGGACCCGGGCGAGGGAACAGCCCCTCCCTGGGGCATGCTGGACTCCTGGAGAAGGGACAAGTTCGGTGGTGAGACCTGAGAAGGCCAAGCCTCAGCTTAGGAACGGTGCACGTCTCTGCCTCTGTCATCTCACTGGCTGTCCTTCACGTGGCCCAGGCTGACCTCAGGGACAGGAGGCAAAGTCCCTCCAGGAGAGGCAGCGCATGATTGCGACCCGAGAGACTCATATGGTTGGTGAGAGATCTGAGTGTAGACCAGGAAGTGGCGTGTGGCCCATGCTAGGCCACACTCGGCGAGGCCAGCAGCTGGGTCTCTGCCTCAGCATTGCAGCCTGTGTTTCTGGGCGGTTTTCCATTGGTACTGTTCTCCATGACCCTGAAGCCACAGACACAGTGTCTGCATGCATACCCGCACTTCACATACAATAGCAAGAAGGTAGTTTTGCCCTCCTAAAAACAAACTTTCATCCACTTGGGGTGGCCCCTGTAGAGTGCCTGTTCTATACTTGATTATATTTAAAGTTTTAATTATGTCTTGGAGTCCACTGACTTAGACCATGTTTGTGAATTAAAGAAAATTACTAGTAGTTGCTAAGTTTCCAGCACGAATCTAACTATTTTATATATAATAATAACTCAGTAATAACTAGTGCTGGAAGGCAAAAAGCGAAGAAGAGAGATGAAGTGTGGGAGAGAGGAAACTTCATAGGACATTAGCAAATAGCTGCGTTGTATCCAGGGCTTTCGAAAATTCAATGTACATATCTCGTTCTCAGATGCCTTCTGCACCAGAATGCACCCTTGCCTCTTCTGGAGGAGTCCAGAAAGCCTAATGGAACTTTATTGGATGCCTTAAGGTTTCACTATTGCTAAGGTCTCCATTTAGGCCTCCTCAAAATTTGTATGTTGAAACCTCATACTCTCCTTGGAGTTGGGACCTTTGGGAGGTGATTCAGGTATAAGGGCAGAGCCCTCATGAATGGGGTTAGTGCTGTTGAGAGGCCCCGGGGAGATCCTTTGCCCCTTCCACTGTGTGGGTTGCAGGAAAAGGCAGCTGTCCATTAATCAAAGAGTGGGCCCTCACCAGACACAGAATTTGTCTGCACCACCATCTTGGGACTTCTTGGCCTGCAGAATTCAGAGTCATAACCTTTTGATGTTGATAAGCTACCTGGTCTGGATTTTCTCTTTCTTTTTTAGTTATCAGGGATTGAACACAGGAGTGCTTAACCACTGTGCCACATCCCTTTTTATTTTGAGACAGTGTCTCACTAGGTTGCTTACAGTCTCACTAAATTGCTGAGGCTGGTTTTGAACTTTGATCCTCCTGCCTCAGTCTCCCGAGCCACTGGGATTATGGGTGTGTGCCTCTGCACTGGGCTTTGGGTATTTTTAAAGTAGCAGCCTGTACAGACCAAGACTACTATAAACGTCTCTGACCAGTAATATTTTCTGGTCAACCACTGAGCAACACCCCTAGTCCACTAGTTCCACATTTTAAACTCATATGGCTTTTCCCTCTCAGGGAAGTCCTAACAAGTTGCCCAATCTAAATCCACGCTACTGAGCTTTGTGCTTTGCCCAATTCAGTAGTGAAATTCAAAGGTCAGTGCAGACCTGCTAAGTGCCAGAGCATTCTGGGCCCTGGAGACTCAATGGTGGCTAAATAACATCTTTCCCTCAAGAGAGCAGAGCTAAGGTTGCTGGTCAAAGGATGGGAGACACTGGCCCTCAGATGTGAAGGGCTCTGCTACTGGATTTCATTTTTTTTTCCTTGACGTGAACAAAGATGAGGAGTTAACTGTGAATGTGGTGACCAAGAAGTTTTGCAGGAATGTCCAAATTCACTGATTTGGTCACTACACAGGAAAACAGCCCCCCTGAGGTGTAGCCTGTCTACTGTGACAAATTATCAGAATTCAACATTTGCTGAATATGGTGAATACACCGAACAGCTGAGTCTGTGGATTCCTAAACATAAGACTTCAAAGTTTTTCTGTGTTTCAAGGTGATGGTTCAAAGGCAGAGGGGGTTACCATGCAGAAACAAAAAGGGAAGCATCGAGTCCTTACCCTGGTGGACCCTCAGTCATTCCCTTCTGACTACACTGGTCTTGCTGTCCCGGTCCCCGAGCACTTGAGCAAGCATGCTCCCAGAGGATCGTACTTCTTTCTAGAAAGCCCATCCCATATTCTGCATGGCCCACCCCTTTACTCAGACCCTGCACTGGGGCCATCTCCACAGACAGGACTTCCCTGTCACCTGCTGTCTCACCCACATCCTTACCCATTTAACTTTTCTTCATAGTGTTTCACACTGAGTGAGTGACAGGCTAAGTGCATTAGTCTGCCCTCCCCACCTAACTGCAAGCTCTGAAAGGGAAGGACCTCTGTCCACCACTCTGTCCTTGCCCCTAGCATGGCCAGTGCTCAGGGCACTCAGAATTCAGATCACTCTGTAGTCTTATTATGGTTTAAAATTATTTTACCACTCATCTTTTTTCCTTTCAGTATCTTCATAGATGTGGCTCCTACGTGTGACACAGTTGATGCTCCAGTGCTTGTTCTGAGGGACAGCTGAGTCTGTCAGGGAGGCACATCATTGAAGTATGGCGCTCAGAATCACTTGATCCACATTCTCACTCAGGAACCAGCAGGAACACTGTTCTCAGTGTGCGCGGAGTAGCCCCTGGGGCAGCATCTCGGCTCTCTCTTCTGGCCAATCAGAGCTCAAAGTCCCTTAGTCCTCGACTAGTTCTTTCCTCCTTCTGGCCAGACCAGGAGGCCTACCCTGGTCTGCCCCAGCACTCACAGGCCTCTCGCGACAGGGAGCTGGAGCCTGTTGGGTCCTGGTTGAGCAATTCCCCCGTCCATCCCACAGGGTGGGCTGGACGTTGGGCTTCTTAACACAGGGCTGG
Organism: Sciurus carolinensis; assembly: GCF_902686445.1. Classification (NCBI taxonomy): domain Eukaryota; kingdom Metazoa; phylum Chordata; class Mammalia; order Rodentia; family Sciuridae; genus Sciurus; species Sciurus carolinensis. The sequence goes on along the minus strand of NC_062214.1, from coordinate 189,035,422 downwards.
ACTTGGGCCCTGCATTGTCCTCCCTCACCTGCAGAACTAACAGGATGAGCCTACTCCCACCACATTTTAACAGAATCCATGCTTGGTCTGAGGTTTTTGTTCCACAGCAATAGAAACTGTAGTTTTCACGAAAGGAAATTTTATTGTATTTTGCTGTGGTGCAGAGGTTTGAAACCAGAGCCCTGTGCATGCTAGGCAAGTGCTCTGCTACTGAGCTACGTTCCCAGCCCAAGAAAGGGAAATTTGAAAATAATCTTACCTTCCAACTTTCACCTGTATACACAGAGCTGTGGAGAACTCTGCCTACAGGTACTAGTGTGTATGTGTATGTGAACATGTTATTTTACATGCCTTTCAAGGAATACACTGGATTGACTCTCATGTAAGCCCTTAATTAGGTCAAGGTTTCATGTGCTCTTGAAGATAAGTGAATGGTAATACTTTAAAATTCTCCAGTTCATTAGTGGTCAAGAATAATGAACTGAAATTAAAGATTTAAGTTAAGTGCAGAAAAATAATCCTGGAAACAGTTAAACTATTTCCAGTGTCAAGAATGTGCAAAGACTGAACAAGATTCACAAACACCCCAACAAAAGCCAGGAGGACACACAGAGATGGCCCGTCTGGCAGCACACAGTGCCGAAGTGTGTTGTTTTCCATTTTAAGTATGTCACATTCCATTTTCAAGAACTGTTTCCAAATTAGAAGGGAGAGCAAGAGAGAAAACCCTTCAAACTACCAATAGGACTGAACTCTTGCTTTACTTTGTTTGAAATGGCACCTGATTTCCCAGCTCAGACTGCTGTCATTCCCAACCAAGAATCTTGACACAAATTCTATGCAGATTTATGAGTGTTCTATGCCAACCCCTAATATTTACTTTTATATGGTATGGAACCTTTTCATTCATGACAAGTTGAAGAAAAGCCCAAACACACCTACCCTGACCTTTAAAACTTCATTTTATGATGAAAAATAAGAAACACACAAATGCCATAATGCACCAAGACTTTTAAAGGATTTACAGGGCTTCTGTGTGGACTGAAGTCATGGTAGTGATATGGTTAGGAATAAACTGGTCAGGTTTTCAGTTAGGTACTATGTGATTGCATCAAAGTTATTTCCCTGATGGGGAGAAATACTCCTCACACAGCCCAAGAGCCACATGTATTAGTTACATGTGAAGGGTCATCAAGCCTCAACTGACAAAACACTTAAGAATTTGGATGGGAAGACGAAAAGCAAAGTCAAACAGGTATTATACTAGACTTAAGGAAAATGGCTCTTCTCAGAGAATAACTCTATTATCTCTGCACTGTAATTAAAATGCACAGATGCTAGAATAGATTTGTTCCTCTATGCTACAAATGGGCCGTGGATGCCATATGCTCACCCAAGGCACAGGCTGGAGAAATGGAAAAGAGGAGGAAGACAGTGGTGTGCAGACAACAAGATGGAGGTCAGCTGGGATGGAGGGGCCTCTGGCTCTGGGTGGAAGAAGGCAAGAGCCAGGGTTACCAGTCGAGAGCTTCCTCAGGAGCAGCAGCAATCCCCTAAGGTCACCCATGAGGGATTTCAGCTGTGATTTCTGGCACCACTCACTGAAATTCATCTGCAAAGGTCTTATTTATTTAATGGGGATGAAAAACCATTATTTAAAAAAGAAAAAATGCACAGGAAATTTTATTTATGTATTTACAAAAAGATTTACACCAATCGGGCCTTTAACATGTAAAAAGTAAATCTGCAAAGTTAAATATATGAAAATACAAAAGCAGACTGAATTACCAAAAAAGAAAACTGTTTATTTTTATCACTAAATACAATTCATTTCCCTGATTACAACCCATAATCAGTGTCACCTAAAATACAGGGAGGTCTGTACAAAGGTGAACAACCCCAGTATCTATATATATTAAGACCACTGGACTCAGAAAAAGCAGAGTTGAGCTTGTTAAATTATTGTTTGTCTGTTTTAGAAACTCTTACCATTTGAAGGAAATAAGAGGGAGATTTAGGTAGCAGAGTAGTTGTATAATAACTTAAAAAGTTAAAAGCTTGTAGTGATAAAATCATCATGTGCACCCTTCTTGGCAGTTTAGGCAACTGGCCTTCCCACAGATTCCAGGCCTAGTGAGACAATCATCACAACGACCAGGCTCAGTTCATTTGCCATACGGTTGGTCATGGTGCATTTCTGGTGTATAAGTCAACAGGACAATCATGACCCAGAGGTGAAGCAAAGCCTAAAAATGGGGGAAAACAACAACAAATTTATGAATTAGTCAATAAACCAGTCTTCCCCACAGGCCTGCTGAGCAGTGCGCTGAGGGCAGGGGCGGTGCCTCCTGTCTCTAAATCCCCTATGGGAGGCACCAAGTCTCAATGGGAGCTCTGCACATGCTTCCTGGATGAAAAATGAAGGAACAACTGAACGACTGCATGAGCTCAGTGCAGGCAGGGTCATCAAGAGTTGTCCTGCCCACAGAATTCTCTGTGGAGAGGAGTCAACCCATGAGCTTCAACACCCTCCTAACATGCACACCAGAACATAGACGGCCAATCAGGTGATCATGCAGAGCAGACGGCAGGATTAGTCATTAGATATACAGGGAGTTGATGGGAACAGCTATGGCTGGTGTTTTGAGAGAGTTTAGCAAAGACTTGGTAAAGAGGATATGGGGAAACACTTTTTTTTTGGTTCCAGGGATTGAACTCAGGGGCACTTAGCCATTGAGCCACATCCCCAGCCCTTTTTGTGTTTTATTCCGAGACAGGGTCTTGCTGAGTTGCTGAGGGCCTCACTAAGGTGTTAAGGCTGGCTTGAACAAGTGTCCTTCTGCTTCAGCCTCCTGAGACATGTGCCACTGCGACTAGCTGGGAAAATATTCTTTGATAGGTGTAATGCCTTCAGTGTCACAGGCTGACTTAGGGCTTCTGTGCGATCCAGGGACAAGTCTCTTCTAATTCCCTCAGGGTAATGCTGAAATGAAGTGAGAGTCCCTTAGTGCCTTGCCACCTTGCAGTGTTCAACATGCGGCGTCATGTGCTGACAGATGGTATCTGTGTCTCAGTCTCCAACACCTGGAAGGGAACTGGTTGCTGTGGGGTGTGTTCTGAATCCTTTCTGATGCCACTCTTCTTTTTGGTTCTCCCCATCCTCCCTCCTTAACAAGTTTTTATTTAGAGGAATAATTCTTCCCTCTAGTGGTTCATATGGAAATTTCTTTTAAAGTAGATTTTTAATACTTTTCAAGAAAACAGCCCATCTTAATTCAACCCATCCATTAAGAGACACACCCACCCGGCACTGTGAGTGGGCTTTTGAGGCACACAGGACATATGCAATGGCATCCTGAATTACTGTGACCGTTTTATTAAAGCTTAGAAATCTGGAAGGAAGGACTGGGATTTGGCTCAGTGGTGGAATGCTTGTCTAGCATGTGTGAGAGCTCCCGTTTCATCCCCAGCACCACAAATAAGTAAATGAATAAACAAACTTAAAAAAAAAGAAAAAGAAAAATCTGGAAGGAAATAAATGAGCTTTGACATCTGTTTGGAAAACAAAGCAAAACACATGAAAATAATTAAAGCAACTTTATTACATGAAGATAAAAATGGAACTAATCATTTTTACTGTACTTTTATCATTAGAGAGGTTTAAAATGGAGGTAACTATTAAACTGAACTTAAATTTATTTGTTGTAAAGCCTTTGAATGGTCTACTTAAAAAGAAAGTACTTTTTCTTTTTTTTGGTACAGAGCTGGGATGGAAGCCAGGGCCTCAGGCAGCTGAGGCAAGTGTTCTACCACAGTTACACCATAGCCCTAAGGAAAGAAAACTTACTACAAAAAATAAGAGTTATTCTCTTTTAAAACTGACTGCTAAAATATTAACAAGATTTGCACCTAGAAAAATTTAAAAAACCCACATCAAGTGCGGCACTGTTACTTACCATATATATGATTACAAACACTCGCGCTATGGGGTATCTTCGGAGGAAAATTCCCAGACGAATACTAAATGGGTGGGGAAGAGAGAGAAGAGAATTACACGCAAGACAAACCTTTCTGTGTTAATATTTAATTATTTTTTTTTTAAATTTCACAAACTTAAACTACTTATATGGTCATCATAGAAGAATGATTTTTATAGTAGATTGTTAAATGGTTACTTCAGATAACCATATAAAAATGTTGCAGTTGTTATTTGGGCTTGGCTGTTAAACTTTAGCACAAGGCATTTCTTTTAATTCTATGACCACAAATACAGAAGATAAACTTGGTCCCTCTCTAAATAATTTTTCTGTTTGGAACTAAAGAAGTTACAAAAGATGAGGCAAGCCACATGAACAGGGAAAAGGAGTCTGGTTGGCATAACTGGTAAATAGCTCATCTGGAAGCTTTTGCATGGATATGAGCTTTTAAAGGACGAGGCTGTAGAAACTCAGTGAACATCTGAGTAAATGGGCTGGAAGCGTGTGGCGTCCTGACCATATTACTTACACCTGGCCTGTTCAACCTTCCTTCCCTATGAAGATGGACACATGTATGCACACCTTCTGATTCTCTCACTGACACCACACAACACATTGCGCTATGCATGCTGAGTAAGTGAAGAGCCGAAATTCATGCACTCAGTTTGGAGATGATGACTGTGGCATCCTTCTCCCATCCTACTTCAGGAATCTTAGTATATTATTCTCATTATTTTCAATAATATAGCTCTATTCTGACACAGAAAGGTCAGAGAGACTATTTTATTATGTAATAATTCATTAAAACTGTCTAATTATAAACATCAAGAGGCAAAAGAGCATAGGTTATTTAGACATGAACTTTATCAAGGCTATATATGCAAACTGCTAAAACATTTCTCAATAAGGTAAATGTCTACTAGCACAAAAAATTTACATGCAAATATAATACTACACAAATTCTATGTATTATGTGCTTTGAATAAAAATATGCTGTTCAGTTAGATACAGCAACATCTTTTCTTCTATTCATACATAGAGTACTGGGATAAGACAATCAAATGGATAATTTTACATGAGGTAGAAAGACTTCTCAATGAGATTCAATGAGAAATAGTTTGTTGTACAATGAAGAGAAATGGTCAGGGTTAGTAATGTTCCATAAAGTGTAGGCACTGGCAGACCTCTTGAAGCAACCTCCTGGCATTGAAATATTGCAAAAGGAACAAGGTTAATGTCACTTTAAATATCAGCTCGGCCAGATGGAACTCACTGTGATTGTACCTACTGGAAGGCATTCTAAAAAGAGCTGATCACTCATCCTGACAGGTACTGCTTACCTAAATTGGTCAATGGAACTAGCAGCTTTGCGAACTTTCCCATACATTCCTGCTAGGTTAGTTTCTGCATCATTAAAAAGAACAGGAACATTTCGCAAACGTGTGCCTATTTAAATAAGAAAACAGATTAATGTACTGACACCAAAATCAACTTTCCATATCCACAAAAATAAAACAAATAAAAATGAAGAAAATAATTTTAGCAAAAGTCGAAGTTTACAAATAACTGGTGTGGCGAGAATCAGTTCGAATGACCTCTGCTCCTGTGCAGCAGGACTGAGGCTGGACAGTCGTTGTATGACGCTGAGGACTTTGACTCCCAAATTCCTATCTCTAGTCCTGACTCCCCCGCTCAACCCACCCTTGCCTGTGTCCCTCCCTCTGGATGTCTAGGACACCTCAGATGCTGCAGGTCCAACACTACAGATGTGACTTCTTACACCCCCTGCCAACCTTCCTCTCCTGCTGTTTTCCCCAACCCACTGTGACAACATAATCCAAATGCTCAGGCCCAAACCCTTCACTCCTTTCTCTGCAACTTCGCACCCAGTCTGCCAGCAAACAGTCAACTCACCTGTAAGTATGTCCTCAACTGACCCCCCTCCAGTCCCACTCTGGTCGAAATCACCATCTCTCATATGAACTGATGCAATGGCTTTCCTCACCTCCCTGCCTCAGCCCTCAGCCCTCTGCAGTCCATTCCTGATTTAATCTACTTTTACACAGCAGCCAGAGGCACCCTGATAAAATGTAACTTAGATTAGAGGCTCTCAAGAGCCTCAATGGCTTCCTGCTTTATTCAGAGAAAGAGTCCTTATGCAGGCCTACAGAGTTTCATTCAAGCTCTCTGAATTCTTACCCTTCTTTTTCCCTCACCCAGTCCCCTCTAGCTGCACTGGCTTCCTTTCTGTTCCTGAACATTCAGGAACACACCTGCCTCAGGTCCTTTGCACCTGTTTTTTTCTCTGCCTGTTCTCTCTAGGCGTCCTCATAGTTCACTTCTTTTCCTCCTCTGGGACTTAATTGTCACTTTCCAATGAGTTCTTCTTTGACTACCCTACTTAAACTACAATTTCTTTCCCACACTGGGTACTCTGTATCTCTTTAAAAATTTCTTTTTGTTAAAGAATTTTTAAGTCATAGAACTGAAAGGTTTGCTGAATGACTGCATGTAGAATTTATGAGGTTCAAAGATTAAAAATCTGATCTCTGATACTTATACTAGCACATTATTTTTGAATATGTATTCTGGAAAATTATAAATTTCTCTTTTAAAATTATAAAGCATGGATGAACTACTGTGAATTGCATATCACCTTTCATACTCATAATTATTGGAAGATTACTAAAACAAATTGTGCTTTAAGTTTCCCGACAGCTCTTCTCTATGAGTTATCTACTTTGTCAGCATCATCTGTTAAATACCTTACAGATTTCAGCATGATGACCAGTGTTCAGGATTCCTTCCTCCAAGCCTAACACCTGTGAGGACACTCATTAGCCCACTATCCATCTTACTATACTAACACTCCAGCACATGGCCCAGGTCTCACTTCAGGAGAATGCTGGGTTCTTCACGGAATGAAGTTTCTTTTCGAACAAAAATGGTCTTTCTATAGCTTTTCAAAATCGTGTTTGAGTGCTGTGTTCTTTTTGTGGGTTACCTTCTCCATTCTCAATTCCAGACATGTTGACGGGACTTGTGGAGGCAGAGCTCATCTGCTGCTCTAGGCGCTCCAGCTGAAAGACCAGGGAGTTCTTTTCCGTGCTGAGACTCTCCAGCATGGTCTGCTTCTGGATGAGGGTCTCTGTTAGCTGATGGAGTCGACTTTCTAACTCAGACTGACTGCTGTTACTTAAAGTTTTATTGGTAAGCTGAAAGACAAAGTGTTCATAAAATTATTACAGAAAATTAAAGTAAAACAATATACAAATCATATTACTACATTCTCACATGTATACTGTGGCATTATTTTTTCAAAACTTGAATGATTCATTAATGTCTACAGAAGAGATTTTCGAACTGTTTCTGTCATAAGATGAATTTGGTAGCTCAAAATGAGCCCTTAAAAAATGTAATAGAACAGAATGGAATGTTTGCTGACATTCAGATATCACTTAGCCTGTGGAGGTATTATACTATGAAATTTCTGTTTTGGTTTTGTGTGTGTGAATGCACATGATATTGACATAGCTACAAACTGTATTTCCTACTGCTATAGCATGGTCAAAATGTTCGAAAGCACAGGTTTCCAGGTCACAGTTCAAACTTCTCAACTAGGGTCCAAAACCCTCCATAAATCAACAGTTGTGGTGTAGGTGCAAAGGGCACACTTCCAGGTTCTCATCTCTCTTCTGCAATTTTCTAGCTATATGACTTTAGACAAAACAAAAGAATATTTCTATCACCACAGACAACCACTATTCTGATTTCTATCATCAGAATTTGGTTCTGCCAGGTTGGGGATATAGCTCAGTTGGTAGGGTGCTTGCCTTGCAAGCACAAGGCCCTGGGTTCAATTCCCAGCACCAAAAAAAAAAAAAAAAAAGAAAAAAAAAGAAAAGAAAAAGAAAAAAAGAATTTGGTTCTGTCTATTCTTGAATTTCCTATAAATGGAGTCATAAAGTGACTAAGTTGTTACATGAGTTATTTTGTTTGTTTACTGCTGAGTGCTTCACAACTTGCTTATCAATTTACCTGCTGATGGACGTCTGGAGTATGTCCAGTTTCTAGCTACTTAAAGACATACACATTATGACTACTCATGCTTTTTTGTGGATATCCACCTTCAGTTACATTAAGTTAGTACCTAGGGTCATAGGGAGATGCATGTTAACCCCGTCAGAAAGAACCACCACTCCACAGTGGTCATGCTGCTGAGTGTCTCCAGAGCATGTGCGAGTTCCAGTTGCACCATATCCTCACCAACAAGTGGCACCTCCAACCTTTAATTTTTGCCACTCTAAGGGGTGTGCAGTGGTGTATCTAACTGATGACTTTGATTGAGTACCCACACATGTGCCCCTCTGACCCTCCATGTACCTGCCTTTGTGAAGGTCTCAATAGCTTCCATCAGCTAAAAACAATGGTTGTGTGTCTTATTAGTAGTAGGAACTTTTAGCCTGGTTACAAATCCTTTGTCAGACAGATGTATTATAAATCTCTCCCAGTCTATGACTTGCTTTCTCTCATTTTTGTACTGATGTCTCTTGATGAGCAATTTTAATTTTGATCATCCAATTTATTTTTTTTTTAATTTTTTAAACTTTATTTTATTCGTTTATTTTTTTATGTGGTGCTCAGGATCAAACCCAGTGCCTCACATGTGCTAGGCAAGTGTTCTACCACCAAGCCACAACCCCACCTCAAGAAGAAAAATCTTTAAGAGAAATTCTTCTAAGGCTAATTTTTGATTAGCCAAAACAGCACAAGTTAGAGGGTGTAGCTCAGCAATAGACAAATGCTTAGTATGGAAATTCTTCTAAGGCTAATTTTTGATTAGCCAAAACAGCACAAGTTAGAGGGTGTAGCTCAGCAATAGACAAATGCTTAGTATGCACTAGGCCCTGGTTCAATCTCTAATACCAAAACAAAACAAGAATAAAAACCGACTGATTAAACAAACACCTAAAGCCAAAATAACACAATAATATTTTAGACCTACTAAGCACTCAAAAATATTTACTACATACAGAAACACTTATCTAAGGGTTAAGCCATGTAGTCTTTGCTCCTTTTTTCATATCTTTGACTTTCTGCTAGCAAGATCCTTTATATTTAGATAGACTTAATGTATAATGGACTCATCAGTTATTTAAATAATTCATATAGATTATCGATTCTTCATTTTTTAGTCAGCTAATGATGTAATTTGAACCATGAAAAGTAATTTCAGTTTACGTTCTCAGACTTGAAAAGCAGTTCATAATTTAAAAATGTTTTAAAATATTTTGTCTCAACTTTTATAAGATTTGGGAAGAGCTGATTTAAGTGTTCCCTCTTCCCTTGCCTACATTTGTGAAGTGTGTAAAGGAGGAAAGGACAATGTACAATCACAATGATAAAGGCTTTGGTAGATCTGGGTGGTAGGCACATGGGGGTCATTTTCTTTAAGTTTAGATTTTTAGAGTTTAAAAATGTCTTAGTGACTTTTTTATGGACATTTGATCAATCATTAATAGAAGACGTATCACTGTTATTTGTGTTTTCTTTTTTTTTTTGGCGGTGCTGGGGATTGAACCCAGGGCCTTGTGCTTGTCAAGCAAGCACTCTACCAACTGAGCTATCTCCCCAGCCCTATTTGTGTTTTCTTAGGAAAAATAATCCACCATTAGAAAACTGACAAATCAGCACAATCACACTGAAATCAGAAGGTATGAAATTTTGGGGGTAATTCTAACCTCAGGTGACTGTACAGAGAGGCAAGTCAGAGCATATAGCAAATGTAGACTTAAATGGCACAAGATATTCACCAGTCTGAAAATAACTTACAACAGAACTCAGATAAAAACATGGAAAGAGAATATCTTACTGCATCTTTTTAAAAAAAAGGCAGCTTTATTATGACATTTTCCCCAAGTTGTGAATGCTAATTCCTACCTGATTCCTGAGTTTTTGAATTTCTTCTTCACGATCTTTAATTCTGCTTTGCAATGTGTTCTTTGTTCGATACAGATCTTCTTCTATATAGTGGAATTCCTACAAAATGAGGCATAAATGGAATAAAGCTAAATCAGTGTCCCTATACCATCCCCAATACCTAAAACAGTGCCTGACCTATAGAGGGGACCCATCAATAACATGCTAATTATACACTGAATGATAAATACAGAGATCTGGATGGCTCTGATGAATAGCTAATATTACAACTTGATGTAAATACAGGTCCAAGCATATCTGTTAACAGGATAAGTTATCATAAAACAAAATATTTTTATCTTCCAACAATGTATGCAGGTATGTAATAATACTAATAATGATGACAACAAACTGGAGAAAATATTCATTACATATATGACAAAGCAAAATAAAAGACCTGTGCAAACTAAAAAGCAGTTGATAAATCATTTTTTATAATTCATATCTTAGAAAAAAGGCTAATTGGGGCCGGGTCGTGGCTCAGTAGTAAAGTACTTGCCTAGTGTGTGTGAGGCACTGGGTCTGATCCTCAGCACTGCATATAAATAAATGAATAAAATAAAGGCCCATCAACAACGAAAAAAATATATATATATGTATATATAAAAAGAAAAAAGGCTGATTTCCTCAATATATATAGAAATTTCAAACTGTTTAGAAAGATCAATATACAACAACAAAATGGATGTTTGAAAGAGAAATAGTATCCTTTTCTCCAGCAATATCATTTCTACTACCAAACACAGGGATAAGGTTCACTCTACTAATAATCAAAGAAATGTAAATTAAGCAATAAGTTAGGAAAACAAATGTTTAATTATATCTAATGTTATCTAATGTTATATTTAATATATGCGAGGATGGAAAGAGAAACTTTATCATTATTAACAAATTGATACAAACCCCTTCTGAAAAACAATTGGCAAAATATATCATAAGCCTGAAAGATTTATAGTTTTTGATCTAGTAATTCCATTCTCATATATCTAATTTAAAGAAACAAAAGATTTAAAGTTAAAGATATTCATACTAGGACAATCAGCAAAAATTTTAGAAAACAATAAAAACAGAAATGTTAAAAAATAGGAGTTCATTGTTTAAGTAAACAAATGATAGTCCATCCCTACTGCGGAATATTATACAGCCATTATTATTATACTTTTGGAAAATGTGTAATAATATTCAGTGATTACAGAAAAATAAAAATTAAGATGTATTTTGACTTTTTAAAAATTTATATATAAACATAAAAAATGGAAAAGCTTAACCCAATTTTGCTGTCACACTAAGTGGTAGGGGATATATTTCTGGGAAGTAGACAAAAAAAAAAAAAGTCACCTTTTTAAAGAAAATTAAAACGTACACAATCAACTGGTGGTAAATTCAGGTCATGGCCTCTTAATTTTTTCTTCTTATCTCACTGAACTATGTAAAAATCGGTTATATGGAGGTTTAATTCTCCAAATCACAACCATGATGAACATTTCCATCCCCTCAAGAAGTTATGCACTGTTTTTCAATCCCCTCCTGTCCCCTGGCTCCTGATAACCAGTGGCCTATTTCTATCACTATAGTTTTGTCTTTTCTAAAGAATGCGTTTTGAAATGGAAACTTACAGTATTTTTTAAAAATATTTTTTTAAATGTTGATGGACATTTATTTTATTCATCTACTCATATATGGTGCTGAGACTTGAACCCAGTGCCTCACACACAAGTGCTCTACCACTGAGCCACAACCCCAACACCTATATTATGTTTGGTGTCTTGCTTCTTTCACTTAGCATAATGTTTCCACGTGCAGCTTATATCGATTGATCATTCCTTTTAATTGCCAAGTACTATTTCCTTGTATGGGCATGCTATAATTTGTTATTCTTCCGATGGATAATTAGATTCTTTCTAGTTTTCAGCTTTTCTGAATAAAGTTTCTACGAAGACCCAAGCACAAGTCTTTATGTGGTCATATTTTAATTTTTCTGTGGTGGATAACATAAAGAATAGAACTTCTGGACCTTAAGTATATCCCCCTTAAAGGAAAAAAACCTGCCATACTGTCTTCTGCAGTAAGAGCTCCAGCCTCCCACACCTTTTCAACACTTTGTCCAGTCTTAATGAGGAGCTATTCTAGTGGGTATGTACTGGCATCTCATAGTGATTTCAATTCACATTTCCCTAATGATTAATGATGCTGAGCAGCTCTTCACGTGCGTCAATGTATCAGGCAATATTTTCCACCTGTTTTGCTCAGGCTGCGAGTGATGTGGGGGGGGGACACCTCTGGATTCACTCATAGCTGCACTAATGCATGATTTGTACAATGGACAGAAGGCCAGTTGGAATCTAAGAGCCAAGTATATGCCAATCCAAAAATGTGCCCAAATCACTGAAGTACAATGTAGAAGGGGGAAGAAAGAGGAATTAAGAGTTGCTAAGAACTTTCAAAAGCACTACGTCTCTATGCAACAGAGTGATAAAGCAGCAAGAAGAGAGCTATAGGAAGAAGCCCCAGCAACAAGAACTCAAACTGCAGGGGACTACTTCAGATACTCAGCTCAACCTGCTCCTTTCAGACTGAAAAACTGGATCTAAGTAAAAAGAGACAATTTGAGGGGAAATCAGGGCAGGAGAATCACAACTGGTAAAGTGTGCTTTTACCCCCCTCTAGGCAAGCACCAAAAGTCAAGGCTGAAATCAATTACTAAATAAATAGCCTAGAGTTAACTTTAGTACATTTTCCTATGTGGCTCCCTCATTTTAAAAAGGGTACTGGGGAGAGGATGCAGTAAAACCACCTGCCCTACCAGGATGAAAATGATCCTAGGACCACCAAGCACGTCACACTGTTGCCTTTTAATATGCAACAGCTCCTTGAATAAAGTGCAATTTCTGAAAGGACAGCTAATCTTATGATGAAATGAAATAAAATAGCCTGTGACACAACCTGAAGGTTGCTGCTTGGTGACTTTTACTACTCAGGAAATAGATTTTAAGTGCTACATTCATGATAAATTGTAATAAAAAAATTAAAGAATCTAAGGGGCTGGGATTGTGGCTCAGTGACAGAGCACTTACCTAGCATGTGTGAGGCACTGGGTTCGATTCTCAGCACCACATACAAATAAATAAAGGTTCATCAACAACTAATAAAAATATTTAAAAAAAAAGAATCTAAGAATCCACAGAATCAGAATCTAAGAGCAAATGGCATGAAAAATAATAGAAAATTTAAATAGAAAGCTGAAATGTTATATGTAATACACTGAGAATTATAAGAACAATTTTCTGTAAAATGAAGAGAACTATAGTGATTTTATTGTATGAAATAAGATACTATCTACTAAGTGCCTGTAATAATGTAGCTACTTAGTGTATTAGAAATATTAACATTAAATACAGAATCTCATTCTGAAAATATAGCTATAAAGGTGCTTAATATTAACTCTCTTAATATAAAAACTAAATAAATACATATACAGTAATTTGGCTTAGAGAACAAATTACTGTTAACTGAACAATGAAATACAATTTTAAAGAATGGTCTGTATAAGGATGTTTTCTCAAACAGAAGAACAGTTCCTGGGGCACTAACACAGTGTTTCTATTAAATAGTATCTACCAGAGTTCCTAGAAAGTACAAACATAGTCAACTATGAAAATCAACAATCTGTGTGTTTTAAGTTTTCTATTCATACATACCCCTGACAAGGAAATATCACAAAATAGAGACAAAGGGTAGTAGAAAGAATTATGGACTCTGAGGTAGGAATTCTGGGTTCTATTCTATTCTCTAATTAGTTTTACAATCTTAGGAAAGTCATATTTGCCATTTTGTGCCTCTATTTTTCATCTGGTAAATCAAAAAACAAGAAGGGTGGTAAGTTACGGTAGGGGAAGCTATAAGTCCCCATCTACAATACACATCTTGAAAGCCCACACTCTAAGCTCTCCTGAAAGGGAGTCCTCTCATCTGACCATTAGAAGACAGAGCCTTCCTTAAAAACCGTCCATCTCAGAATCTCACAGAATCTTACCTGCTTTAGTCGCTCCAATTCTGTTTCTAGCTCTTGTTTAGAGGTTTTCTGCCCAGCTATCTGGTCTTGCAAATCTTGTAACTGTTCTCTTGCTGATTCTGCTTCACTAACCTGCTGAGCCTCCATGTCCTAAAAAGAAGAACCTTACATGTAGAAAGCAATAATTAACCATTCAGTGCAACATGTATGGAGCAGTCATCGTGAGTCATGAACTGGGCTCAGCAGGCACCGGAGGGATAAAGATGAATGAGACATGTTTCAGCCCATAAGACGCACCCACCCCACACACCTTCACTGTGTAATACAGCTAACAGTGGGCCGAATGAACAGGATGCTGCAGCTGCAACGGCACATAAACCATGGGATTTCATGTGTGTGAATGGACAGTGGCTTGCTGAGAGATTTATGTCTCTACTCTAAAGCTAAAACAGTTTCAAAAAGAACAGAAACATAAGACCAAAAAGGACTTCACGGCATTAGTTCTCATTATTGTAGGTTACAATTTGTGTGTGTCTGTGTATATGCACCAGGAATTAATATACAGAAAGAATAAAATTTTTACCTCACCTGAGGTTAGCATATTATTTTCTTCTTTTAGTTTTATTACTATTATCTGATTTCACATCTTCCCTTCTAATACTTTCACTTCTTCAAACTCAAAACCACTTTCTGGATTTCCTGTCAAATCTACTAATGCAAAGAACATAGCTCTAGGTTTCTACATTTTTCCCACATGGGTTAAGCCAAAGTCCATTCATAATGATTCTACAGGAGATTGAAAGCATCTTATTTTTGTATTTTACCTCTTGGAACCTTCTCTTTTAAGCTCGTCTGTTACGTCCACAAACTCTTGAACTTCAGATATTATTTTAAAGTCCTGAGACCAACCTTCCAGATAATCAAAGTGCAGTCCTTTAAGCTCATACAACTTTGTGAATTTAGAGGAAAAAACAATAATTCTTTTTATTTTTTCCTGAATTTTGGGGGTTATCAGAAAGTAGATTAATCTTTGTCATCAGTCTGACTAAATCAGGCAAACTCTTGAAAGGCAGAATGTACAGTGGTTAAGAATATACATTCTGGAGTTAGACTACAGTTCTAATCCTGGTTCTGCCACTTTACTGTCTGGTGGCAAGTTACTTTCCTTCTGGTACCTAAATAGCCTTGAGTATAAAAGAGAATAATAATCACCCTCACAGGGTTATGGTAAGGAATAAATATATGGTCACATGTCAAGTGCTTGGTGAAACATCAGTAACTGTTATAATTGTTATAATTGTTGACACTTCTATTTTGTTGGACATAATACTTTTTATTGTAGATTTCATAAACTTCAAGGGGTAGAAAACTAGGTCAATGATGTTTATGACTGGTATAAGTTATTAAATAAAACAGATCATATTTTTAATCATCTCACCCAAAAGACATGGAACAGTTATAAATTTATTATCTACCCAATTTCTAAGTCATAGAATTGAATTCTTTGGAATTCAAAATTATTTACACATTAAGAAAAAGAATCCTACTTTAAGGAATATAAAAAAAAATCTAGAAACACTAGCAGTTACTATTTATTGAAGGTCTATTACATATCAAAAACAATGCTAGGCCCTTTATGTACTATCCTCACTTTTTTTTTTTTAATTCATTTTTATTGTGAACAAATGGGATACATCTTGTTTCTCTGTTTGTACATACCATTTGTGTAATCATACATTTACCTAGGGTAATAGTTTTTGATTCATTGTTATTTTTTTTCTCCCCCCCACCCCTTCTACCCCTCTTATCCCTCTATACAGTCCCTCCTTTCTCTATTCCTGCCCCCTTCCCACCCCCTATATGTGTCATCATCTGCTTATCAGTGAGATCATTCATCCTTTGGTTTTTTGAGATTGGCTTATCTCACTTAGCATGATATTCTCCAACTGTATCCATTTGCCTGCAAATGCCATAATTTTATTATTCTTTACGGCTGAGTAATATTCCATGGTGTATATATATATATATATATATCACAGTTTCTTTATCCATTCATCAATTGAGGGGCATCTAGATTGGTTCCACAATCTGGCTATTGTGAATTGAGTAGCTATGAACATTATTGTGGCTGAATCTCTATAGTACGCCGATTTTAAGTCCTTTGGGTATAGGCTGAGGAGTGGGATAGCGGGGTCAAATGGTGGGTCCTTTCCAAGTTTTCTAAGGAATCTCACACTGCTTTCCAGAGTGGCTGCACTAATTTGCAACCCCACCAGCAATGTATGAGAGTACCTTTTTCCCCACATCCTCTCCAACACCTATTGTTGCTTGTATTCTTGATAATCGCCATTCTAATTGGGGTGAGATGGAATCTTAGTGTAGTTTTGATTTGCATTTCTCTTATTACTAAAGATGGTGAACATTTTTTTCATATGTTTGTTGATTACTTGTAGATCGTCTTTGGTGAAGTGTCTGTTCATATCCTTAGCCCATTTGTTGATTGGGTTATTTGTATTCTTGGTGTAGAGTTTTTTGAGTTCTGTATATAATCTGGAAATTAGTGCTCTATCTGAAGTATGAGTGGCAAAGATTTTCTCCCACTCTGTAGGCTCGCCCTTTGCATTGCTGATAGTTTCCTTTGCCGACAGAAAGCTATTTAGTTTGAATCTGTCCCAGTTATTGATTCTTGTTTTTATTTCTTGAGCTATGGGAGTCCTGTTAAGGAAGTCTGATCCTAAGCCAACAAGTAGAAGATTTGGACCTACTTTTTCTTCTATAAGATACAGGGTCTCTGGTCTGATTTCAAGGTTGTTGATCCATTGTGAGTTCATTTTCGTGCAAGGTGAGAGATAGGGGTTTAGTTTCATTCTGTTGCATATGGTTTTCCAGTTTTCCCAGCACCATTTGCTGAACACGCTCTCTTTTCTCCATTGCATATTTTCGGCCCCTTTGTCTAGTATGAGAAAATTATATTTATTTGGGTTTGTGTCCGTGTCCTCTATTCTGTAACATTGATCTACCTGTCTATTTTGGTGCCAATACAATGCCGTTTTTGTTACTATTGCTTTGTAGTATAGTTGAAGTTCTGGTATTGCGATTCCCCCTGCTTCACTCTTCCTGCTAAGGATTGCTTTAGCTATTCTGGGTTTCTTATTCTTCCAGATGAATTTCATGATTACTTGCTCTATTTCTGTAAGGTACGTCATTGGGATTTTAATTGGAATTGCATTGAATCTGTATAGCACTTTTGGTAGTATGGCCATTTTGACAATATTAGTTCTGCCTATCCAAGAACATGGGAGATCTTTCCATCTTCTAAGGTTTTCTTTAATTTCTTTCTTTAGTGTTCTGTAGTTCTCATTGTAGAGGTCTTTCACCTCTTTTGTTAGATTGATTCCCAAGTATTTTATTTTTTTTTTGAAGCTATTGTGAATGGGGTAGTTTTCCTAACTTCTCTTTCTGAAGATTCATCACTTATGTATAAAAATGCATTGAATTTATGAGCATTAATCTTATATCCTGCTGCTTTACTGAATTCACTTATGAGTTCTAAAAGTTTTCTGGTGGAATTTTCTGGTTCCTCTAAATATATAATCATGTCATCAGCAAATAGGGATAGTTTGAGTTCTTTTCCTGTTTGTATCCCTTTAATTTCCTTGGTCTGTCTAATTGCTCTGGCTAGAGTTTCGAGGACAATGTTGAATAGAGTGGTGAAAGAGGGCATCCCTGCCTTGTTCCAGTTTTTAGGGGAAATGCTTTCAGTTTTTCACCTGTTGATGTCTTCGAGATTTTCTATTTTGTTGGAGTATAGATTTTCACAATAGCTTCTAATTATGTTTTATATTTCAATCATGTCTGTTGTGATATTTCCTTTAGAATGATATTGGCCATGGGCTTAGTATAGATGGCCTTTACAATGTTAAGGAATGTTCCCACTATCCCTATTTTTTCCAGTGTTTTGAGCATGAAGGGATGCTGTATTTTATCAAATGCTTTTTCTGCATCTATCACAATAATCATGTGATTCTTGACTTTAAGTCTATTAATATGGTGAATTACATTTATTGATTTCCAGATGTTGAACCAACCTTGCATTCCTGGGATAAAACCCACTTTATTGTGGTGCACTATCTTTTTAATATATTTTTACATGCGATTTTCTAAGATTTTGTTGAGAATTTTTGCATCAATGTTCATTAAGGATATTGGTCTGAAATTTTCTTTCCTCGATGTGTCTCTGTCTGGTTTAGGTATCAGGGTGATATTGGCTTCATAGAATGAGTTTGGGAGGGTTCCCTCCTGTTTTGTTTCATGAAATACTTTGAGAAGTACTGGAATGAGCTCTTCTTTAAAGGTTTAGTAGAACTCAGCTGAGAACCCATCTGGTCCCAGACTTTTCTTTGCTGGTAGGCTTTTGATGATTTCTTCTATTTCATTACTTGAAATTGATCTATTTAAATTGTGTATGTCCTCCTCATTCAGTTTAGGTAATTCATATGTCTCTAGAAACCTGCTGATGTCTTCGAGATTTTCTATTTTGTTGGAGTATAGATTTTCACAATAGCTTCTAATTATGTTTTATATTTCAATCATGTCTGTTGTGATATTTCCTTGTTCATTCCGAATTTTAGTAATTTGGGTTTTCCCTCTTCTTCTCTTTGTTAGTGTGGCTAAGGGTTTATCAATTTTGTTTATTTTTTCAAAGAACCAACTATTTATTTTGTCAATTTTTTCAATTGTTTCTTTTGTTTCAATTTCATTCATTTCAGCTCTGATTTTAACTACTTCCTGTCTTCTACTACTTCTGGTGTTGCTCTGTTCTTCTTTTTCTAGGGCTTTGAGCCGTAGAGTTAGGTCGTTTATTTGCTGATTTTTTCTTCTTTTATTGAATGCACTTCATGAAATAAATTTTCCTCTAAGAACTGCTTTCATAGTGTCCCAGAGATTTTGATATGTTGTTTCTTTGTTCTCATTTAACTCTAAGAATTTTTAAATTTCCTTCCTGATATCTTCTGTTATCCATTCATCATACAATAGCGTATTATTTAATCTCCAGGTGTTGGAGTAGTTTCTGTTTTTTACTCTGTCATTTATTTCTAATTTCAATCCATTATGATCTGATAGAATACAAGGTACTATATCTTCTTGTATTTGCTAACAGTAGCTTTGTGGCATAATATATAGTCTATTTTAGAGAAGGATCCATGTGCTGCTGAGAAGAAAGTGTATTCGCTCTTTGTTGGATGATATATTCTATAAATGTCTGTTAAGTCTAAGTTATTGATTGTGTTTTTGAGATCTATGGTTTCTTTGTTCAATTTCTGTTTGGAGGATCTGTCTAGTGGTGAGAGAGGTGTGTTAAAATCACCTAGTATTATTGTGTTGTGGTCTATTTGAATTTCTGGCATTGAGAAGGATTTGCTTGACATATATGGATGAGCCACTGTTTGGGGCATAGATATTTATGATTGTTATGTCTTGCTGATTTATGCTTCCCTTAAGCAGTATGAAATGTCCTTCTTTATCCCTTCTAACTTTGGCTTGAAGTCCACATTATCTGATATGAGGATGGATACTCTGGCTTTTTTGCTGCTGTGTCCACGTGCATGGTATGTTTTCCCCCATCCTTTCACCTTTAGTCTGTGGGAATCTCTTTCTATGAGATGAGTCTCTTGTAGGCAGCAAATTGTTGGATCTTTCTTTTTAATCCAATCTGCCAGTCTGTGTCTTTTGATTGATGATTGCAGGCCATTAACATTCAGGGTTATTATTGAGATATGATTTGTATTCCCAGTCATTTGGCTCTTTTTTTTTTTTTTTTTTTTTAACACCACTTGATTTCTCCTTTATTTGGTTGTTCCTTTAGGGTAGTTCCTCCCTTTGCTGATTTACATTGTTGTTTTTCATCTCTTCCTCATGGACTATTTTGCTGAGAATGTTCTGTAAAGCTGGTTTTCTTTTTGTAAATTCTTTTAGCTTTTGTTTATCATGGAAGGATTTTATTTCATCGTCAAATCTGAAGGTAAGTTTTGCTGGGTATAAGATTCTTGGTTGGCATCCATTTTCTTTCAGAGCTTGAAAAATGTTGTTCCAGGCCCTTCTAGCTTTTAGGGTCTGGATTGAAAAATCTGTTGATATCCGTATTGGTTTCCCCGTGAATGTAATTTGATTCTTTTCTCTCGCAGCCTTTAAAATTCTGTCTTTATTTTGTATGTTAGGTATTTTCATTATAATGTGCCTTGGTGTGGGTCTATTGTAATTTTGTGTATTTGCAGTTCTATAAGCCTCTTGTACTTGATTTTCCATTTCATTCTTCAAATTTGGGAAATTTTCTGATATTATTTCATTGAATAGATTGTTCATTCCTTTGGTTTGATTCTCTAAGCCTTCCTCAATCCCGATAATTCTTCAATTTGGCCTTTCCATGATATCCCATAGTTCTTGTAGATTCTGTTCATGATTCCTTACTGTCTTCTCTGTTTGATCAACTTTGTTTTTCACTTTGAAGAGAACTATTGTTTAGCTTCATTTACACATGAAGAAACTAAGGGTCAGCTAGATAAAACACCTCATGCAAATTAACATCTATTAAATACCAGAGACTGTGATATTCAAGCCTCTGCTCTAGACAAGATAGCCTGTCAACACAACCTCCATACTTCCTTTGGAGTTCACAAGTCCTACACGTCAACAACTTGCACAGTGAATGCACAGATGAATATTCCTACAAAGTTTATTTTTTTTTAAAGAAAAGAAAGTTCACTACCCTGTACTTGGGTAGTGAACTACCATTCTCAGACACTTGCTCCTACGATATTTATGTCAAAAATCCCATGTGTAAATATGAAAGAAACAGTCCAATTTTATTTTTCGATTAAATACAGTAATTATACAGACTATGAATTTGAAGATTACACATAACCCTATAATTAAAAGGGCATCACTGAGCCCATGATAATATTAGAAAACATCCCAGTTTTACAGACAAGCCCAAATCTGTTTTTAACAACTACGATGTCAAGATTTGCAAACTTAAAGCTTCTGTCTTGTTCCCTGTTATAACTCTTAAGTCTAGGTACATGGCAGTACCTGCTAAGTATTTGTGAAAGGAAATATGTTTGTTATTCCCTTACAGTTATAGTCATTCAATGAATCAGAACCCTTTAGATTCACTTCTATATCGTAAGTAATATTCCCACAGAAGTTTCACACATTGTTTCAATAATGCTCTTTCCTCCAGAGTACAGAATCCATCACCTCTCACACTGACAATATCTGGGGCAAATGGCTGTCTGAGAAACTGAACCATAGTCCATCTTACCTGTAGCTCAGACCTGAGCTGATGTATCTGGCACATCAACTTCTGTATTTCCTCCTTCTGCATCTCCTTTTCATGCCGAAGTTCTTCTAGCTCCATGCTGTTAGCAGTACTGCTATCTAAACCTTCAAAACCAGAGCCTTCCTTTAAGCTGTTAATCAATTTTTCTTTAGACTGTTATAAAAAAAAAAAAGAAATATATCTAAGCAAGGCAGACATTAGAGTGCATACAGATTTTTATTTTATTTTTTTCTTGGTGGTATAGGAGATGGAACCCAGGGCATCATGCGTTGCTAAGCACACACTACCACTGAGTTATATTACCTATGTCTGTTATGCTCTACACTTGTATACTGAGTAAACCCCACCACACAAAAACTAACCAACTATGGAAATAATCCAATCATTATATCCAACAAAGAAAGTCCACAGATCATTAAATCTATGGGAATAAAAATCCAATAGATCCTTGCTACACAATGTCCTTGGATTTTAGTTCACACAATCATATTATAGTTGAAAATTTCTCATCCAGAAGATTTTTCTTGCTGGGCATGGTGGTACACGCTTATAATCCCAGGAGGCTAAGGTAGGAGGACACTAATTTTGAGGTCAGCCTTAGCAACTTAGTGAGACCCTGCTTCAAATAAAAAATAGAAAGGGTCTGGGTGGGGGTTGTGGCTCAGTGGTAGAGCACTTGCCCAGCACTTGTGAGGCAATGGGTTCAATTCTCAACACCACATATAAAGAAATGAATAAAATAAAATCACTTCTACTTTAAAAGAAAAGGGGGGGGGGGTCAGGGATATAGCTAAGTTTTAGAGCATCCCTGCGTTCAATCCCCAGTACCACAAACAATGATAACAAAACCCCAAGGTTTTTCCTCATTTTTTTTTCTCATTTTATCCCCCCTGTCACATTCTATTCAACAAATAGTTATGGAAACCCTATCACAAGTTTAGTACTGTGCCTAGTGTTCTGTGTAATGAAGATAATGTCTCTCACCCCAGACAGTACCCTCTTGCCTCATCAACTAAAAAGGGAAACTACACATATCCAGTGGAAGGCAAAAAACTCAATGCAAGAGGGATGTGGTCAGATCACTTGTAGAGTGCTGAGCGAGCAAGAGAAACCACCTCAGGAGAAGAGATGGCATCGCTTGAAAGAGCTTTTATGCTGGTCTTGATATATAGCTGGGAGTTTTGAAAGTGTAGAGAAAACCCAGAATGAAGCATAAGAATGCAAAAGCACAGAGGTTCTGCAAGAAGGTACTATACATTAGGATCAACTTCAGAGGGCTCCGGATACCAGACTAAACTTTTAATTTTATCTGATAGGCTATAAAAAAAAAATTACCAAAGGTTGATAGGGGAGTGATATGACCAGAGATGTATCTCATGAGGGTTGGTCTGGTAGTTTCATGAAGCAGATGTTCACAAACCATGGTCCATGGGTCAAATCTGGCCTATGGCCTGTTTATTTTACAGTTCATATGCTAAAAACATGTTTTTTGAACATTTATCAAAAATAAAAAGAGAATGAAAACATACAAGTCCACAAAGCCTACAGTATTTACTACTTGGTCCTTTATAGAGAAAGTCTGTGGACCCCTGGCATGAAGGATGAAATGGAAGAAGAGATATGCCATATGAAGATCAGTTAATAAAGGGCCAATTCTAGACCAGCAATAACCAAGACCAGTAATAACCAATAACAGCTTTCATTTTAAATATGTTATTATAAAGTCATTTTCCTCCATCAAAGAGAATTTTTCCTTCTTTCAGTGGTATAATTAAGGTGATTTCTATTGCCTTCCTCAAACTTTGTGTTCTTCAAATTTTCTGTAATGAACATGATCACTTAAATGATTTTAAGCTATTTTAAAAACAACAACAACAACCCAAACCTCCTGTCCTCACATCCCCATCTGGCTATGGTCCTTTCCTCGTGTCTATAGTCAAACTGTCACTGTCTTCATTTCTTCACCTTCCACTGAAGCCTGGAACTCTCCTTTGTGAGATCCCCAGGGACCTCCCAGTGCCAAATCCAAGAACTCTGGTGTCATCACACCAGAGCTGGCTGTGCAGCTCTGGTCACCTTCGCTGGGTTCTCCCTTTGCTTGCCTTCCTTGAATGGCAAGTGTCAGTCTCTTTCTGTTCTCTCCAATCTCTGACCACTTCCCTTCCCAGGGTCTTTCTTCTGTGGGCTCTTTTCCTTTGTTCTGTAAATGCTGATGTTTAAGACTGTTATTAGCCCCTGGTCCTTCTCCCCTCTCAGGAACATACTTTTAAAAAAATATATTTTTTGTTGTTGACAGATACAGTGCCTTTATTTATTTATTTATTTATTTTTATGTGGTGCTGAGGATAGGACCTTAGTGCCTCTATCACTGAGCCACAACCACAGCCCTACATACTGTACTTGATTAATTTTACTGTGTGCACAACTTACAGGTCATTTTCCCATGGCTAAAATGCTCACGCTTCAGGTTGTGTTTCTAATTCCTTCCTGATACTTATAGTACAATGTCACATCAATTTGCAAATTCACCATAACTTGTCATAATCTCCTTCAATCTAACCTGCCGCCATTCCTGTTTTTCCCTTTTACAATACAGGGGAACAACATTCCTATATGCAAACCAGAAATCTGCAGTCATCCTGGATCCATTTGCTGCCTTCTCCTTCCCTCTAATTCAGTGCCCAAGTCTCCTGTTTTCTACTTTCTATGTATCAGCTATCCTCTTTGCCAGCCTAGCTGCCACAAACAGCTCAGGTCCTTATTCTGTCTTATGATCACCTCTTTATCATCTCCTGCTTCTGATCTCACCAACCCACCCTTTGTCTCCTCAGTGCATTCAATAATTTCTGGTATACCAGGCACTGTGCGGGTATATAATTGTGAACAAGATGGAGGTCCACCTCTCACCTAACCTCTTCACTGCCGCCATAGTTATTACACTCAACTCTGACCATACTACTCAAATTCTTTAACATCCCCCCCATTCCCTACAGGATAAAATCAAAACGTTGCATGGTATACAAAGCCCTTCACAATCTGGCTCTTGCCTTTCATTGGGTCTTTTCTCCCATCTCTTAATCTCTAATACTTTATGCTCCAATAACAGGGAACTAGCTCTACCAGGTATGCCATGTTCTCTCAGGTCCCCTGGCTCAGGCACAGGCAGTTCTGTCTGAAATCTCTTCCTCAGCATGAGACTTCCTATTCATCCTTCAAGCTTCTCTTTACACAGTATCTCCTCAATGCAGTGATCCCTGACATCCCCAGGTACATTGTAAGAGTATTTTCTCTCAAGTTCCCATCGTACTGCATCAGTAACTTTATTTTCTTCCTTAGTTTGAACTTTGGTTTCTTCCCACTAAGCTGAATGCATGATATGTTTTCTGAGCTTTGTCTCCTCAGCACCTGTCAGGTGCCTAGAGAATGATCACTCATAAGTCCCTTCTCAATGAATGAACAAATTAGAGTGATACAACCCAAATAATTAGAAAGATTTGGAGGAGAAGGATATGATCTTTCATGGAGATAGAATCAAAAAGGTGTTTTGGAGACTGGGGCTAAAGGAAAAAGGTAGAGTACAAAGTGACCCTGTGAAAATCTGTAAGTGACTGTGTAAGTTCAAGCTTTCTTGGCAGGTGGCAAAAATATTACCAGGATAGCAGAAATTTTGCAAGTGACTGTGTAAGTTCAAGCTTTCTTGGCAGGTGGCAAAAATATTACCAGGACAACCCATGCCTGTCAGTAGGCAGCTAGACACTGGGGTCAGAAGGTTAGGGTTAAATACATGCTTGAAGGTACAAGGAGGTGACAGACAAAAGCAGTGAGTACATGACAATGAGAGGTAAGAAAAAGGGTTTAGGACACACTGTAGGAAGATTTTTACTCTGTGAAGAAGAGGGCCTCACAGAGGTAGAAACAGCAGCAGGACAAAAACAGAGCCAAGGTGGTGTGAGTGGCATTGAAGGTAGGAGTTTCTAGAAGGTAGGAAGGAGACAATGTCAAACACCCTACCAAAATCTAAATGTGCAGAAACAAAGAAAAAGTATACATACTTAGGTCACTATGGGCTTTTGAGAAAGCAAACAAATTAAATGAAGGAGTTAAAGTTAACAAGTTCTAAAGACATGAAACAGCACATATATAATCCTGATACACCTGAACTTGAAAGAAAGGAGGATGACAGGGAAATAGTGTAAAGTAGTAAAAAAGTTAAAAAGATTGGCTTTTTTCTTAGACAAATGCCCCAAGATCTAGTCTTTGTTCTTCCACTAAGTAACCATGTGTGGTCTTTCATAAGCTAAGCCAGAGGTAGCAGCAGAAGGAGACAAGCAGGAAGAAAAGAGACAGACCTATGGAGGACGGGCTTCACTGAGGAGAAGAAATCAATGTATGGGGGGAAAAACCTGAGGAAAAAACTACAACACGTTTTCTCTCTGATATGAGAGGCGCAGGAAAAAGAAGTTGTAAGACTACATTAGGTAACCATGGTCTTTTTTGGCAAAATAAAAGGTAAGGTTACCTCAGAGCTAGGGGAGGGGCAAAAAAGCTGGGTGAGGTGATTCTGAGAGCTGGATGAGACTGAGATCAGTCGCTTTGAAAAATTCAGTGAGGGATCAATGAGGAAGAATAAAATGGCCCTCAACAAGACATTAATATCATCACAGTGATCAGGTATAAGCTGACCTAGGTAGTGGCAGAACAATTTTTTTTAAAAAAGCAGAACCAGATGACATTTTATCTTTTTTATAAAATTTCTAAGTAGAACAAGGCAATTCGGCCAAACATGAACAAATTACTCAGAGAAGCTGTAAGACGTCGGCGTCTCTCAGGTAACTGGCACATCGTAACATTCAAAAGTGCACATTTCAAGCTTACTTGGAGTATTCTGGTAGCTTTCTGTTTGTAATCGATTAGCTCCTGCTTAGAAGACTCCAAGTTTGACTTGTACAGCTTGACTTGCTGCTGTAGTTCATCGACTCTCCTCTTTTCGTCAGAGTATCTTCTTTCTGCCAGAGTAACTGCTTCTGCCAAATTCTGACGTTCCACCTCCATTTTATTAAGGCGTGCTGCAAACTCACTCTGTAATAAATTTTTACATCATGCTTATTACATCATTTCTTTTTGAAATCTATTTTACAACTGTTCGTTCAGAAATCTTATGGGATTTATTAGCTCACTCCACTAACATAATACAGGGGGAAATTCTTCATTTGTTAGCAGCTGAAGAATAGAAAACCTAAAGTTGTGGTTGCCAAACACAACAATGCATCCAAATCAACTGGGAGTTTACGAAAAAACAGTCATCCCAGGCCTTGGTCAGGCCTTGTGAATGGAGTTTCCAAGAACAGGCTTGGGAATTTATTTTTAAAGAAATTTCCCAGGTGAATCTGGTTCCTTGAATGCAAGGGCTAGTCTGATAATAGCTGATCAATAGCTAACAGGTCTATAGAAAACCAGAAAACCTATTAGAAAATAAATGGAGGAATGAAGTAAACAGCTAGATCTTTTCTAATATCATGGCTAATGCCTGCTCCCCCATTTTAAACTTTTTAATAAGTTACCCAATGTAATTTTTTTTAGTTTAAGTAACTTTTTAAGCACACCCTAAAGAAACATGGCCTGTCATTTATTAGGCTATGTAGAAATAAATCCCCCAGAGCTATGGAGATATAGTACACACACCATAAAATTCCCCTTATGATACATAACACACTGGTTTTCAGTGTCTTCACCGAGTTGTGCAACAATTACTACTTTTTAGGTCAAGAACATCTTCATCAAACCCAAAATACATCCCACACCCGTCCTCCCTCCACAGCCCCTGGTAACTATTAATCCACTTGATTTCTCTATGGATTTACCTACTCTAGATATTTTACATTAATGGAATCACACAACCTGTGGTCTTTGTGTCTTCTTTAATTTTTAATATTTTCAAGGTTCACCCAAGTACTGATACTTGTTACAGCATGTATAAATCCTTCATTATTTCTTATAGCTGAGTTCCCAGTAAGGCTATCTCACAGTATGTATCCCATGAGGCAACTGATGGGTATTTGTGTTACTTTCAGTTCTGGTCTATTATAAATAATACTGCTATAAACATTCACATGCAAGTTTTCATGTAGGCATATATTTTCAATTCTCTTGGATATATATTAGAAGTAGAACTGCTAGGCCATGGGGTAACTGTGTCTTTCATTTCTGAGAAGACATCTGCTCTCAGAAATTTCTTAATATACTTAGATATCTACCTGTTCATCTGTAAATTTTATGAAATCTAAATACAGATCAAGTATAACTAAAAAAAATTAGTGAATGAATTGAAATGTGTGTAAGTATAAAATATAATGTTTTTAAGGAATCAGTATATAAAATAGAATATAAAATATCTCATTAATAATTTTTAATATTGACTACATGTTGAGATGATAATACAAGTTGACTAGCCTTTATCCAAAATGCCTGAGACCAGAAGTGTTTTAGATTTTGGTTATTTTTCAGATTTTTTGGAATATCTGCACCTACATAATGAGCTACTCTGAGGATGGGACCCAAGTCTAGACATGAAATTCATTTATGTTTCACCTTATACACATAGCTTGAAGGTAATTTTACATAATACTTTAAATAATTTTCTGCATAAAGCAGTTTTACAGTGTAAAATTTTCCATTGTGGTATCACGGTGCTCAGTTTCAGATTTTGGAGAATTTCAGATTTAAGGCTTTCACATTAGGGTTGCTCAAACCTTAGATATACTATGTTGAGTAAAATGTTAAAACAACAAAACATATTACTTGATATTTACTTTCAGGGCTGGTCTATTTTTACCTGCTAAAAAGAGGGCTCAGATCAGTGATTCAAAACCCCAGCTGCCTGCTAGATAGTAAGTAGTACTTGTGACTCTTGTAAAAACAAACTTCCTGGGCCCTGCCTCATACAGCTGAATCAGATTGTACAGAAGTGGAGACTGGGCATCAGGGAAGTATTATACAAGTGATTTAAAGTGCAGACAGGGCTGAGACCGAGCTAGAAATAAAAGTCCATTTAAGATGAAAACTACAAATAATATGATATATAATTTTTTCTTGAAATGAATGAATTAAACTGTTATCAGAAAAACTTAAACAAGAAGAATAAACAGGATGCCCCAAACCAGCATTTATTCACATAACAGTAATGGTTACTGCAATCTGAACTGAGTGAAATATGCCTATCACTAATGATTATTAACTATTTTAATTATATCTTGCATATAAAATAAATTTAACAAGGATCAAGCTAATTGTTTAATTATGTAGTTTTTGTCAGAGACTTTTTTGAAACGTACTACAGAATTTTATTGAGAAATAAATGGGTTATGAAACAGCAAGAAGTGATTTCTGTCCAAACATCAGAACCCTGTCATCTCCTTTCTTACCTGCATCTGTTTGTAGCTCTCTTGCTCTCTCTTCAGAGTGGCATCAGCTTCATGCAGTCTCTCCTGAAGAGTTTGCAGAGCTTGATTCTGTAGGCTACTGCCTTCATTGTGATCCTGCATTATTCTATAAGAAAACACATCACATGAACTAGCACATTTCCACAGTGTACAAATGAGAAGGCAGAATAATTTTTATAGCATCTGTGTGTTAAGCACAAAAAAGTTGGCTTGTCTAAAATATTCTTTGAAAAATCTTTTTCCTTTCTAATGGCATATAACTTATATTTTCAGGTTTCTAAATATAATTAGCACATACCATAAATCAAAGATTAATGACACTATGTCTTCAAATATTTTAAAATTCAAATTTGCTAACAATGCATTCCAAGATTCAAACAATAAATCCATTTTAATCATAAGTTTCCAACATTACCAAAAGAAATTTTTCCTTTTGCAAACTTCCAAAAAGCTTAATTTTCATAAGCTAGTATTCATAAGCTAGGTAATACTTACCATTACATGTCCTGGAAAGGTCACTCTAGCTTGTGTTTTTCATTATCGATAGAACTGCTTACCGTGACTTTTCACTCTGTAAGGCTTCCAATGCCTCTGTGCGAGTACTGAGCAGCTGGTCAGCCTCCTGGAGTCTCACTTTCAGTACGGCCAGCTGGGAGTCCTTAGCAGCCACTGCTTCAGTAAGGTCATCGACTTGGGCTCGGAGCTCTCGAGTTATTCGATCACTTTTTGAATGGTCAATATTCCATTTTTCAACTCTTGCTCTTGCTTTGTTTAATTCTAAAAAAAAAAAAAAAATTTCTCATATAAGCAAAACTACACACCTTTTTCATGATAAAGATCCCTGTCTCTTTGGTACTTATTGTCAAAATTAGGAGCTTACAAATAACTTCACTTTTTTTTTGCCTCAAATGGGACGACCATTTTTCAAGGTCAATATTCACACCTATATTACAGTGAGTAGGTTAGAAAGGGGCAAGAAATTAGTTGTTCCTCTACAATGTTGTTTTTCTGGAGATATAAAGTATTTGGCAGCCCATATTAGAAGTGTCAACAACAGCAAAATGATCAGTAAATCTGTGGAGTTCTGCTAGAGACAGGCAGAAGAATGGAAATTCAAACTGAAGGGACAGCCTAGGATCAACAACAACAAAAATAAAACCGTAAATACAGGGACTAGGGGACAGGTGCAGCTCAGTGACAGTGAACCTGCCTAGCAGGCTGAAGGCCCTGGGTTCAATCCCCAGGAACCACTCCCTCACAAAAGTAAATAAAAACTTCAAAATAGACACAGGAAAGAATCTGTTTCTTTCAATTCTTATTACAAAGAGATGCTTTTTTAACCTAGGATGTTGGTGCAAAAAACAGCAATGTAGAGCTGGGCATGGTGGCACATGTCTCTAATTTCAGCAGTTTATGAGGCTGAGGCAGGACTGTCAATACAAGTTTGGGTAATTTCAGCAACTTAGTGAGATCTTGCCTCAAATTTTTGAAAAAGGTAGGAGGGGTTGAAGATGCCCTGGTTTCAATCCCCAGTACTGATGAGGAAAAAAAAAAAGGCATTATATGGGCTGAGGTTGTGGCTCAGTGGCAGAGCACTTGCCTGGTATGTGTGAGGCACTGGGTTTGATTCTCAGCACTGCATATAAATAAAATAAAGGTTCATCAACAACTAAAAAAAAAAATTTTAAAAGGGCATTATAGTATTTCATTTCAGAATATAAGAGCATTTCTATATCTGGATATATCATCTGCTAACTGTAATTTGTCACCAAGAAAAGTGGTTTTTTTTTTTCTCTTAAATTGAAGCAAACTTTACAGGGTTTCAGAAGAAGCTCTGTATCTACATGAATCTGGGTAAAGTGAAGCTTTTTTCTAAAGTCAGTCTACTAGTCTTAAACAATCTTCCTATTCTGCTCTCCTGGGTCTCCTTCCATGCCTGGGCAAAACTTCTCCCAGTCCTCTAAGTCTTCTCACCGGGGACCATGGTGGCCATTTCTTCTCTCTTTTGCTTCCTCCTCAATCACACTTAAAATAACACTCACAACTTCCCCTGTCACTACCTCAGTCTGGAGATTATTTCCTTTTAAATTAGTCATTTTTGAGAAATTTAAGGGTTTTCTATTTCAGGGCAACCTCTCCACAAAATTTCTAAGGACACTGTTCAAAACTAGATTCCATGCACATTGATGCCTCCGGAAGTGACAATACTGTGACCCTGTCTACCAGTGTCCACTTTACGTACGAATAGTTCCCCTTAAGAAAATGAACTAGGCAATTATTGATGTTTGATCAGACTTAGGGGTTCCTAAATAAATGCCAAAATAGCAATATTCTGTTTTGGGCTAGTACCATTTCCAAACTTAGGCCCTCTATTTTAAGGCAGATACCATTTTACAAGTCTCATCTAAACTGCTTGTGATTAGACATAAAATTTTTAGTTTTACTTTTGGAAGTTACATTCCTAGTCCTGGAAAATTTAAATAAAGTTACCTTCTTGAGTTTCTTTGGATCTTTGAAGTAATGAGGCCATTTCCTGATTTAAAGACTGAACTTCATTCCTCAGCAGTTGATTTTCCAGTCGAAGATTAGACAGTTCATGGGATTTGCCATTATCGCTGGGTGCTGGGTTGTGATCAGCACAAACAGCACTTGATGATGCATTTTCCTTTGAAGAATCCTCTTGGCCTTCAGCACCAGAATCTGAATTATTAGCAGCTTCTGTATAAAAAGAACGCATTTGTTAGACTGGCATGGACACCATGCATACGTTAGTAACTTACTGTGGTAAAATGCCTTTTGGCTCAAGTTGACTGCTATAGCTAAAACAACATCAAAACACCACGAATTCTCAATAGACTGCCCTTCCCTCTGATGGAAATTCATTCCCACAAATAAAGCCTACAGACTTCCTCTGAGGACACTTAAAGTCTGGGCACACTGAATAAATGGGGATACAGAAGGTAAGAATACAGTTCTGGGAAGAAGAAATGCTGAGATAATTTGAGTGGCTGTGTTTTAGTTTCTGGGGGAAAAAAAAAAGTCTTGACACTAAAATATTGGGAAGGTACACCAGAACAGCTGTGGGTTTCAAGAGGAGGAGAGTAATAACTGGTCACAAAATCTGTTTATCAGATTGGAATCTAAAATGCCTTACCAGATACATGGCCTCATGAATTCAGATTCATCTTGTTTTAAATTGTTACTAAGTTAACAAATTCAGCAAGTACACTTTATTTAAAAATTATATGGTAAAAATGAACTATGTCTAAGTGATACGGGCAAAGGAATTCTTACAGGGTTAGATAAGCAAATGGTCAGTAATCAGTCAAAAAGAGCTCAACATCTTCAGTGATCAAAGAAATGTAAATTAAAATCACAATGAGAACCCATATATACCAGCTAGAGTGATTAATGCTGGTGAGGACATGAAGCAATGGGCACTTGCATACACGGCTGGTGGGAGTACAAAATGGCACAACCACTGTGGAAAAACATCTCTCAATTTCTCCTGAAATTAAAGCTGCACCTACTGTTCAACCCAGCAATTTCACTCCTAGGTGTTTATACAAGAGTAATGAAAACATTTGTCCAAAACAGGCAAGTACAAAAATGTCCATAGCTTCTTCATACTAACTAAAAACTATAAAAAATCCTAATGTCCATAGAGAGACCAAATAAACTATGGTGTATCCAAATAAAATACCACACAAAAAGAGAATGTAAAGGATCAACAACATGGATGAACGGCATGAATATAGTTGAGCAAAAGAGGTCAGAGTGGAAAGTGTACATATGGTATAATTCCACTTACATAAAGTCGTAGAATAAGCAAAAACTAAGGTAAAAAAAAAAATCCTAAGAGTGGGCACTCTCAGGGATGGAAACTGATTAACTGAAAAGGTGCATAAGAAACTTTACGGTGCAAATCAAATCTTTATCATGATAAAAGTGTGGGTTACATTAGTGCAGCATTTGCCTGTACAGCTAGGATTTTTTTATATTTCAACAGACATAAATTTTCCTGAAAGAAAAAATATCCCCAAAATTAATTATCAAGTATGGTAGGGAATGGATAGAGATGATGCTTTGAATATGGGCATGCTAGAGGATGCAGTTATAGCTCAGTGGTAGAGTACTTGGCTAGCATGTGTGAGGCACTGGGTTTGATCCTCAGCATCACATAAAAATAAAGATATACTGTCTATCTACAACTACAAAAAAAACTAAAATAAATAAATATGGGAGTGTTTATCAGTACTGAGGGTGGATGGCAGGTGTAGAGAGTTCATAATACTATTCTGCTTACTTGATATAGGTTTTAAAATATTCCAAATAAAATTGTTCTTAAAAATTGATGTAGCCAGGCACAGAGGTCCACAACTGTAATTCCAGCAGCTTTGAGGCTGAGGCAAGAAGATCATGAGTTCAAAGTCAGCCTCAGCAATTTAGGGAGGCCCTAAGCAACTCAGTGAGACCCTGTCTCTAAATAATATATAAAAAAGGGTTGGGGTTATGGCTCTGTGGTTAAGCACCCCTGGGTTCAATTCTTAGTTTTAAAAAAACCAAATTGACTGCAAAAAGTCACTGATCAAGTTAGCAAAGAGTGGTTAAAGAAGATCTGAAAGCATAACTTACAAATTTAATATGAGATCTATATTTCTATAACTATATATTGCATAGGATCTAAGTACAAAGCATATTTCCTTTTCAAAGATACACAGAATACATAAAAAAATCACTCACCAGCACATAAAACAAATATCAAATTTCAAAGAATTGGTATCATACAAACCATGCAACCTGACCTCAAGGCAATTAAGCTAGAAAGCAACATTTAAAACTAGGAAAAAATCTCATGATTGGAATTAAGGGGAAGTTTTTAAAAAAAAAAAAAATAGACAAACATAATTTTAAAAATACATTTGACAAAAATATTAAAATAAATAAATAAATTTAAATAAAAAGTGGCATTGGGGTACCCTATAGGTTAAAAAAAAATTTTCACCATAACCACAAGTAGTTCTCTGGTAGATATAAACAATATTAAGCAGATAAGTTTTGAAATGTACATGACGTTGAAACTCATTAAATTGTATGCTTTAAATATATGCATTTTACAGTATGATGATTACTCTTCAATAAAGGTGCTCAGGCATTTAGTACAGTCCAAGGCCCAGGCTAAGGTATGTCAGATACTGATATTCTTCAGGTAGTAGGTGTGGTCACATTTTGGTTTCTTCAAAATAATCATGAACAGATTAATGACTGTGTTCAAGTTTCAGCTGTGACAACTTATTTTTTTGAAATTAATCTTCCCAAAATGTACATGAAATAGAAAAATTCTTAAGAAATGAAAAATCAATTAAATTAATAGTTTAAAATTTTCACTAAGAATATCCCAAGACCTGATGGTCTTACCAGTGAGTTCTAGCAAATATTCAGGGATTAAGTAATCTCAGTCTTACACCAATTAATTAAGATGAGAAAAATGGGGAATAATTTCCAATTCATTTTATAAGGCAAACATAACTATAATATTAAAACCGCACTATTACAGGTCAATTTCACTTATAAAATAAATGTAAAAATCCTAAACAGAATATTAGCCACCTGAAAGTTAAGTTTGTTTTTATGTTTTAAAAAAACCAATTGAATTGAATTGTATACTATAGAATATTATGGAAGAAAAATCATGCTATCATTTCAATAGGTAGATGAAAAAACTGCTAAAATCCAACATGATACAAACCCAAAGTAGTTAGATATAGGAATCTTCATAACCTGATTAAAAAGTATCTGTGAAACATCTAACATGAAATCAAGGAACCCTTTAAGATAAGGGAAAAGATACAAAATTGGTGGTCAGGTCCTAGACAACGAAGTAAGGCAAGAAGGTTTTACCAAAAGATAAAAAAGCTAAGAAGAACCAAACTGCCATTATCCATATATGATATGACTGTTGTTGAAAACCTAAATGTACAGAAAAATATGTATATTTAGGTTTCAAAATGTATGTACATATTTTTCTGTACATTCATTTATGTACAAGTTGCTTAAAATGTATATACAAATGCCAACATACCAGCAATGACAATAAGAAGTTTTAAGAAATATCATTTATAATATCTTCAAAATATGAATAAGTTTAACATAAATTATGCAAAATCTTTGTGGAGAAAATAAATTAATGAAAGACATTAAAAATAAGTTGAAATTATACCACATTAATGGATTAGAAAACTCAATATAGTAAGAATGCTGATTCTTACCAAACTGTCTACATAGAAGTAAAAAGAAAAAAGACCAACAGAATTTTTATGAAACTTGACAAGCAAATCTAAAATATACATGAAAGTGCAAAAGTTAAAGAATGGCCAAAACAGTTTTGAATAATGACAAGGTAGAAGTGGCCCTATCAGATACTGAAATACAGTTAAAAACTACATTAAGACAATATGGCACTGGGATAGAATTAATTAAGTGTCCAGAAACACAAAGGAATGGATGGATAGTTTTGATGTATGACATAGGTGGTACTGAAAACTGGTAGGGAAAGGCTAGTTGCTTCGATAAATATTGCTGGGATAGCTGATTTTCATATGGAAAAAATCTGAATTTGGATGCCTATCTCACAATGTACACAAAAATCAATCTTCGGCAAACACCTAAATATGAAAGGCAAAACCATAAAAACTTTAGAAGATAATATAGGTAAATAGGGAAATAGTTAAACCATTAAGAAATCTGAAAAATTCATCCACATTAAGAACTTCTTTTTGAGACACCAGAGTCTGGGATAGGGGGCCAAGGTAAAACAGAGTGAGAAAGAATTAGCATTTAAAATATATAAAGGGGCTGGGGCTACAGGTCCATGGCAGAGCACTTGTCTGCATGTGTGAGGGACTGGGTTTGATTCTTAGCACCACATAAAAATAAACAATTAAAATAAAGGCAATATGTCCATCTACAACTACAAAAAAATAAATAAAAAAAAAGGGACTGGGGATGTGGTTCAGTGGTAAAGCACTTAAATAGCATATGTGAGGCCCTGGGTTCAATCCCCAACACTGTAAAAAATAAAAATAAAAACAAATAAATAAATAAATAAATAAAATCTATAAAGAAGGCTGGGGATATAGCTCAGTGGTAGAGCAACTGCCTAGCAGGTGTGAGGCCCTGGGTTCAATCCCCAGTACCACAAAAAATTGAAGGACACTTCCCAGAAAAAGCAGTCAAATATTTGAAAAAATGCTCAATCATGCTAGCAGTGAAGGAAATAAATAACAATGACAGACAAGATTAGTAAAACATAAAAAGTCAATGAAAATATCAAATGTTGGTAAGAATGTGGAGCAGAAGAAATTCCTAACCACCACCAGCCAGGGTGTAAGTGGGTATGACCTTTTCAGAAAACCACTTGGACTTTACTCCATGCCCTATGACTCAACATCTCCAGTTCTGGGCATCCTAAAGCATTGAGTCTCAATCTCGTGTGATTGTGCCCCACAGGGACATCTGGCAATATGAGGATACATTTCTGGTTGGCATTTAATGGGTTAAGAGGCCAGGGATGCAGGAATACCCTATGAAGGACAGGACAGCAACCCACAGCTATAAATTATTTGACCCAAAATGTGAATAGTACTGAGGTTGAGACTCTACCCTAGAGAAACAAACTTATAACTGATGTACTATTATAATTGGTTCTATTTCATTTCCCTGCCAACCAGGTTCCCTTTGGTCTGTTCTTTACAATTAAATTGAAGTTGTTTTCCTTAAAAGTATTAGAATTACTCATGTCAACTCTTGGCCTAAAGACCTCTGTAAGCATTACACTGCCTATGGCAGTCACTTCCAGCTTTTAATGGCCTACCAATCACATAGGAGACAGAATTCAGATGGCCTGGCACCATCCTCGGGAAATCTGATTCACTGAGGCTAGGGGGGGAACCAAAATCCATTTTTTCTTAGTCAACACAAGTGATTCTACCACAGGTCACTCAGGGGTCAATTCTTATCAGTGATGTACAGGAACCTATAAACAGGTCAAAAGTGTTTTACAAGGGCCTTCACGAACCACTCCCCTTTCCAGGCTTCACTTTCTTCATGGCCGTGCATCTCATACTCAGTGTTACCAGAACTTTTTTGTACCTTTTTTTTTTTTAACTCTACTAACCTTTTATGGACCTGTTATCTGCATGGAATGGAATGTTATCTCCAATTTCTTTTCCTTTTTTTTTTCTTCTAACAATCTCCTACTCATTCTTTAAGACCCAATTCAAAATATAGACTATGAATCCTTTCTTTATAACCCATTAAGTCCCAAGTTTTCAATTCTGCAAATACTTCAACACAATTGATGCATTAAAATAAGCTAGAAACAGTCAAACACAGTGGTGGATGCCTGTAATCCCAGCAACTGGGGAAGCTGAGGCAGGAGAATCAGAAGTTTGAGGCCAGCCTGGGAAACTTATGGAGACCCAGTCTAAAAACATAAAAGGGGCTGGGGGTGAGCACCCCTGGATTTAACCCCCAGTACAAAAAAAAAGTTGAAAATAATAATCTAAAACTTGTGTTATTATAATTATGTTCATATTATAATTATATAATTGTATCATATATTATATACCACAATTAAGTTTTTATAGGTGTTCCACATCTGGGACAATAGGATAAAATGGGTTAATATCTTAGGTGGCTTCCACAACACTCTGACAAATACTTTAATTACTTCATTTATTACACTATAATTATCTGCTTACATGTCTACCTTACCTACTAGACACTTCTTTATCCTTGTACTCAGTAGGTTCTTGATAAATCACGTATAATTAATCAAAAGATAGTTGAGAAGAAATTTAGGAATGTGTAAACATAATCAACTGCTACTGCATGCTTCTGTTTTCAAAGCTCCAAACCCATGATTTTATACAACTTTTTAACCTGAAGATACAGATTTTATTCACTAACAGCCAAAACAGTGAGACGCTTTAACATTTAAGAACATTTCCATTAATCTTGAATTCTATAAAGAACTTCTGCAAAAACCTATCATGTTTACTGCAATTTTATACTGCATAGTAATACTTCAATTAGCCACATTACCCTGTTAACCTTATTTTACAGATGAGATGTATCTGTAAAGGTAATTTTACAACTCATAAAACCACTGCAAACCAAAATTCTAACCTCTTACTTCACTAGTGGATCAATGCCTTTAATTCTTCAACTTGAATTGAAGTTCAGTCTCTCAGCTTTACTTCTGAAGAATGTGGAGAAAAAATTTACACCCCGTCCCCAACTAGAATATATGTGAAGTACAGTCTCCTGTCATTTTTTATGATCCCCATAACAAAAATAGGTTGAGATACTCTCAATCTAAACTACACTTTATTTCAGATTTCAAAATTTTCTTTTCTCTTAAAATGGGAATTAAATATGACATAATTTCCTAGACGCTGGTTTGGTAGTTACCCAACAGACAATATTCCGAGGTCCCTCTTATAATGGAATACTGACTGACAGCATTAAATGTTGCCTCCCTTGTTTACACCACACCTTGGCAGAGAGCCTGCTCTTAGACAGTGGGACAGACTGAAGAATAGATGAGAAATACTATGACAACATCTTAAGCTTTGATGACATATTCAATTTGCTTAATTCTGAAAGAATGGAGGACTGATGAACTACCATGGCTTTGGCTCCCAGGATTTTCTTCAGAGGTTTTGATGGTGGTTACACCTGTGTTCACAGAACTGACACTTGATGTCCGAGACCTTGAGAAGACAGGTGCCTTGCCCTTTTCTTTCTTGATTTCCACTCTTCCGGTAGGTTCCTTCTGTGAACTATTTAGAAAATCAAATAAGAGCTCATCATCAGGTTCTGACTTCTTCCTTCGAACAAACTGGGATGAAGGCCTAGGAAGAGAAGCATTTTCAACAGGATGGGAGGCCTCCCCGGGTGTCCTGGATCCTACTTTCACATTTGCAGTGCCAGCTAAAATGGTGGCTTTTTGATTTCGAATGTTATCAGCTGCTGTGGAAATATAAGTAGCTTTTGGTTCGGTCTGATAAGTCAAATCTGTGTTTTGCTGATGAAGTTCAGGATAGTCACTATTTTTGCTGTATATGATGCTGCTGGTGTTTTCCTTCCTATTGAGAGCTGTTGCAGCTCCTTGATCAACTCGGTTTAAAAGATCTTCAGCCTTCCCAGCAAGATCAACAAACCAAGACATGATGGTAGTAGAATAATCCTACTGGCAAACCTGAAAAAAGGATATGAAATATCAGTAAGACATAATAGCAGAATGTTATTGGTTCTGGAGTCAGACAGTCCTGGGTTGAAATCCTAACGCTATTTCTTACTAGCTAGGTACCCTTGAGCAAACCTAACTAAAGCTGAGAAACATTATCTAGAAAATGGTGAAAATAAATGTACTTACCATACAGAATATAGAGGAAATCTGGACACAAATAGACATAGAAAAGACCATGTGAAGACAGGAAGAAAGGAGTCATCAGCAAGCCAGAGAGAAGTCCCAAAAGAAACCAACTCTGCCAATACCTTAATGTTGGATTTCAGAATTGTGAGAAAATAAATTTCTATTGTCCAAGTCACCCATTCTTTGATACTTCCTTACAGCAGTCCTAGCAAATTAGTTTGGCACCTGAATAGCGAGTGGTAAGTCTGGCCAAATACCAGCCCAACCAAATAAAAACAATATCTGAAATTTGTTTCAAAGTGCTAAAACTTAGGTGCAGTGGCACACACCTATAATCCCAGTGACTCAAGAGACTAGGGCAGGAATTTAGCAAATTTGAGGCCAGACTCAGATCCTCAGGAATTTAGTGAGATACTGTCTCACCAAAACAAAACAAAACAAAACAAAACAAAACAAATACAGCTAGGGATGGAGCTCAGTGGTAAAATACCCCTGGGTTAAATTCCCAAAATAGTGGGGTGGGGTGGGGGTGTCTAAAACTTGAAAAAAACTACTTCTATTAATACAAGTTATCAATGTTAAACTGAAGCACTATTGTGGATAATTTAGGAGTGAACATACATAATATGTCTAAACTACATTTTCAATAATTCAAATACTGAGTACCTAACATGTGCACATTAAGTTCAGAGTAAGAAATATGATTACATATTATATCCATTCCACACATATATTTAAGTACTTAGAGTATGCCACAGTAGATCAAGGTGTTGATGAAGTCATTAACCCTCATTGGCATAGAAGAAAGAGGACTGTAAAAAAGTCTACAACCAGTTCTTGAATGTTAGCATCATCCCTTTTGCCTGGACTCTTTCATGGTTAACTCTTTCTTGTTCTTTGTTCACTTGAATGTTCTCTGCTTCAGAGTTCTCCTTCCTCCATCTAAACTAGGTCCTATCATTCTCTGTTCACACCCTTTCTTTGCCTCACACCCTTCATGCTTTATAATTCTGGGATGCTTTTTTAACATGTCTCTCCTGGTTAAGGAAGAGGGGAGGGGCTGGATAAACACCATGTCTGTTCTGCTCAGCAGTGACTTACCAGCCAGCGTCTAGCCACACAGGTACTGAATGAATTTTTATGTGTTAGATGCTGTGCAAACGTTATCACATTTAATCTTCACAACCACAGTATGTGACAACCACATGATACACCCACTTTACAAATGTAGAAAAGGTTAAGAGTTTTGATGGCACCTAAGACACGGAAATCTAAGTCAACCTGGAGCCATGCCCACCTTTTAACCCCTTCCTGCCCATATCCAGCCTCTCTCAATCTAAATAACCTCAGGAAGACACTCACCACTTAAAGCTTTTCCTTATAAAATGTGACTATTAGGGACTCTGTCAGAGTTTATGTAAAATCAAGGGAAAAGGGAGGCGAAATACTTTCTGACACATAAAACTCCAAACGAAGTGAAGTATCGACCTCGGGTGAACACCGGTGGTGACTGGGGCATTGACCTCTGCAGTGTGACAGCCGAAGCACTCTCACTCATTCCTTATGTCCTGCCTCCCATTTTCGTTAGCAGGGCTTCAAAATACCAGCATGAGCCTCAACGCTGACCACCTAGTGGAACGAACGTAAGATGGCCCTGGGCACTGGCCCCAGTGACACACACTGCCAGCGGCCTGCGCGGCCCGAGGCCCTCAGGAACCCTCGGGCGCTGCCCGGGACGCCGAGGGCCACGCTGAGGAGGGCCTGCACCTGGACCGCAGGGCCCGCCTCGAAGGCCGGGTGTCATCGAGGAGTGGTGGCTGCGGCCCGGCCGGCCAGGCCCGGGGAGCCCGTCGGTTCGCGGACCCCGGGCTGGTCGGACTGACCTCGGCGCTCGCCACCTCGCCCCCACGTCTGGAGCGGGCGGCGCGGCCAGCCCAGCCGGGTGCGCGGCAAGCCACGTCGGCTGCAGCTCAGGGGACTCGGCCGCCTCGACCCAGTCCCGACCCCGGCAAAGACCAGCGCGGTCCGCGGGAGCCCGAGGGATGGGTCTCGGCTGAGGACCGCGCCGCGCGCCTGGGGCCGTCAATGCCCAAGCGGACCCGTCCGGTCCACTGGCCTCCGCCGCCGCCTCACCTGAGGACTCCGGGGCGGCAGCACCGCGGCCTCGTCGCCCTCCCCGGCCGGGCCCCTCAGAAGCCGGCCCGGAGAGGGCCCAGGCTCAGCAAACCTCCTCCGGGACCCGCCGTGGCCGGTTGCCTCTTCCGGGAGACGTGGAAGGGCGGCGAGGACCCCAAACAGAGTGGCCTTCGAGCTGCCTGAGCGGCGGGGAACCGAGAGCCGCTAGCACCTGCGGGCGACTCAGGCGGCAGCGCCGGCGGCTGCGGGGGCCTCGCGCCTGGTCACGCCCCTCTTACGCCTGCCGGGAGATCGAGGGGGAGATGGGCCTGCGTGCGTGTGACGTAGCTCGCTTCCAGCCGACGGGGCGCGCACGCGGCCGGCACAACATTGGAGGCCACGCCCACAGGGGGCGTGACCTAAGAGCGGGCTAGTTGGGCGACAGAGGTAGTAAGGAGTGAGTGTAGTGGAGCCTCCCGGCTTCACCTTCCCAGGTTCTTCCTTCGGGTCTCTAGTTTTACGCATGTTGAGGCTCACAGCAGAGCGTGGGAACGCGGACAGCATGATCCCTGATTTCATAGCGCTTACTTTCAGATGACAAGAGTTACACATTACGTAAACCAACGAATGAACACGACAATTTCTGAATGTTCCCAGAGTAGCTAAGAAAACAGGAAGTGACTGGAGGCGGGGGAAGTGCTTTAAATCAGGTGATCGGGAAGTTCTCTGCAGAGGAGGCGGTAGAGGTGAGACAGAAGGATTGAAAAGACCAGGAAAGGACTTTCCAGACAGCAGTATTGTACGTTCTGCACACAGTTCATAGAATCTATGCAATTAATGTAAAATCCGCATTCAGTAATTCACCAAATACTCAATATTTATTGCGTGAACAGGTTTAGGTTAATTTGACCCTAAATACAAGATTAAAAGGTAGTCCTAGGTATCCTCAAACTACTACGTTAAGTAGTTTGTCTAAGATCATCTGCCTTGTTCCAAAGCTTGTGCACGTTGGACTCATTGCTTTATTGTCTCCAAATTAAAATTAGGAAACTCTTCCTTTTCCTTCTCTCAGGACAGGTAGCCCTGTCCAGTGAAAAGAAAAACTTGAAGCTGCACCAGATGACAATTATTATAATGGTGTTAAACATTTATTTAGCCCTTAATAACTGCAGAATGCTCTGTTAAGCGTTGGATGTGCTTCACTTCACTGAATTCTCACAACCTGAAGAAGGTACTAACTATCCTGTAGTAGGTGGTGATGTTGTTCTCAAGCATTAAGTTGCTCTTTCTGTTAGGGATCATACATCATCACTGGGTTCCTGACAGCACTGCATCCTGGAGGATGTGGGTCCTTTCCAGCTTCCCTGAGGTCAGGCTTGACTATGACCCGCTTTTGCCAATAGAATATGAGTAGAGGTATATTTTGCCACGTCTAAACAGAAGTGTTAAGAGTCCTGCTGTATTTCCACCAGCAATCTTGTTTTTTTTCCCTCTCTTGTGAGAATGTGTGTCCCAGATGGGGCTGTTTCCTCAGCCTGGGTCCTGAAAAGAAAGAGAGAAATGAATTAGTCTACATCTTGAATGTCACATCAAGTGAGAAATAAACCTTTATTGTTAGAAGCCAGAATTAGGATTTATTCCTCCACAGCCTTACCTAATGAAATCTGACTAAAGCATTCTGCCATTTTACAGATGAAGATAGAGCCGGCAAGTTTTAGTTACTTGTTCATGATCACATCGGGAGTAAGTACAACATTTGGGATTCAAACCTAGATCCGTGTGACTCCGGAACTTATGTTCTCAACCTCTGAAAGGCTGAGAATGAAAGAAGTTGAGGCAGAGCCAGCTCTTACGCATCAAAAACTTAAAGCATTCAAAAAAAGAGCATTCAAATTCCCACGTACACCCCCTTAGAGAATCAGTATAGATACTTGCCTACCCAGAAGCCATCGGGCCGTGCAGGATTAGCCATAGAAACAGCACAACCAATGGAAAGAGGCTACCACCTGGCCCAGAGATAAGAAAATTTGACACTTTCTAATCCCCTCTTCCCTGCCCTGATGCCACCAGTGACCCTAGTGCCTGAAAAAGGAAAGGGAAGAAGGAACCCTCCAGAGCAGCCACACTAGCCTGCTGTAGGGGCAGGGAGGAGAGGAACTCTGAATAGGGCTTAGGAATAAATTCTTAAACTAACAGACCTGGACCATGACTTCTGGAATGGCAGAGCGGGAAGCCTGGCAAATTCCCCAGAAAACAATGATAAAATTGGACAAAATTGTGAAAACCATCCATTTCAACTCCCTGGAAATTGACCACAGGCATGATCCAAATCAAGCAGCAGTTATTTAGAAAAAAAAAACAACTATTAAACCTTAGGTAACAATGAGAGTCTGTGACATTTAGTCTGGGATTCCTCTCCCCCAGCCCCAGGAGGGTAGGTCAATGATCAAGGCTGGATAAGCTGCAAAGCCCAGCAGCTTTGCTGGCGGGGAGAGGGGAGCTGACTTTGTTAGGAGTGGAGCTAGAAAAGCCCCAGGGCCCAGGGGACGGCTCAGTTGGGAAGGTGACACCACAGCTGCCTTGGTTGCTATCTCAGTTGGATAAACAACTGACCCGAATGCCTGCAGGGAGCTTAGCAGGGAGAGCCAGGCAGAGATGGCGCAGAGGGTTTGGGCAAGCTCCCACGTGCACTGGTCTAGAAGACGGCGAGCAGGCCGTGCAAGGTCAGCAGGCTGGCAGGAGCCCTAGCCATCTTCTCATCCCTGACTGAACATAAAGCCTTTTACACAGGTGCAGAGGAGACACAAGAAAGCCAGGGCTTTAAAAACCAGGGCGGTCTCATAAATTGTCTGGTTTTGAATATGTTCCCAGCATGCTTTTGTTGTTTTGGGCATGAAACCCAGGGCCTCAAGCATGCTAGGCCAGCGCTCTACCACTGAGCTACGCCCGTTCCCACCAGCCCATCTGGAAGAGGGGAATGTCTTCAGGTGTGTTCAACATTTGTAGTCATCAGAGAAATACGTGCAAATGAAAATCTCCGTGCAGCGCCTTTGAGCACGCATGCACGGTAGCTAAAGTATAAAAAGATGGAAAATATTGACGTATCGACGGGGCTGTGGAGCCCCTGGAAGGCTCTACATTTTTGAGGGGAATGCAGTAGAACCATTTGGAAACCTTAGACTCCAGCTGCCCAAGTTGAACCTGGGTCTTCTCTGTGACCATCAGGGTTCACCCCGTCAGCACTTCTGCTCAGCTGCTGCTCCGAATCCCCCAAACTCTTCATTTAGGCTATCTGTCCAGCCCCTGCAGGTTTCCTCCAGGGATTTTGTGACCCTCACGAGGAGATCCCTGCATCCATTGATCTCCTGGGTTCTGTAAGTCTACTTCCTTTTTGCCCCATCTCAAGAGTGAAACTGAGTCTCTTTGTTCATTTTTACCTTTCAGCAGCAGAGGGCGCTTAGGACTTAAAAATCTGCATGAACGGATGTGTGTCATACCTGGATGGACAGGTAACACGAGAACTGCTGTTTCCTTTTGTTTACGGAGCACAGGGC
The DNA here is from genome assembly GCF_902686445.1 of Sciurus carolinensis. NCBI lineage: Eukaryota > Metazoa > Chordata > Mammalia > Rodentia > Sciuridae > Sciurus > Sciurus carolinensis. The sequence goes on along the minus strand of NC_062214.1, from coordinate 188,990,566 downwards.
ACAAAGTTCCCATGAATGTCCTGGATGTTCCGAGGGGTTTTACATTCCCTTGTCATGGGAGAAGAGACATCTCCAAAAGAGGATCCCGAGCCGTTGCAAGAGAGGGGAACTCAACTCAGGAAGAGTGGGGTCCTTGACATCCATGACCAAAAAGAATTTCAGCATGTCAGTAGAGGCATAGGAATTTATTTAGGAAAACAAGGAATATGGGGCTGGGGTTGTGGCTCGGTGGTAGAGCACTCGCCTAGCACGTGTGAGGCCCTGGGTTTGATCCTCAGCACCACATAAAAATAAAATAAATTAATAAAGGTATTGTGTCCACCTGCGACTAAAACAAAATATTAAATAAAAAAAACCCAAGGAATACATATTCAAGGGAGAACAAGCGCCATCTTGAGAGTGAGAGATGTGTTTTGGGGGTTCCCAGCTCTTCTCTTTAGAAGAAAATTGATGAGGGGTGGGTATGGGAAGGTCTGTAGAGTAGGTCTGACATCAGTCTGGGAATTACAAGATTTATGGTGACCTGGTCCTTCTCAGGATCTTTAGACTAACATGGTTTTTATTATCTGTTTCACAGAAAATGCTGGTTTCTCAAAATATCATATCTTTCTATACTTAATCTAGTGGTCTAATTAACACTGCATAGGTAATTATAATAATTGGGTGAATTTACAGTGACTTTAAGATTTACAGATTTCCTAGGAATTTGGAAATGACAAACCTGGGAAAGAGACTGGTTTGGGGAGTGACAAGAAAAGTATGCAGAACTTCTGAATTAAAATGGTACTTCCTTGTCCTGCTGTGTCTCCTTTCTCCCCATTTCTTATTTCTTCTATCCTGCTTCACCCTTACCTCTTTGAAATGTCCTCCAGAAGTGGTAGTTGGATTCTGTTGTTTTCCGTGTTACCTAGGTGGCAACGTGCTCCCAGAGATGAATCCCTCAGTTTGCCCCCCCCCACCACCACCCGCCACCTTGCTGGGAATCATACCAGGGCCTTGCGCATGCCAGGCAAGTGCTCTGCCACGGAGCTGTCTCTAACCTCCGCTGTGGTTTGAACGTATCCTTTGGAGTTCATTTATTGGAAATAGAATCCCCAGCATGACATGTTGAGAGGTGCGAGCTTTAAGAAGGGATGGAGCCATGAGGGTGGAGCGCATGGCCTGGTGCCATTATCTCACGCATGGCTAGTTATCACTGGAGTGGGTTCCAGATAAAAAGACGGGCTCAACCCTCTTCCTCTCTGGCATGCACATCCTCCTTCCCTCTGCCCTCTGCCGTGGGCCATCCCAACTTTAAAAATTTATCCCACAGATATAGTCACACTATGCAAATGACATATATGAAGTTATTATATGATGACTTATAGTAGCAAATGTTGGAAACAAATCTTGGTGCATTCATCAGTGGAGGCCTTCTCTGGCCACCCTGAGGAAACTAAGTCCCCAACCCTGTGGTTTTCCATATAACCATCATTTCCACCTTTACATTTGTAAGAATAAAATTGATTTTTCTCTATAATTGTGCAAATTTATCATTTGTATGATGTATGTTTGTTTGTTATGAGACATATCTGTTTATTTACTGTCCATCTGCCCTCTGAAAAGGCATGAACCACACCTGTCTGTGTCCACTGTGGTGTTCCCAGCCTAGAACAGGGCCTGCCGCATGGTAGGTGCTTATGTTAAGTGAATGAATGCCGTGGACCACCCCTGAGAATTGGAGAAGCTAGTTCCACAAGGTCAGTAGATGCCTTGGAAAGAACGTATTGCCTATGGAAGCACCCATCCACACTGAACTTGGAACAAAACGGATGCTTGGCAAATGCTAGGTGTGATTTTTATGTCTTCCTGAATTTTCTTCTTCCGTGTATTCTTCTTAATCCAAAGTCCACACTGTCCCCAGCTTCATCCAAAATGAATAGTTGGGACTTACAATGGTCTTCCTGGCCTGGTGCATTTAGCCTGTCCATCCCAGCATCTCCTCCTTTCCTCCCAAAACTCATCTCCATTTAGCTTTCAAGGACTGCAGGAATGTAGAGGTGGAGTATTCTGCTAAATGCTGGAAGCCTGCCTGGCAGAGTTCCCATTCCTGAAGGTCTTCGTCACCCCTGCAATCGTGGGAGTCTTTGGTGGACAGGAGCAGGGGCCAAGCAGTAGGGCCGACCTGTGTCCTTCCCAGAGGCAAAAGGAGGAAAGAACAGACATCCGAGTCAGGTGACAGGCCCTGGAAGGGTGCTGCCAGGTCATCAGTATCATCCCCTGTAAGTTAATTGTGATTCAGGGCTATGCCTCATGGGAGGCATCCACGTGTACATGGGCTCCTTTCAGCCTTTATGCCCGGTTGCTCTGCTTTCTCCTAGTTGGGGAATGGAGGCCATCTAGCAGAGACCTTGGTGTCTTGCTTTGCCTGTCCCATGTTCTGTCCCCAGCAGGTCCCCTCTGCTCTCTCCCTGTTCTGGAGACATGCCTTGTAAATTCCCCAGCGGCTGGCTCTTGCCCTGACTCATGCATCTGTCTTCCATCTGTCCATTCACTACCCCTTACCAACTTGCCTCGTCTGTGCCAGCTGCAGGACTGGGCATGAAGGGTACAGGTGAGAGGTCGTCTGCATGGCTGGGCAGACAAGCAAACTGACAGTTATGAGCAAGTGATAGTCCTACAGGAGAAGCCTGAGGAGTGAATGAGCTGGTGGATTAATAAAGGAGCTAATCTGGCTATTGGACTAAATTTCAATCTATTCCAATTTGGTAGCCCCAGCTGGAGGTCATTCAGTCTTTTGTTCACCTTATCACTGGGTAGTAGCAAAGACAGGCCTAGGACTGAACCCACATGATCATTTCATCTGTTCTTAGGATACCTGAAGCCTCCTGAGTCAGGGGCTACCTTTCAGAAAACGTACTTTGATTAACTTAACAAATACCTATTGAGCATCTACTATGTGCCAGGTACATCTGGATTCTAGGAACTAGCAGTGAACAAAACAAAGATCCCTGGTCTCAGGAAGCTTATGTTCTAGTAAGGAAGGCAGATAAGTCAAATCCTTGGTGTCTGAGATGGTGGTAAATGCTGCAGAGAAACACAAAACAGGGAAGGTCTGTGATGTTTGGGATGGAGCTTATGATTTTCACTTGGGAGGTTAGGAGGTCTGAACAAGAAGGTGATGCTTCTGTCAAGACCTGAAAGAGGGGAGTGATGAGCCCACCAGGTATGGGGGAGTGTTCCACCCAGTGGGCAGGAAAGTGCTGAGCCCTGAGCCACTGCCACAGAGGAGGAGATGAGATGGACAAGTAATTGGGGTTCAGGTAACATAGGTCCTTGTAGGCCATGCATTTTATTCTAAAGGTGTTGGGAAACCATCAGAAGGTTTTGAATGGAGAAATACTCTACTTTGTGTTGTAACAGGATCTCTTTGGGAGTATGTTGCAGAGGTCCAAGGCCAGCAGTTGGGGGCCATTGCATTGTACATGGACCATTGCAGTAACCCTGGTGAGAAGGGACAGAGGAAGATGGGCAAGTGGTGAGATATGGTCGGATTCTGGGTTCATTTGAAAGAAAACCAATAAGATCTGCCAACAGAATGAATGCAGGGTACCAGATAAAGAGATCATGTGACTGAAAGTGATTGCATCCTCTGCTGAGCACTCAGAAGGGTGGGCTTGACCGGAATCAGGTGGGGAAGGCTGGGTGAAGGTTGGTGTGGGTGGCAAGATCAGGATGTGCAAGGTCCTCAGCTCCATCCCCAGCATTGCAAATAAATAAATAAATAAATAAAATGGTTTTGTCCAGCTTTCCAGTTTGGTGGATGTTTAGTGGTATCTCGTTGTGGTTTTTAATATATAGACATATATCTCATATGTATTCTAGAATGTATGTGTATAAATATATATGTTAAATAAACAAAACAGATATGCAACTATGAATATATAAAATACATTTTAATATATAAGTATATATTTTTATGTAGTATTTTTGAGTGTTTTAATATGGACAGGGGTTAGGATATCACATTTGCAATTTTCTTGGGAGCAAACTTCCCAGGGGCTCTTAACCTCCTTTTTCAGTGAGAAGGAAACAGGTGCATCTTTCGGTGCACAGAGGATGAGGAAACTCATCTCACCGCCTCTCAGGCCTAAATGTTAGTTGCCAGGGCCTCCGAAGCCCCTAGCGTGCTTTCCTGTCACAACCCTCTTCTCCACTGATAGTAGTGACCCACCGATTTTTAAGGGCGAAGGACTTCTTTTTTGGGGGGGTACCGGGGATTGAACTCAGGGGCACTCAGCTACTGAGCCACATCCCCAGCCTTATTTTGTGCCTTATTTAGAGACAGGGTCTCACTGAGTTGCTTAGTGCCTCACTTTTGCTGAGGCTGGCTTTGAACTCTCGATCCTCCTGCCTCAGCCTCCCACTCTGCTGGGATGACAGGCATGCGCCACCACGCCCGGTGGACTCCTGGTTTTTATGCAGCTCTGTCCTGGGCCTTTGCAGAGCTACGCAATCTAGTTCAGCTTCCCCTTTCTATGTTTTCTGTGTCTGGCTGCTTCGGTTCAGTGTAGGTGTGACTCTCATTCACATTCTGGAGTGAGGAGGTCATCGCCATCTGCGTATTCCAGTGTGTTATGACGCAGCCATTGAGAGAGAATTGAGAGCAAAGCAAAATTGGAGGCTGAGTCTGAGTCTGACCCTCCTGTGTGTGTGTGGTGCTGGGGACTGAGCCCAGGTCCTTGTCATGCCGAGCAAGCACTCCACCACTGAGCCACTTTCCCATCCTGTTTTGTTGTTGTTTAGAAGTACTTTATCCTTATTTTTAATGTTTATTAGTGCATTAGAGTCATACATAATAGTGGGCTTCGTTTGGACATATCATGAATGCCTACAGCATCAGTTTCTCCAGCTCAGTGCCCAGGCCTTCCCCGTTCCCTCCCCTTCCTCTGCTCTACTGGTCTTCCTTCTGTGTATTTACTGTTTTTCATTGGTGCATTATAGTTATACACAAAGGTGGAATTCATTGTGATAGACACATACATGCACACAGCATGATTTGGTCAGTTTCATTCTTCAATTTCTCTTCTTTCCACCCTTCCCTCCCACTCCATCCCCTTCCTCTACGCCACTGTTCTCCCTTCTATTTTCATGAGACCCTCCTTTTTTATTCTTCCTTTTTTTTTGGTAACAGGAATTGAACCCAGAGGGGCACTTAACCACTGAGCCACATCCCCAGCCCTTTTCGTATTTTATTTAGAGACAGGCTCTCACTGAGTTGCTTAGTGCCTTGCTAAGTTGCCAAGGCTAACTTTGAACTCAAGGTCCTCCTGCCTCAGCCTCCCAAGCTGCTGGAATTAGGCATGCGCCACCTCACCCAGTCTTATTTCTTATTTCTCTCTTGCTTCCATATATGAGAGAAAATATTCAACCTTTGACTCTCTGAATCTGGCTTATTTCACTTAGCATAACGTTCTCCAGTTCCACCCACTTTCTAGCAAATGATATAATTTCATTCTTTTTCATGGCTGAGTAAAACTCCATTGTGTATACATATCACATTTTCCTTATCCATTAGTGTGTTGATGGGCACCGGGGCTGCTTCCCTAACTAGCCATAGTGAGTTGCACTGCTATAAGCATTGGCATGCCTGTATTCCTATAGTATGCTGCTTTTAGTTCTTTTGGACCAATCCTATTTAATTTTATTTTTGAGACAGGATCTTGCTGAGTTGTCCAGGCTGGCCTCAAACTTGCAATACCAAGTGGCTGGGGCTACAGGTGCACACCACCATGCCCAGCCTGTGACGGTTCTTCTAAGGCATTTTGTAGGAAAGATTCAGAAAAGAAATGGGCAGTATCTGGAGGAGATGGTGCAGTCAAGAGAGATGTACTTCATTGGTTTGTTTTTGTATTATTTTTCTTTTCTTTTGGAAAATAAATTTTTAGAGAAAGGTACAAAAGAGAAAGAAAATTGATGATGATGGTGATGATGGTGGTGGTGGTGGTGGTGACTGTGATGGTGATGGTGATGGTGATGGTGATGGTGATGGTGATGATGATGATGATGACGGTGATGGTTATGGTGATGGTGGTGGTGGTGGTAGTGACAGTGGTGGTGTTGGTGATGGTGGTGGTGATGGTGATGATGATGATGGTGATGGTGGTGGTGATGGTGGTGATGATGGTGATGATGGTGATAGTGGTGGTGATGGTGGTGATGATGATGGTGGCGGTGGTGGTGGTGATGATGATGATGATGATGATGGTGATGGTGGTGGTGATGATGGTGGTGGTGCTGATGGTGGTGATGATGGTGATGGTGGTGGTGATGATGGTGGTGGTGGTGGTGATGATGGTGATGATGATGATGGTGATGGTGGTGGTGATGATGGTGGTGATGATGGTGATGGTGATGGTGATGGTGATGATGGTAGGGGAAAGAGAAGTGGTTGAAGTGGATGGGAGGGTGCATACAGCCTGAGCTAGGAACACCAACTCGCCCTTCCTCAGAGGAAGGAAGGAGACTAGACTGGCACAGTTGCAGTTGGGGGTGGATGCGCTCATGGGAACTTACAGAAGTGCTCTTCTGCACTTCCTTTTTCTCAATGAAATAAGAACTGTGGCCACCAGGTGAAGGTGAGGGTCTGGGAGGGTGCACTGGGGGATGAGGAAGGAAGTGTGAAAGTGCCACTTAGCAAAGTGGGGACCCGAATGGAGGAGAGAAAACAGATGACTTCTGGGCCACTTGAAATTGTTGGCAGTCATAAGTGTGCAGTGAGATGGATCAGCCAGGTCACGTGACAACTGCATCTACTGCACAAGCCCAGGTGACGGTGGGTGCGTATTGTTAGTTTTAAATGAGGACGCAAGGCCTGAGGAGATTCGCTGTGATTCTTGCTTGTGCCCTCAGAGTTATCGTTACTTTTCCGTGAAAGATAGCCCGTTTTGTCTACTGCATAGTTTTCTTAGACTTCTTTCTGCCTATTGAATTTCGAGGGTCCAGAGATCTCTTAATTTTGTACTATCTTATTTCTACCAGTCCAAATTGGTGCTATTTCTGCTAATACAATTTTTTTAAAGTTTGGCAGATCTCCTATAAATCAGATTGTTGTTTATTAGATAAATCAGCACTTACAAATCTCTTGGAGATAAGCTTGGAGACGGAAAAGTCAATGTAACAGAAGGTGGGTTCTTGTACTCAGCCAGAGGGCAGCAGCTGCTGCTCCAAACCCAAGTTCACCTTTTCACTAAGGCTCATGGGTTGTGTGATACACATTTGCCCGGCTGCTCAGAATCCCCCAGAGCCCAACATAGTTATTTTTTTATATTAAAAAAAAATGATGGGCTAGGGAGATAGCTCAGTTGGTAGAGTGCTTGCCTTGCAAGCACAAGACCCTGGGTTCAATCCCCAGCACAAAAAAAAAAAAAAAAAAAAAAAAAAAAAAAAGAATGGACAGAAAGTTGCAGAAGGATAGTTATGGCAGAATAATTTTATTTAAAAATTCTAAATCCATAAAGCGATACATGTAATTTTATAGATATGGAAATTAATTTTAAGAGCACAAAATTTTCCAGAATAGTAAATGTTAATTTATGATGCTACTTATTTCTAAATGGAGGAAGCAGGGAAAGAGGGGTCTTTGTTATATTATTAAATTATAAGTATATAATGTTTTTGATTAATGGAAAAGTTTGTCTCTCAGATGTATTCAATTAAAGAATTTGTCCTGGGATATTTATCTGAAGACTGAGTAGAACTGAAAGTCAAAGCATCATATTAGTTAACTGGAAATTGTTTTGATATATGAAGTAAAAGGAAAATTAAAGTGTAGTTTCCAAATTGATGGTTGCACCTAAATTTCACCAAATAAGAATCCAACATATATATTACAAGGAACTCCTCTCGAGGTCACACACTTGGTTTTGTATTTGTTCCAACAGGACTTGATGATTTGGGTAAGTCCTACAAGAGGTGACACAAACAGAAGTGGGGGTCAGCGGGGTGGGCCTGAGCGTGCTGGAAACCTGGAGGGGGCCAAACGTGACCACACTTGGTCCATGACTCGGAGGGAGTGGCAGAGCCAGGCTGAGCTGTGAATGGCGGCAAATTATTCAATTGATCAATATTTTTTAAGAATCAGAAGTAAATAGGACATTATGTAGGACTTGGGAAAGCCACCAGTGGGTCCTGTAGGTTCTATAGTATTTGTGGTTTGAATAGCATTTGCTCAGGAGTAGGAGCAGTATAAAGACTCAGGCCTTGGGCTGGGGCTGGGGCTCAGTGGTAGAGCACATGCCTAGCACGTGTGAGGCCCTGGGTTCCATTCTTAGCACTGCATATAAATAAATATAGATCCATTGACAACTAAACATTTTTTAAAAAATCTAGATTAAAAAAAAAAAAGACTCAGACCTCCTCCCTGAGCGACAGGAAAGGCGAGAGGCCACGGGGGTTTCTAGCATCGAGCCTCCCTATCCTGTCAGGGTGGATGTTGAGCCCGCCACACGGTCTGTGTAACCTTTTCATTGATTCAGGATCTGCTACTCATTTATGAGAACTTGACGTTCCTCAGGAGTCTATTGTTGAACTAGTGCTTTGCTAGCCATTTATTGCTTCCTGTTTCTATTTTTTAATTTCCTCCATCAGTGATCTGACTTTTAACCAAATGTTTTGTCATAGAGAAAAAAGAAAAAAGAGGAACTCTGTTCTCATGTTACCTATTTTTATTTTTGAACTAATGCTAGTTATTGTGTTGTCGAACATGAAAGCCAGTTTCACTTTTTTTAACAATTCAGCCCTGGTTTGGAAAATCAGGTGTTCCAGGGTTCCAACGGGAAGTAGTAGGGGATTTTGCCAATGACCTTCCACACTTGTTAAGGGCTGAAGATGTGATGAAAGATGGTGTTGTATTTACCTGATTTAGTGAAGTCTGAATTTTAAAAAGATGTTTTATTGGGAGAGAAACACAAGAAAGCGAGACAAAGTGATAACAGGAACTTGATTCAACCAGGAACTCTCCAGGCATGTCTGGAGGTTTTCTGGGGCCTGGAGTGGAGGTTCCAGATTCAGCCGGGATTTTAGACCCTTTCACTCATCAGAGGCCACTGAGCTGGAAACCTGAAGAGCTGCCCTGCTTTATGTGCTGCCTGATCTTGGGCAATGTGTAGCCTTCAGTGTCTCGGTTTCTTTATTTGCAAAATCAGGGACCTAGGCTGTATCATTGCCAAAGTTATTTCAGTTCTAAAATTCTATAGCTGAAAGTCAGAAAGGGGCTTCATATATTCTAGAAAGTCATGTGAAGTTGGAGCTAGAGGCCACTTCTGGTCAACTCGTTGATTTGGTATTCAGCCAGGATTTGCTGAGTGCTTACGATGTTTTGAGGAACTGGATAAAGCACACAACAGCCCCTGGCTCATGGACCAAACAGTGGTCTCTGAGTAAGATGTGGTGTGGGAACCAGAAAACTGGTCAAGGGATTTTGGCAGAGCCCCTCTGTTTTTCTCAGCCAGGAGCGTGGGGAAATGTGTTCCCCGCAGATAATTCCCCAGGGAGGGAACTTCCTTGAAACACTTAGCTTGAGATCTAGGGGAAGCCTGTTCTTAAGGACTTTGAGATTTGAATGGGGCTGATGGAAAGAAGAAAATGTCTTTTGAAAGACTTCAGCAGACTTTTTATTTCATCTCTGGTGCAGGCTATTACTGTGCCTTTCTTGGAAGACCACGCGAATCAATGATAAGAGCAAATGATTCTCTATCCATTTGTCAGGCATTGTTCTAAGCCTCATTCAATGTACAGCAACTCATTTCATCCTTACAACAGAGTGTGAGGGAGGTAGTATATTAGCCCCATTTTGCAGATGGGGAAACTGAGGTACAGAAAAGTTAAACAATCTACCCAAGATCTCACAGTCAGTAACTGAGCTGGCCTACACAGGTCAGACTGTGCTCCTAATTCCAATCAGGGATGCCTTCTTCAATGGGTCTGTTAGTGATGCAGAAATGAAACTGAGGTCACTCTAAGACCCAGTGCAATAGCTTCTTATAGCAGTGTAACAAATGTAACTAGGTGGATGGCTTAAAACAACACAGGTGTGCTCTCTTACAGTTCTGGAGGGCCGAAGTCTGAAAACTGGACAGGGCTGTGTTCCTTCCAGAGGCTCCATAGGGAATCTGTTTCCTTGCCTTTTCCAGTTTCCACAGGGTGTCCATGTTCTTTGGTTCTGGCCTCCCTCCATCTTCCCAGCCAGCGGTGGCCAGATGAGTCTTTCTCACGCCGCTTCCCTCTGACATTTATCCTGCTTTGCCCCTTTCCTTTAGAATGATCCTGTGGCTACACTGGGCCTGCCTTGAGCATCCAAGAGCTTCTCATCTGCAAAATCCCTTTTGCATATAGGTGACATTCACACATTCCAAGGATTAGGATTTGGACATCCTCAGAGAGCTATTGTTCTGCCAGCCACACCCAGCAGTACCACCCACAGATCAAAGGTCAGGTCGTTTAATGATGGAAATACATTTTGAGGAATGTGTCATTAGGCAATTTCATTGTTGGTGGACATCACAGAATGCATTTCACAAAGTAGGACAGCCGTATTGTCAGTAGGCAACCTAATCTATGGGAACGCCATCGTACATGCCGTCCATCATTGACAGACACAACATTATGTGGCACGACATTATGTGTCATTGAAAATGTATGGTCTGTGCAAAAACCTGCATGTGGATGTTCACAGCAATCTCACTTATAATAGCCAACAAATGGAAACAGTCCAAATGTCCATTAATGAATAAACAAGCATGTATCTGTCAACAGGTGATTAACAAAATGTAATATCCTTGCAATAACTGATTGTTGAACCTGAGAAAGGAATCAAGTACTGATGCATGCTGCAACACGGAAGACCCTGGAAAACATTATGCCAAATGAAAGAAGTCAGACACAGAAGGCTGTGTAACGCATGACTCCATTACATGAAATGTCCAGAAAAGGCAAATCTAGAGAAACGAAAAGCAGGTTAGTGTTTCCCTGGACCTGGCAGGTGGGAATAGGGAGTGATAGCAAATGGGCATAAGGTGACTTTGGGGGTGATGGAATGTTCTATATATAAACTCTAAGGGTGATTTCACGACTGTGTAAATTCACTGTAAATTATTGGGTTGTACACTTAAAATGAGTGAAGTGTAAGGTACATAGATTCATTAAAGCATTTTTAAAATATGTTTTTTAGATGTTGATAGTGTTGAGAACAGGGTGATATCTGTGCTGCTAACTGTCTCAATCACCCAGATGCAGGCAATACAGGACAAACAGGACTGCTGGGCCCCTGTGCTTACCAAGGTTGTTAAGAGATATTTGTCCGAGGAATGTGTGGTTGCCTGGAAACCTTATCTATCAAGGACGGGGGGGGCTTAGCCCCGACTCATCTCCTGCATAGTTCACCCCTTCCCTCCTCCCTTCTTCCACTAGGACCGTTCAGTTCTGGCAGGACCCAATGAGAATCAAATAGATTGGCAGGACCCAACCAGAGGAGGACTAATGTTTAGCTGTTCAAATGTTAACCAATTAAAAGAACACCGTAAAACTGCTTGCCTTTCATTATAAAAACCCTGCTAAACGAGGACTCGGGGCCTCTTAGCGTCACCGGTCACCGGGGGTGCGGAGGACCAGGCTCGAGCTTACTAATAAATGACTCTTTGTTGCTTGCATTGATCGTGGTCTCTGGTGGTCTTTGTGGGGTCTCGAGCCTTTGGGCACAACAATAGACCTTTATTTTATTCATTTATTCATAAGTGGTACTGAGAATCAAACCCAGTGCCTTGCACGTGCTGGGCAAGTGCTCTACCACTGAGCCACAGCCCCAACCCTAAAGCATTTTTTTAAGTATTGTTGCCAATCCCCTTTTTCTAGCAAGGGCTGTCTTTTGTTTTGAAATTATTTCCTGGGTTTTTTGTTGTTGTTGTTGTTTGTTTGTTTTTTTAAGTTCATGAGTCCCTTATTTCTGGAAATGGTGTGATAGAAAATGGCCACAGTAGTGTTTTTTTTTTTATTGTCCTTCCTTGGAAAGTAAACACCTGATGTAAGTTCCTGAAAGTTGATGAAAACTGTCCTATTTGGTAAAATCCAAGTTTGGGAGGCCCTGGCCTGCTTCTCTGTCAAGGCTGGGAGAGGTCTTATGGATCACCAAGTCCAACCCACTCATTTTCAAGAGGAGCTGAGTTGGAAGTCTATGGAGTGGAGCTGCCCATCCAAAGTTACCCATCCAGACTCTGGGTGGCCCACTCTGTTTCTCTGTTTCCTTTGTCACAATCTGTGGCCCCAAGGTGCTTTCGATTCTAAGATTTGAGAACTTTTTATCAACCTGCCTATCAATCCCCCTAAGGAATGACATTTGCAGCAGGTCAGAATGTTAAAGAGTTACTTCATCCAGGACCTAGGGGAAATGCTTGGCTCGGCTGAATCGAACTGATCTGGATGAATCACCTGACCCGGGTCAGCCACACCATCACATGACAGCCAAAGTCTAAGAAATGCATCTGCCAGCGACCAGGAAGTGCCTATTAGCCCAAAGGAGCAGATGTCCACGTGTCAGCTGGTAACTGAGGGCCCTTCCCCAAGACTCAGCAGAGTGGACATGTGACTTGCAACCCCTGGGGTTGGACCTGGTGCCACATTCCCTGTTTCACTCTCACTGTTCAAAATAGGCTGCAAAGGCTGCTGGGAAAACTCCTGGGCACTCAAGGGTCATGGTAGTTGGGGACAGCAAAGATGGATCAGCCATTGATGTCTGTATCACCCAGTCTTGTGGGGAAAGGACTGAAGACAGCTTTCAAGAATGCATCAGATAAAGAGCCTAAGTTAAAAGGGAGAGTAATACTGGAGTCATGTAAATACTGACCAAGACATTTTCCTGATTCATACCCCGATTTTTTAGTAAAATTGTCTATGGCAAGTATTCAACTAAGGTTTTTATTGTTATACAATTTGTAGTTCTATAATACAAAGTTTTTAAAAAAACCTTATCAAGATCTGATTCACAGACCATGAAATTCACTCCTTTAAAGTATACCTGAGGGGTTTTAATATATTAGAAGTACACCCATCACCACTGTCTAATTTTGGAACATTTTTAGTGCCATATAAAGAACTCTGTACCCATCATCAGTCACCTCCGATTCTCTCCCAGCCCTGCAGTCACTGATCTGCTTTCCAACTATACAGATTTGTCTAGTGGACTCTTCTTAAAAATGGAACCATACAATATATGGCCTTCTGTGGCTGCCTACTTATTATGCTTAAAATGGTCTCCAAATCTCATCTACATCCATGGGACAAAAAGTAGAGTGAGAGGAAAGGCAGAGATGAAGGGAGAATATTTGCAAAGACAATAAGGAACTATTATTCAAAATATATCAACAACTCTTAAACTCAACAATTAAAAAACAAACAAGCAAGCAAGCAATCCAATTAAACAATGGGCAAAATACCAGAACACACATCACCCAGGAAGACATGCAAATGGGAAGTAAGCATAAGAGAAGGCATCCCCTGTCATGTCAGGGAAATGCAAATGAAAACAGCAACGAGATTCCACTGCATACTCATTAGAATGACCAAATTCCTAAACACTGATGCCACCAAATGCTGGTGATGATGTGGAGTGACAGGGACTCTCACTCAATGCTGGTGAAAAATGGCACAGCCACTTCACGGGTTTCTTAGAACACTAAACATCCTTGTACTACACGATCCAATGATTGCACTCCTTGATATTCACTCAAAGGAGTTGAGAACTTATGTCCCTTCAGGAGATCTGCATGTGAAGTTTTACTCATAGCAGCCCCAACCTAGAAGCAACCGACGCGGCTTTCAGCAGGTGAATGAGTTAATAAACTGTGGTGCATCCGGAGGAAGGAATAGTATGCAGAGCTAAAAGGGAAAGAAACGAGCTGTCATGCCATAAAAAGTCATGGCGGCAACTTACATGTATCTTACTAAATCAATAAGAGAAACCAATCTGAAAAGTTTGCATGCTATGGGACCCCAACTTTAAGACATTCTACAAAAGCAACACTCTGGAGACAGTGAATAGGTCAGCAGTGCCAGGGTTGGGAGAGGTACACAGGCAGAGTACAGGGGACTTAGTGGGCAGTGAACTGCTCTGTACCATCCTATAATAGTGGACACATGTCATGTGTTTCCCCAAACCCATAGAATGCACAACACCAAGAGTGACCCCAATGCTCTACTTTAAGCTGCTGCCTTGAGCCGGATGATGAAGGTCCACGCAGGTTCACGGATGCTAACAAGCGTGCCTCTCTGGTGTGGGAAGTTGACGCCACATCTTTTGGCCGAGAGCGGAGGATCTATGAATTTAACAGAGTTCCCATGCACTGAACTTTTTGTTCAAAGCTGCCGTGAGCCTAAAACCACTTTTAAAATAGTCTATTAAAAACGAAAAATGAATAAACAATGCAATCATGTATACCTGACTCCAGTGTCATGCTTAAGGGACAATGACCCAGTGTAGTGGAAGCTCTTCGTGCCCTGCCCAGGTCCCTTTATGGGGTCCAGCCACCATCTCTTGCATGCTGTGGTCCTCTTCATCCTTCTCAGGGTAGCGCCCACTCTGCCATTGGTTGTGGGAAGCAGACCCCCGCCGGAGACGACTGGGAGCTTACAGCCCTGCTTAGTGGCCAATGACTGACTGACGTGGGGTCTGTAGCAGGCCAGCTTTCTTGCCTCTGGGTAGAACAATCTGCATGAGAGAAGCCACTTTCTGGAGCTCCTTGTGGGATCTCTCTCTCTCTCTCTTCCAATAACAAGTTTTTATAATAAGAGTGTCTTTGGGAAAAAAAGCGGAAATGAAAGAAGAAACCGTGGTAGTGACATACGATGTGGGCAGAAATAAGCCTGAATACTATGGGTTGGGCTTCCTTTGACTGGGCCTCAGATTTTTCAATACGTCTTGTATTTCAACGTGTGTGTGTGTGTGTGTGTGTGTGTGTGTGTGTGTGCACAATTCATGGTGTCTCTCCTTTAGGAACCGACTATATTAAGACCAGTCAGAAATTTCTGACTGTTCTGTTCCTCTGAATAACCTCTTCCACCAGGTAATGAAAGTCATCCTTGATTGCATCCCTGGGGGAGAAAATCCCAAGCCAGCTCCATCCCTGGCTGCTGCCTGCAGGAATGACTCCCCACTAATTTCCCTGAGTCTTAGCTTTCTTATCTGTAAAGTGAGAGTAGTAATGCTTTATTGATATGTTTCAAAAATTAAATGATAAAACAACATGTTCAGCAATGACGATGAGGAGAGTGGTCTTCCTATAACACTAAAGGGTCAGAGTGGTTAAAATTAGGCTCACGGAGGCCTTGGCTTCAGGCCTGTTCCCTCTCAATCTACAACTGCCTCCTCCTCTGTCATCATGGGGCACTTGCCGAATCCTCGGGGGACCTCTGCAGAAGGTGGACATGCCTCTCCTTACACCTGCTTTGGGGTGACTGTGATGGGCTGACAGATCTGGCTCCATGAGAATGTTACAGGCCAGACTCTAAGGGAAATGACTAAACAGACTCCATTTTGCTCTGAGACTCCATGTTATGTAGGAAATAAGCTTCTCCCATGGGAACACCCCGCCTCTGTGCCCATCATCAGTTACGTGGTGTGACATGTTTAATAATATACATGGCAACTCCTATGTAGTAAAGAATTGCTCTCTTTTGATTCTATTGCTCCTAAACAATGTACCATGTGAACAGTGATTGTGTGGATGTTAGTACCCATTCTTTAGTTTGTACCTAGGTAAGGGTCATTTTGACCCACTTCCCCCTCTGTCGATGATCTCATGATGTTAATGTGTAATTTCGAATCATAGCAACAGACACTTATGATTGATGTGATTTTTGGTATAAGAACCCCTACAACCCTGTGGTCGGGGCTGTTCTCCCAATAGCCATTTTTTGGGGCATTGTGTGAGACAGTCAGCTGGCCGGCTTAATAAAGACTCTTAAATTTGGACTTCTCAGTGGTGATCGGTCTGTTCTTAAGTTGGGCCCCATAACAGTGACCACGCTCCCTCGTCCATTTTCTGTTGCCATATCAGAATGTCTGAGGCTGGGTAATTTAGGATTTATGATGAGCAGAGATTTGTTTGGCTCATTGTTCTGGAGGCTGGGCAGTCTGAGGGCTCAGCACTGGCCTCTGTCGAGGGCTTTTGAGCTTCCTTGGTGGAGGGCAGAAGGGCAGGAGAGCACATTCCAGAGCCCAAGAGAGCCAGCCAGGGCTCCCGTTGTAACAAGCCCTGTCTTGTTATAACTGACCCATTGCTGTGACAATGACATTAATCCTTTCATGAGGGCAGAGCCCTCGTGACCTAGTAACCTCTTATGAAGCTCCATTTCCAGCACTGGTGCTTTGGGGACGGTGTTTCCATCATGGGAACTTTGGGGGACACATTCAAACTATAGCAGTGAGCACATGGCCACAGAACCATCTCCCCCTGTACAAGAGTCAGCTGGAGGCCTGCCTGGGAGCTCTGGAACAGAGTAGATAGAGTTCAAACAGTCCTCTGTTTTCTGGTTCGGCAGGGGGACAAATGTATGCAGTATTCTTGATTATGTAGAGAATATTTTTGTCCCTGTTTTGTTAACAGCTATCTGGGTCCACAGCTCCCATGCTATAAGAGAGGGGGCGAGGGAGGGAGGATATGACTTAAAGTAGCCGGTGAGGGACCTCATGCGTCCTTCTGGTTTAAATCACTTCCTTGCAGGTTCTTTTGGGAACGTGTATTAGCCTTTCAGGCTTTCTCCTGGTAGCAGGGATAGCTGGTTGTCCCCAAATATCCTTTCTGTCTTATTTCTTTTAGCAACAGAATCCCTGAGCCTCAGCCTTGGCTACCTAACTTAAGCCTGTATTTCTCCACTGCCCTGGGAGGCAGGTGCAGCCCTGTGACCCAGTTCTGGCCAATGGCATAATATCACCTACGATCTCCATCCAGCTGCCTGGAACGTGTCATGGTACATGACAGGACAGACCGACATGGTCAGTGGAACATGAGTTTAAGGGAATGATTCTATAAACCAGTCCACTGTGCTGACCCCCACGTGCCTCATTTTTAAAAAGCAATTCATCTGCAGCCCTGCCTGGCTAAAGTCCACATTCCTCAGCAAACTACCTGCTACCCACAGAAGGACAGGCCCCCAAGTGCCGATAAGAAGAATGCGAGTTACCCCGAAGGGGCGAATTCTGTGATCTTTGCACAGACCAGATCCCAGAACTCAGGGAGATAAGGGTAATTCCCCCCAACCATAAAATCTGTAAGAACAGGTTCCAATGAGAACTGGTCAGCATGGACCAAAATGAGCTCGAGTCATGGGTGGGGACCTGAAAGTCTGGTGGCATCTTGCTGTCTGTCAAAAGTGAAGAGGTGGAAATGGGCAGGGCTTTCTGGAAACTTCCCTGGGACCCCCCAAAAAACTGTACAATGGGAGGGGCACACCATGCCTCTTCTCTCTAAGAGGATCCCTCTCTCCCTTCTAATTCCTATTCCTATCCCTTCTAATAAACTCACGCTGTCACTCTGAGTGATGTGCCTGAAGTCTTTCTGGCATGACTGCTAGAATTGGGGTGTGGAGGGAGGCCTTTGTGCTGCCTCGGTTTCCCGGAAGGCCTCTGCCCTGTACGGTGTGGAGCCAGCTTTGATCAGATGAAGCCAAGGGTCCAGGCATGGAAGCGCTTAAGAGCAAAGTGCTGCGTCCACAGTCCCAGGGGCTTCCTTAATGGCTCTGGACTGCTAATACTTGGCTTTCTTTACAAGGGAGAAACTGTCTTGTTTATGTCGCCTTCGCTTTGGCCTTTGCTCTAGCAGCTGGCTGTGTGTTCTGATGCACATCCTGTTTCCTCTTCTCTCTTTCAGGATGGTGTCTGCAGACAGTGCGGGCACCTACAGCCCCATGGCAGGGGAGAGAGGGCCCTTTCCCTTGCTGTCCTCTAGGCTTATGGTCTGGTGAGCCTTGCAGCCTGCCTGCCGTAGTCCTTGGGCACACAGTCCTGGTGCCTGTTGGCTGGTCACACTGGGCCGTCAGGTGCTGAGTGGGCCTTGCTGCTGCAGGCTGCCGCCGGTCACAGGTTCCTTCTGCACTTCTGTGCCCAGTGGCGGTCTGCAAACTCTTGTCTGTTTCTCCACATCCTCTGGGGTACACAGATGCCTCTGGCTGCCCTCTGACACCCCGCACACCCACTCAGACACTCTCCTTCGCCCTTTCTAAACTACGCTCTGAATGTAGGCCTTTGCCACAGGGGCTGCACAGTCCCAGACTGGATGCAGGGGAGAGGATGCCTCTGAATCCCACAGTCTCTTCCTTCCACCGATGGAACTTGGGTGGAGAAGAGGGCGAGGGTGCTCTCTTCCTCTCTGGAGAGACTTGGAATAGTTTTTCCTTCTCTTCCTTCTCCTGTTCCTGCTGTCCCTCCTCTTCCTCCTGAGTCAGGCTCTTGCTATGTGGTCCAAGCTGGTCTCCAGTACATGGGCCAAGTGATCCTCCTTCCTCAGTCTCCCAAGCGACTGACACTGCAGATGCTTCCACACCCAACCCGAGCTGCTTCTTCCTGTTGGATGCAGCATCTCCAGGTCATCCACCCCCAGAATAAACTTCAAGACTTAGCTCAGTGGTCTCAACTGGCGTGGAGGATTTTGTCTCCCAGGGGCCATGTCTGGAGACACTGTGGAACATTGCGACTGGAGAGAAGAGATTTGCTACTGGCCTTTAGTGGGTGGCAGTCAGGGATGCTGTTAGACCTGCTGCAATTCGTGAAAAGACACAAAACAAACCCGCTATATAGTACAGCTCTGCGCTTGTCAACTGTGTGACCTCAAGTATGTTTGTTAGTCTCTCTGAGTTCAGTTTCTTCATCTATAAAATCAGGCTTATCATAGCACGCACTACACAGAACTTTCTCATAGAATTGCTATGAAGATTAAAACAACTAACACAGGCAAATCCTTTAGACTATGGAGGGTATCTGTTACAAAAATAAAAATAACCAAATAAACATAGAATAGCATGCTATAAGAGAAATAGATACAGTGTCAGGAGCTAATAAAAATAAAGCAGGGTGAGGGGGTAGGGAGTGATAGAAGAGAGCCTAGAGACGCTTCTTCTGTAGAATATTCAAGGAAACTTCCTTGAGAAAATGACATTTGAGCCTGGACTGAAGGAAGTGAGGAAATACTTTATTCAAGACCCCAAAGTCAGTTTCAGGTGGAGTAAGAACCCAAACAAGGTGCCATTATAATCATATTGGCTTGGCGAGAAGTCCGAAGTCTGGCAATACCAAGCATTGGGGAAGTTGTAGAGAAAGTGGAATTCGCAAACACAGCTTTTGGGAATGCAAAGTGGAACAGCCCAGTTGGAAACAGTTTTGAAGTTACAAAGAAAAGTTGGAAATTACTTCCTGTGAGATGCAGCGATTGTATTCTGAGGCTTTTACTCAAGAGAAACTCATACAAAAATCCACCAGGATACAAGAATAATCACAGCCACATCAGTGTCACTTTAAACCTGGAAGTAACCCAGATGTTCATGAATAATCGAAAGACAAATTTTGATATGATCATACCATGTAAGATGAGGTGAAGAAAATGAACTACTCCTGCGAGCAGACACGTGGAAGACGGTCATGAACCTGACATTTATTATGCGAAGTAGACACAGAAGAACAGTATGAGTCACGCAAATAAAGTTCAAACACAGGTTGTATTAGTTTGTTTCTCATTACTAGAAGGAAATACCTGGGGCTGGGTACTTAAAAAGGAAAAAGGTTTATTTAGCTTACAGTTGTAGAGGCTGAAAGTTCAAGTACATAGTGCTGGCCCTGGTGAGGGACCCGCCCTGGCTGCATCACCTCATGCCAGATGAGGTCATGGTGGGAGTGGATGAAGGAGGGAGACAGGAAGCCAGAGAGTGATTCAGGGTGAGGCTCAGGCTTTTACAGCACCTTCCTCTCTTGAGAACTAGCCAGGGTCCCATGAGAACTACAGCATCTCCTTCCTAGAGCAGCATCCCCAGTGACCTAAGAACCTCCCACGAGGCCCTGCCCCTTAAAGGTCCTACTGCCTCAGCACCACCACATGGGGAACCAAGCCTCTGACACATGAACCCTGGGGGACATGCTCAGACCACATCCAACCCCAGCACAGACAAAGCCAAACTCTTGTTCAGGGGCACAAATGTGGGTGCCAAACTTATAAAGAAATGCAAGAAAAAAATAATCCTCTTAGTCACGGAGGCCAGCCCCTGGGGGGTGGGGCAGGATTGTGATCAGACTGGGGCCCATGGGGGGTCTTTGCAGCACTGGCGGGGGTTTGTTTCTTGACCTGGGTGGTGAGTTCATGGGTTATTTTGCTTTATAATTATCCATTCAACTCTACAACCATGTTTTAATGCATTTCTCTGTGTTCTTGTTGTATTTCACAGTACAAATAAATAAACAAATAAATCTCAGAAATTTGGTGGTAAGAATATTTCAGACAGAGGAAAAAGCCCAAGGAAGGCCCTAGGCAGGAATGGAAGACAATGTGACTGGCCAGAAGGAGTCAGGGGACAGGTAGTGGTCAGAGAAGGGTCTGGAAACCAAGCCATGGAGGTCACATAGGCATGGTAAGCTCTGATCAGGGCCGAGGTCTTAAAATGTAAGGTCTGATAATGTGGCTCTGTCTACTGTGTAGAATTTCAGGATGGTTGGGAAACTGTCTAGAAAGAGCTATGCGTGATGAAGGAAAAAGAAAATGGAAAATGAACAATTATCAAACTATTCCTAAGTCTCTTCTTCCTCCCATAATTTACAAAAGCTAACAGTTATTTCCATTTTATAGACAGAAGCATCTAGCTGGTAAGTAATGGGGCCAGGATGCAAACCCAGATCCTAACATGAGGACCAGAGCTTGTGAGCTCGTGCTGGAGGTGCCCTTCGCTGGGCTGCATGTCACGTGACCTGGGTTTCCATCTGTCTCCCTTACATCAACTTTAAGAGTTAAAGAAAATTGCTTCCCTTACTTATCTGTAAAAGAAATCATTTCAAGTCAATAATAACCTGTAAAATGTAATCCACAAACGGGCAGTCTGGGCTTCTCCCTGTAGGCTCTGGGAAGAACCCCTCCTACCCGCTTCGGGTTGTTGTAGGGCCCACAGCCCCATTGCCTTGCTGGCTGTCGGTTGGGGGCTTCCCTTAGCAACTTAAGGTTGCCCATGTACCTATGGCCCCTGCATGTTCACACTAGCAATGAACCCCTTTACCATCAGCCAGAGAAAACTCCTGGCTTCTACAGGACTCACAACTGCCCTGCAAATCTCCCTTTTGCCATATAACATGACGCAAATCCCAGGAGTAAAGCTCATCACCATTAGAGGTTTCCCCACAGTCTCAAAGGGGAAGAGATTATACACTCGGGAGGTTACTGGAGGGTCACTCTTAGAATACTACCTAGCCCAGAGTTACACGTGCTGATCAGTCAAATGGATATCCTTGGGGAACTCTCCTGTGCGCAGGAGCACGGCAAACCATATGTACCTTTATTATGCCATTTGGTTCAGTGACTGAGCATCTACTATGTGACAGCTACTCTTTTGGCAATGGGGAGTATAGAAAGTAAATAAGGTAAGCCGGAACCTTGCTCTCACGCTGCTTATATTTTATTTGCATCTAGGAAATGAAGAAGCATTTAGAAAGAGTGAAGCCAGGTGGAAGGCTGGGCTGGGGGAGGTTCGTGTGCTCTTTCTGAGGAAGAGCCAGCACTGGGGCAGGAGCCAGCCGTGTGCCTGGAAGGGTAAGGGCATTGCAGGAACCGAGAGCTTCAAATGTAAAGGCAAGAAGGGTCCTGAGGCTGAGCTAGGTAGGTGAGGAGGCAGGAAATGAGGTCGTGGGTAGAGGCGGGTTGCAGGAGATACTGACACTGGAGGATGTCATTCTAGAAGGGTCTTTGAGCTGGGGATTGGGATGCAAACTTTTGGAAATGATGGTGACCACCGCACCACAATTTGAACATAATTGATGCCACTAATTGTACAGTTTAAATGACTAACACGGCACATTTTATGTTATATGTAGTTGCCATTGTTTAAAAATTAAGAAGAAAGAGAAAGAATAAGGTGCTTGATCAGAATAAAAATGAAGGAAGTTGGGAGGAAACAGCATAATTCAAAGCCAGGAGAAGGGAGGGAATTAACATTAAAAGAAGAAACAATCACCTAAAAAGGGTCCAAAGGAGGATTTGGGGTGCTGGCCAAGCTCAGATTTTATCTGAGTGCTGGATACCTGGCTGTGTTCACTTTGTGAAAGTTTATTGAGCTGTACATTTATAATATGTACTTTTTAGGGACTGGGGATACAGCTCAGTTGGTAGAGTGCTTGTCTTGCATGCACAAGGCCTTGGGTTCAACCCCCAACACCACACACAAAAAAGTGTGCTTTTTCTACGTATATTTTACTTTAATGGAGCTGTTTCCGTTTTTTAGAAAGGTCACTGTCTTAGTCTATTTGCTATAACAAAACACCTGAGACTGGGTGAGTTATAAGGCATAGAGGCTCATGGTTCTGGAGGAGTTGGGAAAATCCAAGAACACCCCCAGCACCTGCCTGGATTCTGGTGAAGGGCCTGTGCAGCAATATGACACGGTGGAAGGGCAGAGGGGTCACGTGGTGAGAGAGGAAGCAAGAGAGAGGAGAGGAGATCAAACAAGCTTTTACAACAACCTGCTGAGAGGTAACTCTCTCCCTCTCACAAGAGCTCATCATTCCCACAAGGCATTAATCCCCTGTCGCAGCCCCATGACCCAGGCACCTCTTAAAGGTTCCATTGCCTCCCAGTATTGTTGCACTGGGAGTGAAGGTTTAATGCATGAACTTTGGGGGACACATTCAACCACAGCATCCCCTCCATCCTTGGTGGGAAGAATTGACCAGAGGGTTGCCAAGGGCTCAGGCTAGTGCCTGGCATTTGACATGCAGTTGGTAAATAGTCAACACATGGCTTGACTGTCTTCTACGTTTTTCGTTACACAATGTCTTTCTCTGTGCTGCTATAACAGAATTCCACAGACTGGTTAATTTATAAACAATGGGAGTTTATTTGGTTCACAGTGGTAGAGGCTGGGGAGTTCAAGATCAAGGGGCGACATCTGGTAAGGGCCTTGTGTCACAGTATGATGGAAAATGCCACAGAGTGAAAGAGTAAGAGAAGGGGCATGCTCAGTCCTTTCTGGGCAACCTATTCCCTTGGCACCTACCTCACTCCTGCAATGACAGCATTAATCCATTAGGTCATGAGGGCTCTGGTCTTTTAAAGAGCCCACATCTCAACACTATTGCATTAGGGATTAAACTTCCACTGTGTGAACTTGGGGGATGCATGCAGACCACAGCAGATGTATTGATTCATTTCATCTTTACAGTCACCCTAGAAATAGAGCACAGGGCTCTCATTCCCTATTTTACAGAAGAAGAACCTGGAGCACAGAGAGGTGAGACGATTGTTCAAAGTTGCTCAGCAAGGAAGTACCGGAGCTGGAATTCAAACTCAGGAAGTTGGATCTGGAGTCCATGCCTTTAAGCATCACATCAAACAGAATGAATGAATGAACCTGTCCAACCCTCTCTCCGAATCACTGGTTCTCAACATGGGTGTGAGTGCACATTTGCCCACCCCAGGGGATTCTGGGCAATATCTACAAAGACATTTTTGGTTGTCAAAACTTTGGGCGAGGTAGGGGGGAGCTGCTACCGCATTAGGTGGGCAAAGGCCGGGGATACTGCTACACATCTTGCATCGCACGGGACAGCTTCCTGCCAGAATTGCCCACCCCACAGTCAGTGACACTGAGAAGAGAACCCTGCTCTCCGCAACTCTGGTTGCTTCCTACTCTTGATCGCTCCATCTCCCACTATTAAACAAAAACAGACCTTTCTTGAAATGACTCCTCAGGGCTGTTAGCTCTGTGATCCGGCTATCTGACCCACTCTGTGGTCTTGCTCGCTCATTTCTGGCCTCGCTAATCTCGGTTGCACCGTAGGGCAGCACCAGTCCTGGTCATGTGTATGTCCCCAGGGAGCCTGGGCCTGCCTGCCCCCTGCTTCCCCGCTCCGGGGCTATTGAGGTGCCCACTTGAGCCGACGGTGCTTCTCATTAGCTCAGTGCTTCCTACTTGGCCATCAGCCCTCCTGGGCATCAGGGGCACGAGCACTTCCCGTCACAGATTCCCACCTCACTTTCCTCACCATAATTCTCAAGTTATAACCCACCTGCCACAGGGATCCCCTGATCCCAGGCAGCAGCTGATATTTATGGGGCACTGTGCTAACAAATCGAATGCTCAGAGAGACCTTATGAGGTAGGTATTGTTTTCTCCACTTCTTATTTGGGAAAATTCAGGTTCAGAGAAGCTAAGGAACTTGCTCAGGTCACACAGCATGTAAGTGGTAGATTTGGGATTTGAATCCAGAGAGCTCGAGTGCAGAATCCCCCACGTGCATTTAGGCCCCACGTCAGGCCTCCCTCCTCTCAGCTTCCCTCTTGTGACTGGGCTGGGCAGCCACCTTTTAGCCTCTTCTGGGGTTCTTAAACACTTCCATGACACCCTCCAGCAGTTCTTCCCATTGACTTTCAATATCCAGTCACCTTCTCTTGTCCTGCACTCTGAGCTCTTGGTCCCACACTGTTGCTGAGGGAAACCAAAGAGGTTATTCCTGTCCCTTTGTTTGTTTAAACGTGCCAGGCATCAGGCCACCATTTATTTTGCATGAATTAGTGGGGGGTTAAGAACATATTTCTGTTTCTTACGTAACAACAAATTCACAAGGAGGTAAGAAATGAAATCCTACTTTCAATGTTCAACTTCACCTGTCAATAAGGGACACCTACTAAATGTGTTGAGTAAATGGGAGAATGAAGTTCTAATAAAGCTCTCCGACGCAGAATACTGAAAACATTTTCAGTCATGAAAAGTGGCTATGGACTTAGACTCTGGCTGAAGCTAAACAACACTTCCAAGCTGTGACCTTGGGTCACCCAGTTACACAGAGCAGATCTTCTCAACCTTATGGGTCATGCAGTCTCTCACATAGCTATTCAAGTCTGCCTTGTTTGCAAAAATAACCAGAGATAATACCTAAATCAAAAGGTGTGACTGTATTTTCATAAGCCTGGGTGGCAGGCCCAGAGAAGTATGCTGACCTAAGACATACTATAAAAAAATTATAAAGAAGATCAAAGGAGACAAGCCATGACTGTAGTCCAGAATCTTGGAGTTCCATCCAACTCCATTCACTGAGCGCCACCACATGGCGCTCCTATGTACGGTATTTTATTTTTCTCTCCAGTTGGCTCTGAGATAATACAAACCTTTTGAGAAATAACACTGTTTAGGGATTAAAAGCACAGGATTCAGATACCCGACTGTTTGGGTTCCAGTTCTCTCCAGCCAGGTAACATTTATTGTGAACTTGGACAATTAACTTTATCTCCTTGCCTTAACTAAACTCCCTGTTTCCCCAAAGTTGGGGTGAAAATAACCGTTTCCATCTTTCACAGGCGTATGATGAGAATTAAAAGGGTCTGTGTCTCCAAATCACTTGGGACTCCTTACAAATTCCAAAACCCAGGCCACACGAAGACCAGTGAAATTACAATCTCTGGGGACCACAAGGAAGCATCAGAATTCTTGAAGCTTCTCTGAGTGGGTCAATGCGCGGACAATTTCGAACTAAAGGCTTAGTGGACACCGGTAATCACTGAGGCTCGCCTGCGTGCCCGGGGTCCCCCAGTCCTGGGGCATTGCGCAACCGCAGCTCGGAGCCCCCGCCCATGCACGCTGGAACTTGTAGTCCCTCCGACTAGCCGGCTTCATTGTCCTCTTCTATTGGTTTTTGCAGACGCCCCGCCCCAAGGCTCCACCAATCACCGCTAAAGTCCGGTGGGGCTTTAGCCCTGGGAGCGGCGGCGCGGCGGCGCAATCACAGCGGGGCAGACGACCGAGGGTCTGGTCTGAGCCTGCGCGCCGCCAGGAGTTCCCACGGTGCTGCTGTCTCGGCTGCCACTGCCGCGATCTCCCGCCGCAGGTAACCGCCGGCCCCGGGGAACAGGCCAGGGATCACACCACAGGTCACCAAGTCTAAGCCGGGCACCAGCGGCTCTCGGCCTCATGGCCGGGCTTTTCTTTCCCTGACCTTTTGTGGGTATTCCGTTTCTCGTCCCGCAAGGAGGACTTTCGGGAGACGGTGAATCCCGAGGGACAGGCTGCGGCCGCTCAGCCGGGCTGCTTGCGAGGGGTGCTGGGTGGAGCGGAGCCCTCTGGTCGCGCGTGCTCGGGCTGGAACGGCGCGTTGCCCTGCAGGGGAAACTGAGGCGCCAGAGGAGACGGGATTTGCTGAGTGAGTGCCCGCCTGGGTCCAGGGCTGGATTCCGACTTTCACCATCTAGTAACAGTGGAGGCTGCTGATGCTTTTGGTGTGGGGGAGTACATCCATGGGGAGGTCTGTGAACGAAGACAACAACAAAACACCCAAACAAAAATGCCCCAAATAGCCCTTCGGAGATGTCAAGGGAGCCTTGGTTTCTGGAGCTGAGCTGGTGAGTTTCAGGACCACCCAACATCAACCGGAAAGTGAAAGTTAGCCGCGTGTGGTCCATAGCCTCTGTTAGATTTAGGATTATTCTAGGTCGGGCACTGTGCAGTCGGGACTGGAAGAAGGACCTTTGTGGCATGTGCTTTGTTTTATAGATGAAAATAAGCACACAAGGTTTGAGACACGCCCTGTGGAGTGTATCTATTGGAAGACCCCGGCTTCTTTATTTAGGGCTGCCTACAAACTTTGTGAAGCTTTTTGAGGTGGGAGGGAAGAGACAAGCCTCTAGTGAACAATTCCAGTGTTAGAGAGGCACGAATAGAGATCTGCACAGGGACAACATTGACCCTGACTTGGGGTAAGGAGTAGGGACTTCACAGAGAAGGGGATGCTTGAGTGAAGATATAGGGAAGGGCAGAAGCTGGTGAGATGGAGGAGGAGGACAGCGTGTCATCAGGAAAGGAGCGTGGTGGAGGCACAGAAGGAGGGAAGCTTTTGGACCTGGTGCCATGGAACCTGGTTAGAGCAACGAATTTCTTGTGGGTGGTGAGTTTTCTGAGCCATGTGAATAGAAAGTACATCTTACAGGTCTTGTGTTGCTGTGACAGATTTGGATGTTATCCTGAATGTCCAGGAAGCTGCACTTTAAGGCGATCTGTTTCTTTGGTGTTCTGTAGGGTGGGAAAGTGTTGCAGATAGGGAAGTGTTGGAGAGAGGTCACATTAAAGACAGGTAGGTCATTGCTTTAGTCCCACAAAGAATTACAGAGAGTTTTAAAGACCGTTGCAGTGGGAAGGGAGAGGAAAGGAAAAAAAGATTTGAGAGCTGTTAAGGAAGTAGAATACGCTGTACCACATATGGCTCAGGAAAATACAGCCATGCGTTGCTTAATGATGGGGGTATGTTCTGAGAAATGTGTCATTAGGTGCTTTCATTGCTGTGCATTATGGAGTGTTTGAACACGGAGCCAGATGGTATAGGTCAGTCACTGGACATGGCCTGTTGATGCCTGCAGAGGATGCAGTACATGGAGATGTCTGCGACTGCTGTCAGTGTCACGTGGCCTACTGTTTTACAGTAAGCTTTTTCTTTTATGAAACTAGGAGTACACTCTTAAATAATGATAAAAATATAGTATAGTAAGTTCGTAGACCATAACAAAGTAGCTTACTATCCTTACCAAGTATCACATACTGGACATAGTAGTATGTGTTCTACTTTCATATGACTGATCTGTTCACATGAGCATCACTGCAGACTCAGGAGTAAAGCCACTTTACTCTGATGGCTGTGCTACGATGGCTGCGATGTCATTGGTAATAGGAATTTTCCATCTCATTGTAATCTTACAGAACCACAGTTGCACGTGCAGTTAGTGACCTAAGCATCATTAAGTGGTGCCGAGTGTATATCGAAGTGAGCTTTGTCTCTTTTGAGTTTTCCTACCTTTGACTGACCTTTTCTTTGGGTGGGGGGATTCTGGGAATTGAGCCCAGGGGTGCTCTACCACTGAACTGCATCCCCAGTCCCTTTTTTCGTTTTACTTTGGGACAGGGTCTCACTAAGTTGCCCAGGCTGGCCTCCATCTTGCAATCCTCCTGCCTCAGTTTCCTGAGTAGCTGGGGTTACAGGCATGTGTGCTGTGCCTGACCCTGTGACTATCTTTTGAAGAAATTCCAAGGTTTTCTGTTTGTTTCTTTTTTGTGTAACTGCAGAAGTTGCTTAGTAGATGATAATTCAAGTTCCATGAAATGATAGGGAAGTTGTCATGTGTTTTGAGGGTGTTGAAATATGAATGATTAAATAAACATATGATAAGATTTATTTTGTAATACAGGAAGCACACATCAAAACTATAATTAGATCACTTTGTATCCATCAGATTAGGAATTGTGAAGTTTGATGATATCAAGAGGTGATAGATGTTTGGAGAAAATGAGATTGTCATCGACTGCTGGTATAGGTGTGTCTTACAACAGTATAGCCATAGCAAAATGGGCATCCTAAGGCCCAACGGTTCAACTTTTAGAAAATACCCTAGACATTTGTATACAAAGAGAGGGATGTTTGGATGTTTGTTGCAACATTTTTTATAATGGTTAAAAAAAATGTTTTTGAAACAACGTAAAAGTCTATTCAGTGAGAAATGTTTATAGAGTAGATATGTATCTTTAAAAAAGTATAAGGAATCCCTGGATGGAGTGGATATGTATCTTTTTTAAAAGTATAATGAGTCCCGAGGTGAGGTGGTAGCATGCCTGTAATCCCAGAATCCAGGGATTTGAGAAGTTGAGGCAGGAGATTTGCAAGTTCAGTGTCAGCCTGGGCAATTTAGTGAGACCCTGACTCACTGAAAAAGGACTGGGGAGTACTCAGTGGTAGAAAGCCCCTGGGTTCAGTCCCCAGTATATTAAAAAAAAAAAAATTGTAACAAATCAGTTGGAAAGAAATGCTTATTTAGGATAGTGGTTACCTTTGGTGTGTGGAGGATGATACTGTATAGGGGAAAATTTCATCTGTAATTTTTATTTTATGCTGGAGCAGAAGACCTAATAGAGGTATAAAATATTAATAGCTGATGGTCTAGTTGGTAGGAAATGAGTGATTTATGTTTTTTAAAAATGTTTCTATAGTTTAATATTTACTCCTAAATTTCTTAAAGTAAAAACATTAAAGTAAAAATTTAACCCAAGAATTGACATGTAGCTATAAAAGTCATGTTCAGTAATTTTGGGAAAAGACCACAAACTGCACTGACACCAAATTTCAAAAATAGTAATTTGGGTAAAAATAAGCACTGAACACAACAATGAAGTGACTAGTCACCACTGATCAGAATTTACTTTGCTAGATACCTAAAAATCTTCTGGTCACTAGTAAATTCATAAAAATATCTTTGTGTTTTGAAATATATTAGTTGCTTGTGCTTTCTATAATGTTAACATATGTATATTTAAAAAGATAGTTATTGCTGCACAAATATAAAACTGAACACATACTGAGGATTTATTGAAACTTAGTAATGAGGAGAGTTGGTGAGGAGCTACAGCTAGTCAAAAGGAAACTTCAAAATAAAGTCGCATCTGAAGCTTAGAAGTATTGAAGTGAATGTACAAAGGGAGGTGGAAGTGGCCTTGGCGGGGGGGGGGGGGGGGGGGGGGTCAGTGGAACCTCCATTTATAGAATTTATTTGCATGTCTATGGACAAATATTTGCATTGCTGTTACCCCCAATATACAGAGTTAGAAAATAACTTTGCTAGAATCATAATTAGCATTGAAGGATTATCTAATCTAGAATCTAGTTTGCCACTGAATTATAGATTTTCCCTATAGGAAAAGAAATGATAAGCTAAGCTGAATAAAGTACATTTTTTTATTTGAGGTAAGATCTAGTTGAATTTTGTTTTAATCTTTTTTAGCTAGAAAATCAAAGGATTTGAGAACTGAATAGACCCTTGGTAATTTAGTTCCACCATCTCATTTCATCGATGCACTGTCGAGGCCCAGAGGAGGGAAGGGAAGGGTCTCCCCTGCCTTGGTAATTGTGTGTCTTCAAAAAGGAATTATACTGGATTTTTTTTTTTTTTTTTTTTTTAAAGCAAGACAGATTTTCTTCTAGTTACTGCAGCAGGAAAGAGAGACTTCAGAATACAACTTCAAGTACAGCAGGGGTCTGCTGGAATTTAGGACTGTGGGCCAGGTGAGGGGGTTGGTGGAATTCCTTCAGTTTGAAATACTTAGTATGCTCAGATGCCATATTTAGGGTTGAGTCCTGAACTCTGTCAGTGGAAGATTACCAAGAGGAACTTGATTGGCTAGCAAAGGTGAGGGAATTCTTGTAGCGATCTTGCTAAAACTGGACTCGCCAGGCCAAGGCCCCGAGGAGAAGAGAGCTCCGAGGAGTCTGACCCACACGTGCTCAGGAAGACAGGTCCTCATCCCTGTCCGTGTTTCTCTTGCATGTTGTCAGCAAACCCCACAAAACTCCGGGAGAAGACTCTTCAGTTCAGAAGGCTCTTTATACCTGTCCTTGTCTAACTGGCTGCTTCATCTGGCTTTGATGGTTTCTTCTTTGTACCCAGGGCCTGGCGAATGAGGGCTGCCAAGGAGCGGTCACCCTTGGTGATGCTTGAGGTGTGACATGGCCTTGATTTCAGAGTGGGTTTGAACTTGAGTCAGTACTTAGGGGCTCTGTGACCTCGGCCTTATTATCTTTATTGTTCCTGACAGTTTATCTAGAAGGGGCACTTGGTCCCAAACTTCCCAAATGGATTAAATGCACTAGGTGGTATGTTCCTCGAAATGGAGTCAAGTCATTCGCATGGATAACCTAGGATAGCCCCATCACCGGAGCAGGGACATGAGGGATGGCAGAGGACTGGTCACTGGTGACATTCGCAATGTTGCCCATTGAGTGTGACCTTGTGTGGTCAGGTTCTCCACCGATGGGCCGACCGGAGCTCTTTATTCAGAGGCCCACCCAGTATGTGGGAGGAGCCCCGTGGGTGGCCTGTTGTGGAGGGAGCATTGAGGGCCGCCTCTGTACTTGGACCTGAGCCCCAGGGTGCGTGTGTGGTTACTGGGCCTGGAGAATTTCACAGGTAACTGAGTGTGTGTGAAGCAGATGGCACAGGGAGCAAGCCTAGTCTTTACAGTCAGGTTCGTGTGTGGGTCACAGTGGTGCCACTCACCAGCGGGTCTCTCTGCCTCTGAGCCTCAGCACTCCCCCCCCCATCTGAACGGAGTGATACTCGCTCGCAGGCTGTCGTGCGGATGGAGTAGGTAGAGGGCCTTCACAGGGCGACACACAGGGATAGATGCGTGTTCTTCTTCCGGGCGCCCCTTGCCGCCTCCTCTGTTATCTTCTCCCTGCACGTGGTTAGCAGGTAAACGTGTCACCTGGCAGTGTACCATGGAGATGTGTCCACTCTTGGCATTAAGAGCTGCCTGCTGTTTTTCAGGAGTCCACAGTTTCCCATTTAAAGGATGTGACATGGCTGAGCTACCTGGACAGTCTCCTGGGGGTGGCCATTTATGGGGCTTCCAGAGCTTTGCTTTCCCAGTGGGTCAGCTCCCTCACCTCCTCAAAGTCTTCTCCTTTTGAGAAACGATGCCCCCCTTCTCCAGGGGCTCTCTCCCTGCCCGCCTTATTTTTCTCCGGAGCTCTCATCGCCATCTGACGGCCTGAGTGTTTCAGGGCTGTGTCTTTGTTAGGATGTCAGCTCAGAGAAGGGTTTGGTCTGGTTGCTTCCCTGTGTGTGCCCATGAGCAGCTTGTGGGTGCTTGGGCCCTATTTGTTGGATGGACGGGGTGGCTGTGAGGGCAGACGGAGGGAGTGGACAGTGTAGCCTGTGTGCGGGGACCATGGAGGGCATGACTGAGAATAGCAGAGTTGCAGGAGCTAGTGCAGCAGGGATCATTCATACATTCTTTGTCACTTTTCACTTTGATAAAGCAAGAATTAATGGATGCTGCAAGATTGTTTATGACTTTGCCAGTAATAATGCAACAATGTCCATCAGGAAATTGCCATCAAAGGCTGGCCACTTGAGACGGTGGGCAGCTGAGGGTTGTGGAGATGGTGATATTAGTTTCATGTTTCCTCTTCACTCAGGCCTCAAATTGGTTCCCAGAATAGCATTAGTGTATGTGTTTTTTGAGTGTCATTTCTGTTCAGTGGCCTACCGTGTGGCTTTTAACTTAGTGTTGTGTTTAAGGAATGACAAAAAACATGACAGAGGGAGCCACCATCAGCTATTCACTGTGCGGCTGCCATTGTATTAACAAGGCACTCTTCTTCCCTGTGGGGTGACTTGCTGGTGTATTAGAAGAATGAAGGAACTTGATTTTGTAAAAGAACCAAGAGGTGCTCTTTGTGGCTGCTGCACCATTGGTCAATGTGAGCAGTTAAGCTGGTGGGGTCCACTCTCTTCACAGTCAGGTCGACCACTGACGTGAGGACAGTCATCCCTTGGTCCTTGGGGATTGCTTCCAGGGTCCCCTCGGATAACTAGAATCTGGATGCTCAGGTCCCTTATATAAATGTAAATACTGTGTAAATACTTGTTATATTGTGATGTTCAGGGAATAATGACAAGAAAAATGTCTGTACCCGTTCAGTGTAGATGCAGCTCTTCCCCCCAAATATATATACCTGCCTTGCTGGGGTTTCCCCTCATGTGTATGTGCTAGAACAAATACATGCTTTCCTTTCCCCGCCTTCCTTTCTTCTTCCTTTCCATCCTCCTTCCCTTCCTCCCTTCCCTCCCTCCCTCCCTCCCTCCTTCCCTTCCTCCCTTCCTTTCTTCCCTCCCTGCCTCTGTCCCCCCTTCTTCCCTTCCTCCCTTCTTTCGTCTTCTCTCCCTTCCTCCCTTCCTCCCTTCATTTCTTCTTCCTTTCCTCCCTCCCTCCCTCCCTCCCACCCTCTCTTCCTCTCTCCCTTCCTCCCTGGGATTGAACCCGGGATGCTCTACCTGAGCTACGTCCCCAGCACTTTCTATTTTTCATTTGGAGACAGGATGTCGTTGCCCACGCTGGCCTCAGACTTGCAATTCTCTTGCCTCAGCCTCCCGAGTAGCTGTTCCCCCACATATTGTTGATTCGAGGTTGGGTCC
Organism: Sciurus carolinensis; assembly: GCF_902686445.1. Taxonomy (NCBI): domain Eukaryota; kingdom Metazoa; phylum Chordata; class Mammalia; order Rodentia; family Sciuridae; genus Sciurus; species Sciurus carolinensis. Next base: position 188,957,351 of record NC_062214.1, on the reverse strand, counting down.
ACAGATATGGGACCCTTGGATATGGAGGGCCTGACTGAGTTTTATTTATTCCTTTTAACCCTGCACCCGAGAGGGGAGTGGCTCGTCAGTGCCTCCCGAGGAGTGAGCCCCTTCAGGACTATTGCACAAACCAGACTCAGCAGAATGAAATGCAGATGGAGAGCCGATTGGTGATTGCTGATGAGATTATAGTAGCCAGCGGGACTGTCCCCGGGTGTGGCCTGGGGGAACATTTCCTCTCCACCGGGCAAGGTCAGCAACTGCGGCCATGGGCCAAACACACTGCCTGGCTTTGTGTTTGCTTTTGTGGTTCTAGGGATTGAACGGCGGAGGGTTCTGCCGCTGCGGCCCAGCGCTTTATGTTTTTATTTTGAGACAGGGTCTTGCTAAGTTGCCCAGAGCTGACCTTGCACTTGCCATCCTCCTGCCCCAGCCTCCCGCGTGGCCAGGATTCCAGGCGTGTGCCACTGTGCCCACTACTGCTTTTTTTTTTTTAAATAGCTGAAGTTCTATTGAAACGTATTGAATTGCTTTACGTATTGAATTGAATTGATTGGTCACCACAGAGATGGCCTAACTGGAAAAACCAAAAGTGTTCAGTCTTTCATTTTCCAGAGAGATGTTACTGACCCCCCCCAGGGAAGGCTTCCCAGCGAGCCCTGGTTGCAGCCACGGGGCTACTGGGTGGGCTTGGAATTGGGTAAGAGCTGCCACTTGGCCACCTCAGTGGCCCCTCTCTTACCCTCCGGGGCCCTGGGGAGCTCTGGGGACATAGGTTTTCCCTCTCTGGGCTGATCTCCCTCTTGGTTCCTTGTACGTTTGTATACTTGTGCCCCGGGCGGGTAGTGGGACCTGGAGGAGCCTTCTCAGGGGTTGGGGGACCCGTCAGTCCACGGACCTCATCTCTTATGGTCATACTAAACTTCTTTCCTCCCAAAAACAACCAAAAAAGGCAAATCGGGAGCACCTTGCCCTAGTTACGCCTTCACAGAGCGACAGTGTTGCTGCAGAAACCGGACTTCAGACGATGTGGGCTTACAGATGCGAGCCGGGTTCCTGGGTGGGAGACATCCCTCGGTGGTGGAGCTGCAGGGCCTTGGCGGGTGGCGGGTCGGGCAGGGCTGGGCCCGAGGAGGCCTGGAGCCTGCAGGGTGCGTGCAGAGGCATCTGGGAGTGCAGGCTGAGGCTGGCAGCATTCGGGTCATGGGAAACCGGCCCCATGCAGTCCCAGGCCCTCCCCAGGCCTGACCATCAGAATCTGCATCCTCCAAGATCCCGGGTGAGCTGGGTGCTCACCTGCATTGTGGAAGCCCTGAGTTCTTGGCACCTGCACAAGAGCACCAGGGCTTCACTCTGTGCTTGGAGTACGAGGAACAGAACGCTGAGGACGATTTCTTCCCCGCAGAGGTGGGTCACCTGTCAGCTGACTGCGTGCTCCGTGAGGGCAGAGGCTTTGTTGCTGTTCAGCTGGGTGCACAGTACCTAGGGCGTTGTCCTGCAGAGCCGGGCAGGAGCCTGGCCGAGTGGTGAATGAGTGGACAGGTGGAGGCGGAGGTCGGCCTCGCAGCCTCCCTTCTGCTCTCAGTCCCCACGTCTCAAATGCAGTGTCTTCCTCTTATCACAGAGTCACAGGCCTGGCTGTGTTTTCTCCAACAGGAAGGCAGTTATTTAGAACAGCATAGCCAGGACACAGGAGAGGTCTCATCTCGTACTGCAGGGTGACCAGAACCAGGCCGTGTGCCCACCTTTTGTGCTTAAAACTTTACAGCGTTGGCATTAGCTGGCATGGTAGCAGTGCCTGTAGTCCCGACTTCTCAGGGGCCAAGGCAGGAGGATTGCTTGAGCCCAGGATTCTAGACCAGGCTGGGCAATGTAGGGAGACTCTGTTCTTAAATAAAGAAGTTTTGACATTGAAGTATAAAATAAGGTTGTATTTCATTAAGAATTAAGTCTAGAGATGCAGAGCCACATAGCAGAGTGCTGGGGCAGGGATCTTGAGCAAAAGGTTTTTCCTCTGGCCAGGTCAACTTCGTGGACTTTGGACAGGTCACTTGCTCTTGCCCCCGTAAAGCCGGAGCGAAAATATTTGCCCCACCTGTTCCACGGAGCACACGTACATGTTCTGTTAAGTCTTACGCACAGACGTGGATTCACATTTGATGGTAGCTTATCCCGATAATTCACCCATAAACATAAGTTGTCCCTCACTGTTGTTAATGCTGAACATGTACTGAATGCTTACAGGCTTTTTAAGTAATATACATGAACTATAAAAAAGAGGCAAATAGGAAAAAGATCACACTTGGTTGTAAACATATTTGAAAACTATTCCTAATAAAGATAAAGAAGATAAAGATAACTATTAAAGATAAAGATGACCATTACCAAAAAGGGAAAAAAAACTGAAAAAGTTCAATCTTAATCCCACCTACCAACCAGCAGTAACTGCTATTAAATTGTCTGCTTTTCACATTTTTTCTATGCAGTTTATATTACTTGCATATTCTTTTCTTTTTTCTTTTTTGGGTACCAGGGATTGAACTCAGGGGCACTTGGCCACTGAATCCCATCCCCAACCCTATTTTGTATTTTATTTAGAGACAGGGTCTCACTGAGTTGCTTAGGGCCTAGCTGTTGCTGAGGCTGGCTTTGAACTTGTGATCCTCCTGCCTCAGCCTCTGAGCCGCTGGCATTACAGGCTGCACCACGCCTGGCCTTGTATATTTTCTTGTTTCTAGTATGTGGTAGATATTTTGCCCACACAATGAATTTTGTTGATGAATTATATCTGCTCTCTTTCGGGTTGTGACAAAAACTTTAAAAGGTCCCCAAAGTGCCTTCTGGATGTTCTCTGGTCATAGGCATAACTTCTGCTCCTCCGGAGGCTGGGCAGAGAGGCCTGGGGCAGCCCCTTCTCCATGCAGTGGAAGGGGCCACGCAGACGGAGCAGAAGCGCTCTGCCTGTGTCCTCCTCAGCGTGTGGGGCCCAGTGTTCTTGTCTTTGGTTCACTCGCTGTGGGTGCTGCAGGGTCCACTGTTCTTGTCGTTCCTCCTTAATCGACTCTGCCGCTTGCTTCTCTGGTTCCTGCAGTTGAATGCCACGGTGCAGAATGACTTGGAAGCTCACCGTACTGCTCAGCCTGGCCCTGGGTGTCACTGCTGCTCCCACTGGTGTGGACGACCCTGAGGATGGCGGCAAGCACTGGGTGGTGATCGTGGCCGGCTCAAATGGCTGGTACAACTACAGGCACCAGGTGAGACAGCGATGCTGCTTTTCCTTTAAGACGAGCCCTGGGAACAGTCCTGGGTGGTGGTGGTGGGAAGCCATTTACACTCCATTAGGTGCCTACAGTGTGCGTGTGGACAGGATGTGGGGAAAGGGACCCTCCTGCGTCAGGCGTGGGTCTATAAAATGTGCAACCATTAGGAAAACAGTTTGGCAGCCCCTCAGAAGTCCCCTGGAGCCACTCGAGTCTGATGCAAGGTGTCTCACCTGGGCCTTACTGATAACGCTTTGCTGTTGGGCCGCCTGGTGCAACGCTGGGTGCTTAGCAGGGCCCTGCACCTCTGCCCACTAGATGCCAGCAACACGCCCACCCCCTGTAACAGCCCAGATGCCTCCAGGCATTGCCAGATGTCCCCAGGAGGCAAAGCCCAGGTTGAACCCCGCTGGCCTTTATAGACAGGGAAACTGAGGCCTGGGAGACAAGGTGCCGTGCTGACGTCACAGTGAGGGAGGCAGACAGGACCCAGGCCCAGGACTCTGCTGAAGGCCCCCAGCCCCTCTGCCCTCTGCCAGGCTGCTCTCCTTGCCCCTCCTCCTGTCTCTTCTGGCATCCACCAACTCAGCCCATCAGAGTCAGAGAAGAACCCAGGTCTGAGCATACATTAAATCGAACCTCCTGGTGGCAGTGTGACACGGCGCAGCCCCTTGGGGACAGCCCGGCAGTTCCTCAGAAGGTGAAATAGAGTTGCCCTGTGATCCAGCGACTCCCTCCCAGGTCTGTACCCAAGAGAAACAGCTCATCTACACAGAAGGAACTTGCACGTGGGTGTTTTTATCAGCCTTGTTCCCAGCAGCCAAAGCCTGGTGTCCCTCGGATGATGAGCGGTGAGCACAGGATGGTGCCGGCATGTCAGGGAATATGTGCACATTCTTCAACATGGACGAGCCTTAAACGCATTGTGCTAAGTAAAGGAAGTCAGGCACGGAGAACACGTGTTTTTGGTTCCATTTAAATGAAAGTCCAAGTTAAGGAAATCGGCAGGAATGGAAGGTAGATAGTGGTTGCCAGGGCTGGTCAAGGAGGGGTTAGGAGCGACTGCTAATGGAGATGGGGTCTTTGGGGGGCAGTGCAGTTGTTGTGGGGTTGGATAGTGGTTGTGGTGAATGTACTAGAACCACTGAATTACGATATGAAGAGTTTGGCTTCTATCCTGTGACTTATATCACAGTAAAGCCGTTATTTTAAAAAAATGCAGTCTTTTCAGGAACGAGCCGCCTAGACTGTGGGAACCTGCACGTGGGCTCTTCCTCGGGAGCGCGGTACCCTGTGTGTAGGAGGTCTGCTTCCTGTTCCCTCTCTGGGGCTGGATCAGCCATTTGCCCAGCATGGTACAGCTGGCCCATGAGGTTGGGCCAGGATTCAAACCAAGGCCTCTGGCTCTAGAGCGGCTTCATCCAGTAGGAGAGCCACATGGGTTGTAAATCTTCTAGCTGCCATGTTTAGAAAATATTTTTGAAAATAAGTGAAATTAATCTAAATATCTTATTTAAACCAGTATACCCAAACCATTACTGTAGTCACCGTATTAAAAGTGGATGAAATGCCTTCCACTGTTTCCTTCGTACCAAGTCTCTGGAATCCAGTGTGCACTCACAAGCCGTGCCGCTCATTTTGGACTAGCTACCTCAGGAGCTTGGTAGCCACATGTGGCCAGTGGCTGCTGTGTTGGACAGCCCAGCTGCAGAGCTGTGTCCTTGACTGTTGACCGTCGGTGAGAACCGGGCTAATAGACCGGCCACCGTGTCTGTTTTGAGAGCCATGGAGTAGAGGTTTGGTCTAGATGAAGTCATGACTCATTTCGTGAGTGGGTTTTGTGTGCTAGCCAAATAGGAAATTTGGCTTGATGAGAAAGTTCTTATCTTGGCAGCTCGATCTCTTTTCCTTACCTACCCACTGACCTGACCAGGGAAAGAGCCGCCCGCGACATGTCACTCTCAGGTTTCCCCTCCCTGACTAACCACGAGTCAGAAAGATAATAAGAGCAGGTCACACATGCTGATTCATCAGCCACGCTGGTTTTCATACAACCGACTTTAAAAAAAAAAAAAAACATTGGTTAAACATTACGTGGGAGTTATCTAGCTCCGCTTTGCTCCCAGGAACGTTTTTTTGAAAAAGTGTTGCTAGTTCGGGAGGCAGGGGAAAAGTCGTAGCCGCAGACCACAGTCTGTCCACAGCAGTGAGGCTGTGTGGAGATAAACTGTGCCCGGTCAGCCCCACCTCAGCTGCATCCCTGCCTCTGTCCCCAACCAGCCACCGACGTGTGCTTCCAAACTGTGGAGGTTACAGCAAAAGGACACTTCAAAGAACTGTTCCCCAGGACTGTTCCAGGGCCAGGGTCTTCCAGGAAACCCAGGCAGCTTGGAGACCCTGCCACACCTGATTCTTGCAGTCATGCCAGAAAGATTTCAGGCACGTCACTCAGAGTGACAGTGTGAGTTTATTAGAAGGGATAGGAAAGGGGAAAGGGGGACACGCTCAAGGGAGAGAGGGGTCCTCTCAGAGAGGAGAGGGATGGTGTGCCCCTCCCGTCATCCAGTTTTATTGGGGAAGTTTCCAGAAAGCCCTGCCCAAGTCCACCTCTTCACTTTTGACTAACAGCAGGATGCCACCAGACTCTGAAGTCCCCCTGCCGTGACAACTCAAGGTCATTTTGGTGCAAGCTGACCAGTTCCCACTGGAACTTGTTCTTACAGATTTTATGGCTGGGGAGAATTACCCTTATCTCCCAGAGTTCTGGGATCTGGTCTGTGCGAGGGTCACAGAATTCTCCCTGAAAGCACCCAGAAACCACTCTGGACCCGGGAACTCACGCAAGAGATTTTATTAAGGGAGCAGGCAGAGTGTCTCCCTGCAGGGTGAAAGAGAGAGAGAGAGAGAAAAAGAGAGAGAGAGAGCCGGGAGGGGGAGAGCGTGAAAGCAAGGAGGATGGGCTAATAACAATGGGCCAGTGGCTGGTAGGGAGGTTCCCGGGCTAACAATCTGGGTTGTAAGGTTGAGGGGAGGCAGAATAATGGCGGCAGCAAAATAGCAGATCTTATGCCAATAGTCCCCTTCGGGGTAACTCGCGTTCTTCTTATCGGCACTTGGGGGCCTGCGCTTCTGTAGGTGGCAGGTGGTTTGCTGAGGAATGTGGACTTCAGCCAGACAGGGCTGCAGGTGAATTGCTTTTTAAACGTGAGGCACGAGGGGGTCAGCACAGTGGACCCGGTTTATAGAATCATCCCCTGACCCTCACGTCCACCACTTGTGTCTGTCTGTCCCCGTCACGGCCTGCGCAGGTTTTTGAGTTGACATGTACACAGAGGTTTCCGTTTTCCTTGAATGAACACGGCACCCCTTACCGAGAGTCCCTCTTGTCCTGGGAAGATCAACATGCCAGGCACCACTGCGTCATCGGCAAGCGCTTTCCTCTGCTCCGTGGCGGTGGTTTCAACGCTGCTTTGTCTTGACCAGATTGGTTTTCTCTGTTTCTCATTTTGGAAGGGATGACGCGGGGGCTGGTCTCAGTGATGCTGGGAGGACACTCGGTGTCCAGCGTCCTGCCTTGGGGGAGGAAGGAGAGAGCCCTGGTCCTGAGAATGGAGGCAGAGCGAGCGAGCTGAGGGCGGGAGGAGCTGGAGAGGGAGCCGGGTGGCCCTGCAGAAAGGGAAGTGGACACCGGGAGCTCACGCAGAGACATCTGTGCTCTCCACCTGGAGAGGGCCTGGCGGGGAGAGAGTGCTGGCTCTCAGGAGGGAGCGCGCCATCCCAGCATAAGCCACAGAGGGGCTGAGTGGCAGCAAGTGGCCAGGAGCAGCACTAACAGGAAGTGGCCCTCCCTGGCCCTGTTGGCGTCAGGTGCTGGGGGCAGCATCCTGCTGAAAGAACGTTCTCTCACAGAGCTGGCTACGTGCCAGGCTCAGCTCCAAGCACTGGCATGTACTATCTCATTTGCCCTCAGACACTGGAAGAGGATAGGTCCTGTTATAACTCAGTCCCAGACTGGGAAACTGAGGCACAGAAAGGGTAGGTAGCTTGGCTCAGGTCACACGGATAGTACTGGGTGGAGAGGATTTGAATCCAGGTGGTGTGGCTCTGCAGCCCCTGCTCATGACCCCTCCTCTGGTCGATGACAGTTTATCACCTTTTGTTTTAAAATAGTTTCTCTTTTATTTAAAAAAAATCAACACGTTAAGGCTTATTGTAGAAAACTTAGGAAAAAAACAGGTACGCAAAAGAAAGTGGGTCAATTGTGCCGCTCAGAATCAGCGTTTGTGGTGGTGTTTTCTGACTGTCTCCAGGCAGAATGTCCCTGTTGGTTCACCACTGGAGGCCTGTGGTTTGCAGAGGGTGTGTGGTGGGGTGGCAGGGGACGAGGAATGGCGATCCTGGTGCTATCCGGTCAGGAGCCCCCGGCCTGGGAGGGCAGGTGCACAAATACCTGAACACCAGGCTGAGAAAGGCCAGTACCTCAGGTTCCAGGTCTGGGTCAGGAGCAGGTGGCTGGTCAGGGAGGGACAGGAGGACGCTTCTAGAGGACAGTCTGGATTGAGTCTGGAGGTGGGCATGAAGGGCGATGGGACTTCTGTGGGCAGAGCTGGGAGAAAGAATGAGTGGCCCATCTGGAGGGAAGAGCATGGCTGCAGGGGGAACAGCCATGGAGCGGTGAGTGGCCAGCGTGTTAGGGCGCGGCGCGTGCACATGGCCACAGCCCCCACGGTGGTTTGAAGGTCAGAGTGTGGGGACTCCACAGTTGGCCCAGTAAGCAGTTCCATACTGTTGTCTCAAACACAGGCCTTCCATTTTCCCCTCTGCCATCATTGTTGTGATAACCTGTCCTCAGGAAATTTCTCCTCATGTTCATAAGGTGGCTGCAGCAGTACCAGGTGTCACATCCAAACAAAACAAAACCCTGGAGAAGAGGCCGTCTGTGCGTCTTGTCTGCCTGTCTCTTCCTTCATCAGCATAAGCTTTTTCCAGGAGCTATGGGCAGACTTTGCCTCATGTCTGCCTGGCCATGTTCATATCAGTTCCTTCTGAGGGAAAAAGGCTTTCCGGTTCTTACTCAGGGAAGCTCCTGACCTGATAGGAAGGAAGAAGGTGACCAGAGGGTAAGCAAGGTTGGCACGTGGTCAGATAGGCAGGACCGGGGAACCAGGAGGAGGCTGGAAAGCCCAGTGAGGACATGGTGAGGGGCGAGGAGTGGACGGGCCAGTTCTGCCTTCCACTGACTGACTCAGAGCTAGACAGAGAAGCCGGGCTGGCCCCACGCCTGGTGATAACCAAGAGCCAGGAGGGGCCCTGCACCGCGTGCCCCGGCAGGCTGCGTCCCCGTCGGGGCCTCAAGCCTGGGGCTCTGCACACGCTTTTCTTAAAGGACCAAAGAGTAAATATTTGACGCTTTGTGGGGTGAGAGGCAACATCAGGGATGCAGGGATGGAAGCCGGACTGACGAGCGGAGACCAGGGCGCAGGGAGTGCCCGGGGCAGTGGTGACCCTGGGCAGTCTGGTCTTCAGGCGGTCGCTTCCCTCGGTACGAAGTCTCTGAGGTTAGTCCAAGTTGGTGCAAAGTGTCACTTAACATTTAAAAAAGAAACGTGGGCAAGTGGGGAGGGCCTAGTGGGTGCAGAGCGGCTGAGAGGGTGCTGAGCACAGGCAAGGGCCGCTGGAGCCGCAGGACTGTCCTCGTTAGGCCAGAGCACACAGGACCCTAGAAAGAAGGTGGCCTTGGACTTGGACAGGCCTCAGGTGCAACTGCTGCTTGCTTACCTGTCTGTTGTTTTGAACAAATGACATCATCTCACTTTGAACCTCTGCTTCCGCCTCTGGGATGTGTGGCAGGAAGCGAGGAGCCGTGGACACCTGTCAGGTGAGCAGAGCTGACTGGAAAGTGGACCCCTTCCTGGTGACTGGGCATGGCAGCTGTACTGGCCTTTGTTCCCAATGTTTGCCTTACTGAGCTCACAGTTGACCGGGTGGGTGACTGAGCACCTGGGCAGCCAGCGTGAGGACAGAGCCTGAATCAGGAAGTCACGAGGTGCCTTAGTAAGTAAGCTGGCGGAACTCCCAACGCAGGCTTGAAACCCGCTGAGTCACAGCAATCCCTGCTCGGCATTCCAGAAGGCTCTGCCTTTTTCACGAAGTCTTGCTCAACAGCCCTCCAGTGTTACTTCATGTGGCTTTTCTGCTTTATGAGGGAAAAATGCTTATAGACTAGATGTGTTCCAGGGGAGTGATTCACGTGGCCTGTAAAACCACTTCTAAATTTTTTGAGTGTCTGGAACCTTACTTTTATTTCATATATGACTCCAACAGGGAACCCTTTTGAGTTCACATGGGTAGAGGCAACCACTCCCTCCAAGGGCCACGGAGAGAAGCCTGGTCCGCCTTGGAGTCCGCCGTGTGGAAGAAGGGGCCCAAGACAGGGTGGGGCAGGAGACCTGGGTTTGCATCCGAGCAAGCTTTGCCCCCCAGCTTGTCCCCGTCTGTAATATGGAGATAAAAGTGCATGCTTTCAAGGTGCTGTGGCCAGCAGGGCTCCAACACAGGACACTCCTGCACCTGCCCCTTTAAAAGTCCACATCGAGGCAGAGTTTACGTTCATCTGTAATCCACCCATGTCAAGTATGCAGCTCAGTGATACTTGAGTAAGTTCACCAAGTTGTGAGAACATCAGCACAAACCAGTTTCAGGATGGTCGGTCACTCCAGTGATGTCCCACTTCTAGCCCCGGCCACCACCGATCACGGCCACTGCAGTGACGTTGGCCTTTGCTGGACATCTGTATAGGTAGAACTAGAGATGTGAGGTCCTCTTGCCTGCTCCTGGCGGGGTGTCCCTGGGTTCTCTCCGTGGTGTAGCACTCTTAGGAGCCTCATTCCTCTCTGTCACCAAATGGTGCCCGCCACGTGGTAGACCGCATGCGCTGGTCTATGCTCGAGTGGATGTTGGGCTGTGTCCAGGCGTTGGCTCTTGGGCACCACCTGCGAAGGGTTGGTGCGCATCTGGGTGAACGCTTTTGTTTCTCAGGGCAGATGCCTGCTGCGGCTGTCAGTCATACAGAAGCACTTTTAGGAAGCTGTTAAGCTGTTTTCCAAAGTGGCTGTGCCACCTAGCTTCCCACAGGCCGGGTGTGGCGCTTCCTGCCCCTCTGCTCCTCAGCAGCACTGTCCTCCACCTGGCTGTCCTTTGAAGTCCCGGCATCTAAAACTCTCATGAGGTCCGATTTCTAACCTTTTTCTTTCACAGACCAGTGCTTTTGGCGTCACGTGTGGCATCCTGGTAGCTGTAACTCAAGGTCCCAGAACTTTTCTGTTGTCTTCTAAAAGTTTTATTCCAAGCCGGGCATGGTGGCACACATCTGTAAACCCAGCAACTTGGAGGCTGAGGCAGGAGGCTCACAAGTTCAAGTCCAGCCTCAGCAACTTAGTGAGACCTGGTCTCAAAATACAAAATAAAAAGGACTGGGGAAGTGGCTCGGTGGTACAGTTCTGTTAGGTTCAATCCCACTACTAAAAAAAAAAGCTTTATTCCAGCTCTTACGTTTAAGTCTGTGTTGCATTCTGAGTTAATTTTTATGTGTGGGATGAGACAAGGGTCTCCAGTTCCACTTTTTTGTGTGGAAATCTAAATTGTAGCAACAGTTTCTGAAGTCCGTTCTTTTTCTAATGCAGTTTTGAAATCAGAAAGTGAATGCCCTTCACTTCCATTCTTCCCACTATTTTAGGTCTTTTGCAATTCTGTGTAAATTTCAGGATTATCTTGTCCGTTTCTGCAAAAGAAACCTGCTGATCTCTTTAAAGATTAGTTTCATGGTTTCAAAGCTTCTGACTCATGACCATGAGATACCCCTCCATCTGTGGATCATGTGATGGTCAGCTTCTGTCACTATAACAAAAGATCTGAGACAATTAACTTATAAAGAGAGAAGGCTAGTTTAGGCTCATGGTTTTAAATGTTCCAGTTTATGACCAGGTCGCCAGTGCTTTGAGGCCTCTGGTCGGGGTGCTGGGTGGCAGTGGTGGGGCATGCTGGAGCAGACTTCTTACCTCAGGGCCCGGAAACAAAGGAGAGAACAGGAGCTGGCAGTGCCCTTCAAAGGAAGGCCCCCAGCAAGCCAAGACCCTCCAGTGGGCTCCGCCCCCTTAGGCCCTGGCACCTCCCAGCGCCCACCCCGGCCCAGGCCTTTTACACGTGGGCCTTGGGGCGACATCCGGCTTCCAAACCACAGCAGCTCTTTAATCCCTCTGCAGCATTGTATGATCACCACTGTGCGCAGCTCATGCTGCTTTCATTAAGTTGACTCCTGTTGAGTTTTGGTTGAACCTTCCTTTTGACATCGGACAGGAGAAAGAAACACAGGGGGGCTTTTCACAGGGGTGAGCGAATCTGCCCAATTCCATTTCAATTTAGGGGTAGGTTGAAACTGACGTTATAGTTATTCGATGTTTTTCTTATGGAATAGCAAATTAAATAATGTGTCTACAACGCAAGTGGACAATTTAAAGTGACAATAATGAGGTGAATACCTGTGTTCCTCGCACCCAGCTAAAAGAAAATAAAATGCCTAGTACTGTCTCTGTCTGATGGAGCCCCCTCACTTTCCCCTGGGCACCAGGCTCTTGAGTGTTTTGCCAGTCTCCCTTGTATTGCTTTCTGTGTATATTTAATTGTAAACGACATGATGTCTGCGTTATCTTGTTTTGACGGTTGTATAAAGCGTGATTGTAGTGAAGGTGTTTTCCACCAGGTGTTCTTTTTCCCATTACGTTCCTGAGATTCCTCTGTTTGAAGCCTGGGCTGTATTTCACTCATTTGCAGGTATCCCCCATGTAAGCAAAAGGCAGTTTATCTTTCCAGCTGTCGATGGTCCCTGGGGTTGTGCCTTTGGGTGACGCGGGGAAGCATCTCCCGTTGTGCCTTGGCGAGACTTCACTAGCTGTAGGCGGCAGAGTCGCCTGGTAGGAGGGCGCATGTGTCAGCCTGATTGACAGCGTCAGGTGTTTTCAGAGCGCAGTGCCGGTTGCCCAGGCTTCTGCCGTAGCTGGTTAGCTTCCTGTTGCTGATGTAACAAAGGGCCGCAGACTTTCCTCTCGCACTTCTGCAGCTGAGAGTCTGAGGTGGATCCACGGGCGGCCGCCAAGGCCTGGCCTGTTCCTTGGCAGCCTTGGGGGAGGCTCTCTTCCCACCTCCCCAGCTTTCAGAGCCGCCTGCCTCCTCCCAGGACTGGCCCTTCTTCCCTCCTCAAGTCAGCAGGCATCGGGGAGTCCTTCCTGTGTCACGCAGAGGCAGACCCCTGCCCCCTCCACAAAGACCTGTGACTAACTTGGGCCACGATTAATGGAGGAAGAAGGGCCAGCTAATCAGCTCCTTAAGTCCCCAAGCGGTGTCGCCTCCCCCTTGCGTGCACTGTGACTCGCTCAGGGTTCTGGGCATCGGGTGTGCACGTCTTGGGGGACTACTTTCTGCCTTCCACAGTTGTACGTGAAGGTCCTCGGAACCCTATAGACAGGGGACTTAGGCATGTTGTGGTTTGTGTGTGTGTGTCGTGCACTGCATGATGACGTTTTGGTCAACAGTGACTTCATGCATGACCATGGTCCCCTAAGATTAGATGGCCTGGTGACATGGTAGCCAGCTAGTTTGTGAAAATATATGATGTCTGCACAACAGAACCAGCTGATGACGCATTTCTCAGAGCACGTCCCCATTGTCAGGTGACCCACGAGCTGGTCTCTGTTCAGACTTCCTGCCTCTTGCTCTCTCCTTGGACCTTTGTGATTTTAGTGATTTCTGTGTCGCTCCACAGGAGGCCCTCCCCAGCTCTGGAGTCAGAATGCCCAGGGTCTTTGCCATGACCCGAGTGTGACTTGGGCAGGCACCTCCCCTTGCCAGGTTGCTCTTTCCCCTTCTGCGAAGTGGGGTGTGACCTTCATCACCTGGTGTCACTGTGAAGCCAAGTGAGATAACGTGCAGGAAGCCCCAGCACAGGGCTGGATGGTGGAAGACGGCCAGGGGACATGTCCGTTAGTGGCTTCCCTCAGTAGTCTCTCGTGTGCCTGGCCAGGCCTGCCCATTCACTGTTCAGCAGCTGTACCCCAGCACCGTCTTTGCCATGAAATGAGTCCGTGTCTGCTTGGAGCCTGCAGACCTGACGCCAGACTTAACCTTTGGCAAGCTTTATTTTTATTTATTTATTTTTGGTACATGGGCTTGAAACCAGGGGCGCTTAACCACTGAGCCACATCCCCAGCCCTGTTTTATAGTTTACTTAGAGATAGGGTCTCTCTGAGTTGCTTAGGTCCTCGCTGAGTTGCCGAGGTTGGCTTTGAACTCGAGATCCTCCTGCCTCAGCCTCCCGAGCTGCTGGGATGACAGGTGTGCTTGCACCACTGTGCCCAGGGCCGGGGCAAGCTTCACGTTCACTGAGATGCTGGTGCTATGTAGCAGGGGACCCGCAGGGACCCCGGTCTTCCCGTTCCCCGCTTACTTCCGTCTTGTTCCAGGAAGGACATAGTTAGCCACAAGCAGAAAGTCAGGCAGCATTCTCCCTTCTGCCTGCAAGTGATTTCCACATCGGAGCCTGGTGTGAGTCAGCTGCAGTAAGCAAGCTGCGTGTCTCCCCCGGCGTGGTGGAATGGCACGCGAGAAGCTTCCTGTGGCCTTGGAGCTGCCTGCTTTTGAGTTGTCACAGCTTTAAACTGAGCAGTGTACTTCTAGTTCAGTTCCCCTGCTAAGCTTGTCTTCCCCGCCTCTCAGGATGGAGGCCGTGGCAGGTGAAGCCCTCTGGTCGGAGCTACCGCTGAGCTTTCTGTAAGCTTGGTGGGCTCAGCGGGCACAGTTAGTGGCCAAATAAAATCGGACGGAAAGTGGCCAGAGCAAGCTTTATTGGAATTTGGCTCTCAGGTGAAATTCCCAGCCCCCCAGGGTACAGCTCAAGTAGGGACCTGGAGAAAATTGCGTGTGGCCCTGGCTACCCAGGGTTTTTGTAGACCAGGATGAGAGGGGGTCCTGCTGAGTGACAGGTGGATGTGAAGAGTCAGTGGAATTTTCTGGCCCACTTGATGGTCACCTTTGGTGGGCTGGCCTTTGTTCCAGCTGCTCAGCTCTGCACCCTACAGTCGCCTAAATTTCCGACCTAAAACTTTCAACCTGTCTGTCCGCCATTCTGAGCCGTTTCGTTTTTGAGACCTCAGTCCCTGCTCTCAGGAGTCTTGTGTGGCCTAAAACATGAGAATGGACTTTCAGGCCCGACCACGGCCCCTGCGTCCCCTCGCTGCAGTGTGTGGCCCGCACGCGTGCCGGCTTCCCCGCACACCAGAATCCGCATACCTGGGGTGGGTGGGAGCTTTTAAAATGGAGGTGAAAAACATAAACGTGTATTTTTAAAAGCAAGGACTTCAGAACCTGACCAGTAGGCAGCGATCGGCAGCACGTCTCCCAGGAGGCAGGCGGCTGGCCGCCAGGAGCCCCACTGCCTCCTCCTCAGGCCCAAGGGTGCCGGTCTCTCCTCACAGGCCGACGCGTGCCATGCCTACCAGATCATCCACCGCAACGGCATTCCCGACGAGCAGATCGTGGTGATGATGTACGACGACATCGCCAACTCCTCGGAGTAAGTGGGCTGCTCGCAACGGGTGGTGGAGCTCAGGGCCCGGGGCGTGGGCCACGGGTCACCACCAGCGGCAGGCAGAAGGCCGCGGGCTCTCGCCCAGCTCCCAGTGCATCCTGGGCCTAGGCAGGGCGGGGACAGGAAGGCAGCAGAGGCCCTTTGAGCGGCTAAAGCGTAGATTCCTTCTCACCCTGGAGAGCTGTCCCGTGGGGTCCGCGGGGTCTGCAGGGTCCCTGGTGCCTGCCTATTCCTGCACCACGGCGGAGCCCAGCACAGGGGCCTGTTTCTGGGAGGCTCTTGCTTGGGCGCTGGCTCCCATGGCCCTCCGTCTGCACCTTTGTGGCTTATTGCACTTAGTTTCCTGAGGAACGAGGATGAGCAGGGTGGGCGCTGAGCTCGCTGTTCCTGCTCCCCGCTGGGGTCACCCTGCAGTGGTCCTGAAGGGCACCGCCCTCCATCGCTGTCCCAGGGTGCTCAGAGTCCTGCTTTCTGTCTTCTGTTTGAGGGACCTTGGTGGGCTCTGGTCCTGCCCCTGCTGCTACTGCCCCGAGCTCTTGGGTGGTGTGACCTGAGGTGGCCACCTGCCCAAACCACCAACAGAGTGGGGACCCACAGGCAGTGAGAAATGTCTCGCACAAGCAGTGGTGACCGCCCCTTCGTGTAGCGGGGCAGGTTTTGAAGAGAGGTTTCAGACGGTCACTCTCGTTTCAGTCTTGTCCTTTGATTCCAGGAACCCCACTCCAGGTATTGTGATCAACAGGCCCAACGGCACGGACGTGTACAAGGGTGTCCCGAAGGATTACACCGGGGAGGTGAGGCCACTGCGGGGCAGCGGGTTTCATTGCATTTCATTGATGATTTTCCTTATTTCTTGCATTTCTAGAACCAGAACCTTGCCAGACCGATTTCTTGTCTGTGTTCCATGTTTCTATTAGTGTCTGAGGAGTAAATCATGAGAGAGAGAGAGAGAGAGAGAGTTTGCATGTGCATTCATGTGCTGGGTGTGGACCCAGGGCTTCTTGCGTGCTAGACAAGTGGTCTACCACCAAGCTATATCCCCAGCCCTATTTTATTTTATTTTATTTATTTGAGTCTGGGTCTCACCATGCTGCCCAGCCTGGCCTTGAACTCCTGGGCTCAGGCCATCCTCCTGCCTCAGCCTCCCGAGTGGCTGGGGCTTAGGTGTGTGCCACTGCACCCAGCTCAATTATGAGAGTTTTGAAAGAAAAGCAGAAAAAAGGAAAAAAAGACAGTTTCTAATAAATTGCAATCTGTCATCGATCCATTTCAGGTCTTTGCATACCTTAAGTTTAATAATACATTTCCTTCAGTGGTGACCTGATTCTCTTCAGGTATTGATGTTGATCTGATTTTGGATTATCTGTGCTCTTTTATGAAAATCAATTTTCTCCGCCCTAGGCCTAGTGCAGAGTATCTTGGAATTTTCCTGAGGACAGGTTTTTGGTAATTATCACTTTCAAACATTTTTATGTTCCCCCCTCTTGATGGAGCATTTATAAAGTGGCAAGTTTAACAACACTGTAATGACCTCAGTCTGGTTTTTGTCATCTCTCTTTCGTAACTTCAGAGGGATCTCTTGGGAGATTTTCTTTGTGATAAAGAAACATACGTCTGGGCTGGGGTGGTGGCTCAGTGGTAGAGCGCTTGCCTTGCACGTGTGGGGCACTGGGTTCGATCCTCAGCACCACGTAAATAAGTAAAATAGAGACATTGTGTCCATGTACAACTAATAGAAAAATAAAAAAAAGAAACATTTCATCTGAAGTCTAGTATTTCAGTTTCATTTTTTTCTTTTAAATTCAAATATAGTTCAGTTTAATATCACATATATAACACAGCTGATTCCATTTTGGTGAAATTGTTTCTGCGTGGTTAGAGAAGGGATGTTTGGAACCGGGGTGTCAGGATTTTCGGTGATTGTTTTTCTTTTGTCCTTTTCTGTATTGCATTTAATGACCAGTATTAGTTTTACAGACTCCCCCTGAGGACTCTGTCCCCGCCTGGGACTCAGCCTCTTGGGTAGCCAGCTGGATGCAGAGGGAGGGCTGCCTCAGTCCCCGAGGGTGTTTCTTCCTCTCCTGTTGTTCCCTGCCCGTCAGCGTCTTTGAATTTCTCCGCACACTCTATGGTGGCGGGGAAGGAGCAGCAGGCCTGTGGAGCTGCGGTCTGCAGAGGCTGAGATGGACTCCCCTGGGTCGCACTCGGGCCCCAGAGCACCGCCTGGGGGTCTTCCTGGTTTTGGCGTGTTTGCTCGAGTCTCAGGGCTGTGGCTGGGGTCTGGGCTCCTCCAGCTGTCTGGTTGGGCTGGTAGCTGCCTCTGGCCTTGACTCCTGTCTCCTCGCAGGACGTCACCCCTCAGAACTTCCTCGCTGTGTTGAGAGGCGATGCGGAAGCAGTGAAGGGCAAAGGCTCTGGAAAGGTCCTGAAGAGGTAACGTCTTTCCGTGGACATCGCGCTCCTCTCTGGAGCTGGAGCCCCAGCACAGGGGCTCCTGTCCAGCTGTGAGAGACTCCAGAGGGGAGCTTTGTCTTCTCCTAGGACAGCTGCACAGGGCTGATTTTCAGTGACTTCTCTTATGGCCCGTTTCTGTGCCCAGTGAGCCCTGTGATCCCAGGTCCCTCGCTGCTCTGGATAAACGTTCCCTGTTCCTTAAACCCACTGTGTTGTCGTCTGTGGGTTGTAGCGCTGTCCGCCCAGTGCCTGATGGAGCACGCTGAGCCGGGTGTGAGTCCCTGCAGGCCCCTCAGGTGCAGAGTGCGGCTCCAGGACAGGGCTGTGGCTCAGATGGGCCCTCGGGAGCAGAGGGGAGGCCACACAGAACCTGTGTTCCTCCTTGACCTATTGGCAACGCTGATCCTCAAGCTCCTTAGCTTTTTGATTAGGGCAACTGTTCAGAGAAATGAATTAAAAATAGAAATGGGAACCGCGGCCCTGGGGCCTCATGGCGGCTCTTCCCTTGGCAGTGGCCCCCGGGATCATGTGTTCGTCTACTTCACTGACCACGGAGCTACCGGAATACTGGTTTTTCCTAGTGACGACGTGAGTGTTCCTTCACGTTGGATCTTGGGAGGCTTTTGATTTGTGCTGACTGGCGCAGGCGTGCACCCGGCCTGGGTGCGGGGCTGCCTCCCTGGTGCTGCGCCTTCTCCGGCATCCTCCTCACATCCACAGACACACTGGGAAAATGGAAACCAAGGCGGCGTCAAGGTGCAGCCTGTGGCGTGTTTCCTGACGCCCCCGCGTGCTGCTTAACTCCTGTGGCAGCTGAACTTGGGGACGAGCTGGCAGCTCGCGGTCTGTCTAAGGACACCTCTCCCATCTGGTTTTGCACACAGTCCTCCTGTCCCGGCCTCAGTGGCCGTCTTAGGAGGAGAGTATCACACACGACGTGTCAGGGTGAAGTCCCTGGACACCTGGGACAAACCGAGTGAAGAAACGTGTTCTCTGCCCCGTTTAAATATGTCCTGAACACGGTTGAGGTTCCCTTCTGCGGGTCTGACCGTTGGCCGCGGTTACCTCTGCAGGTGGGTCACCAGCAGGGGCCTCTCTGGTGTGCTGCCTGACGCCAGTGTCCTTACCTTTCAGCTTCACGTGAAGGACCTGAACGAGACCATCCACTACATGCACAAACACAAAATGTACCAAAAGGTGACGTCAGCCCTGGGGTGGCCTTGGGGGAAGAGCTTGGAGAAGGCAGGGAAGCAGAGGCCACCGCAGCATGACCTGCCCTGTGACTGGGTGGCTGTTTCTGGAAAGGGTCCCTCCTGTGCTTTGACCACTGGTTTCCGTGATCCTTTCGTGATCCTGGGGCTGTGGCTCCTCCGTCAGAAGCGCTGGAGGGTGCTGAGGACCCGAGTGTGGCCCTCGCGCCAGGTCTGGCCAGCAGCAGTGTGGGCGCTGATTCGCCTCGCTCAGTTTCCAGGTGCAGGTCTGGGGACACAGTTCGAGGTCAGCTGTCCCTGGGACTGTCCCCAGGGTTGAACCGAGGGAGAGGAACATACCACCATCTTGTTTTATTTCCACTCTGGCCCTCTTGCCTCTCTAGCACCCTTTAGGACTGCGGAGGGCAGGGCGCGTGTGGTGGTACAGAAAGACGGCCTCCCCACGGGTCTGCTCTTGGAGGCTGCTCCCCATATCTGGGCGACCGTTTCCCTAGCATCGTGTGGCTCCCCTTCCCCATGTTATGTCGGCCAGTCCATCATTTTTTTTTTTTTTGCGGTGCTGGGGATTGAACCCAGGGCCTTGTGCTTGCGAGGCAAACACTCTACCAACTGAGCTATCTCCCCAGCCCCAGCCCATCATTTAATTATTAGCACTGATCAAATTGACCCCTTGTCAGATGGCTCCCGTGGCCTCTGCAACAGCCAAAGGAAAGACTCCCGTGAGCAAGGACCAGGCAGGGGCGGGCGGCAGAGCCCGGTGGCACTTGCCGGGCTGGCGGGCAAACGTCCTGTCTGCCTGCAGATGGTGTTCTACATCGAGGCCTGTGAGTCCGGCTCCATGATGAACCACCTGCCCAGTGACATCAATGGTAGGTGGAGAGCGCGGTGCGGCAGGGCACTCAGCAGGACCATCGGCCTCCTCCTCGTGGCCCAGGTGGAACCACGCGCTCCACACAGCAGGGGCCACCAGGGCAGCCTGGTGTGCAGACATGGGGGCTTTGGGCTGGCAGCTGTCACCACTGCTCCCCAAGGATCAGTCAGGGAATGAGGACTCTGCGAGCTTCACGGTGCACCTCCAGGTTCTAGGAAGCTACCCGAGTCCAAAGCCGGGGGTCTGGACCAGCCAGGGTCTTTTGCCGCAGGTTGGTCGCGCTTTCTGATCCCGGGCAGGTGACTCACCCCTTTGGTCCTCAGTTATCCTCATGTGTGAGTGGATGTGCAGCAGGGCCTGCGTGTTGGGCTAATGTTTTAATCACTACGTGTGCCCCGCGCTCTTCTGCGCCCAGGCGGACGGAGGCTGAACGGCATCTATTGGGAGGTCTGCTCCAGCTGAGTGCTTCCCTTTCTTTCTACGTTTAATTGATTGATTATTGTTTTTCTTTGCTGGGGATGGAATCCAGGGCCTTGCACAGGCTAGACAAGTGCTCGGCCACTGAGCTACGCCCAGGCCCCTTGCGAATGCCTTTTTAATAAGTAAGTGTCGACTCTCTAGAAACCAGGTTAGTCCCGTATGCGCTGAGTGACATGCCACTGGGCTCTGCGAGCAGAACGGCGGACACGCTCCGTGTGCCCCTGTGTCGCTGCGGGGAGTCCGTCTAGTGGCTTCTCTTTCTTCCACGTTTAATTTTAGACAGGAGATCCGACTGAGCGGACGGGGCTGGAGCGCAGCTCAGTGGTCGAATGCTTGCCTGCCATTGTGAGGCCGTAGGTTCCATCCCTGCACCCCCCAAATGCTAGTAAATCTACCTGAGTGGACAGGGCTGGTCACCCACCCTGGGCCGAGGAGGTGGCAGGCTTCGCCCTCACAGGGGAGGTGGGAGCCTCCACGCTCCGGGTGTGGCCCTAGGCGAGGAGGAAATGCCACTCCACGGCTCCTTTGATTCCTCGCAGTTTATGCGACGACTGCTGCCAACCCCAAGGAGTCGTCCTACGCCTGCTACTACGACGAGGAGAGAAGCACCTACCTGGGCGACTGGTACAGTGTCAACTGGATGGAGGACTCGGACGTGGTGAGCCCCTGGGGGCCGGCCGGCTCGGGGTGAGCAGTCAGGCTCTGGGCCCGAAGGACATTCACGTTTTCCCTTCTGCAGGAGGACCTGACCAAAGAGACCCTCCACAGGCAGTACCAGCTGGTGAAGTCCCACACCAACACCAGCCACGTCATGCAGTACGGAAACAAAGTGAGGGGCCTCCCGCTCCCGCTCCCGCTCCCCGCGCCTGACCGCGGCTTTTCAGTCTGCACTCAGGGCCCTTGGCTGGCCCTAAAACTGGGAAGACGGGAGCCTCCTAGGGAGGGACTGTCCGCTTAAACTAATATTCTCTCTCCCTCCCCCTCTCCAGTCCATCTCTGCCATGAAAGTGATGCAGTTTCAGGGTGTGAAGCACAAAGCCAGTTCCCCTATCTCTCTGCCTCCTGTCACACACCTTGACCTCACTCCCAGCCCGGAGGTGCCCCTGGTGATCCTGCAAAGGAAACTGATGAAGACCAATGATAAGCAGGAGTCCCAGAGTCTCATCAAGCAGATCCAGCAGCATCAGGATGTAAGTAGCGCCGAGGGATCCTTCGCAGGTGCCATTCCCAGCCGGGGTGGGCGCCTCGCACACTCCGTCTCCTTCAGGACACCTGTGCTGGCATCTGTTCCGCGGGTCCCAGAGGCAGTGCCGCCAGACGCAGCTCAAGCACTCGCTTCTCCCCAGGCCAGGCACATTATCGAGAAGTCGGTGCGCAAGATCGTCTCTCTGCTGACGGCCTCCGAGGCTGTGGGGGAGAGGCTGCTGTCCGAGAGAGCCCCGCTCACCGAGCACAGCTGCTACCAGGAGGCTGTGACGCACTTCCGCACGCACTGCTTCAACTGGCACTCCTCCACGGTGAGCTGGGGCCACTGCCGCTGCATCTGACACCCCAAAGCTGAATTCCCTTCATTGCCTCCAGGAAGGTTCCATCCCGGCTGAGGGTCCTTAGGTGGAGAAGAGAGGAAGGAGGTCCCACGCCCCCTGGCCATGATCTTGCCCTCCGTGGGTGGGAGTCTCCAGAGGCACAGGCGACACTCCCGCCTGTCTTCCAAGTGCTTTCTCCTCCTCACCTGTTGCTGCCCATCAGCCCCGCGGGTTCTTCCTGGGGTTCTTCTGACCCCTCCTAAGATGCATGGTGGTCACACCCTGGTCCTGGAGGAGCAGGAAGAATGACGTTCCTGCAGCTGTAGGATGTCAGACCTGAGAAGCCTGGTCAACACGGAGGCTGCTGGCCTGCTAGAGAGGTCGGCAAGCTGGCCGAAGACCAACCCCGTCCACAGTCTGGTTTTTGTTTTGTTTTCTTTGCTTTGAGACAGACTCTCATCAAGTTGCTGAGTCTGGCCTTGAACTTGCCAGCCTCCTGCTGCCTCAGTCTCCCAAGTCCTGGGATCTCGTGGTGTGGCCACTGCGCCCGACCCACAGCTGGTTTCTTTTCTTTTTTTTTTTAATTTTAATTTTTAGTTGTCAATGGACTTTTATTTTATTTATTTATATGCGGTGCTGAGAGTCGAACCCAGGGCCTCACACATGCTAGGCAGGTGCTCTAACACTGAGCCACAGCCCAGCCCCACACAGCCTGTTTCTAAATGTGAGGATTTGCTGTCACGTGGCCACACTCTGTGAGGTTGCCGGCTGTGCACACTGCCTCCGTGCTGTGCAGTGGAGCAGCAAGGGGACTTCACCCTCTGGTCCTGCTGTTTTGCACTGTCATCAAAGGGAATCTCCCTGCTCCCTCAAGGGTGTTCCCAGGCCCCCCTGGAGTTTTTGTAAACAGCCCAGTCACTCGCGGTTCCTGGTCAGCCCGTTGGACATTCACACACCCCACTTCCCTCCTCAGTGCATCTCCCAGAATGAGGTTCCCAGAATCAAAAGGCAGACTTCTAGGGGAAGTCCCCACACACAGGGGAGCAGGGCCATCGGGAGGTCCCCATCAGGACTCCTCCCCTTGGCTTGAGAGCACAGGAGGCCTGCCACCCCTGCAGTGTCTGTGGACCCCTGTGTACATGCCTCAGTCTGTAAATAATGCCATGCTCTCAAAAGGGACAGAGGGGTCCATGACCCAAAGAAGGCCCTGAGCCCCTGGCCGAGATGCCTCGCCTCTGACTGCAGCGGTGGCACCTCCCAAGCTGCGTCCGCTGTGCGGCGATGGTGATGCTTGGTTCTTTTGTCTTCTAGTATGAGTACGCTCTGAGGCACCTCTACGTGCTGGCCAACCTTTGTGAAAAGCCGTACCCCATCGACAGGTAATGTGCACAGGCACTGGCCATGGGTGTCGTCCCAGGGTGGCGGGGAGGGCACTGCAGGGGCCATTTCGCCTCTGCTGCCCGCTGCCCGGCTTCTTTCTGGAGACTTTTGCCAGTGGAGTCCAGGGTAACTGTGTTCTCGGTGGTGGCTGGGCGTCTGTCATGGATGACCCCTGCTCCGTGGGGACTGTCTGGCTTTCTTCAGAGCTGAGCTGGCTCAGTGACGCGTTTCCTGTCTTACAGGATAAAACTGTCCATGGACAAGGTGTGCCTTGGTTACTACTGAACAGCTGCCCTCTCCATGCTTCTCCCGTGAGCACCGTCCTCGGGTGCTGTACTAACCAGAGACTGAAGTGGAGCCAGAGGGGCGCCAGCTGCCGGGGCCCCTGGGCGTGCTGGCGGACACTCTGGGCCTCTCCCCAGGCCTTCCCGTCACAAGACCTCACTCACCTATATTCCTGTCTTCCGCAAGGACAGGGCACACTCTGAAATAACTGCAAACTGATGTCAGACTGTGTTGAGAAAGGGACGTTCGCTTTTTAGGAGTTTTTTGGGTTTTTTACCCCGTAGTTTTCAGGAGCAAGCCGTTCGCTGGGGCTGCCAGACCTGTGAACGGATCTTTGTTCTGAGAAGTTGAAGCTGGAAACTCTTTTAAGTCTTCAGAATGATTTCATTGAGGAAAGTAAATCCAAAATGGAAAATTATTTTTAGAAAAAAATTATATAATTTTTGATTGCTTTTGTATTTTATTCTGTAATAATGGATGAGTCTTAAAAAATAAAGATTTATAACTGAAGCTGAGTATGAATTTCTGGCCACGGCTTGGGGGTTCGTGCTCCTGGCCCTCGCTCGTGGTGGGCCCGCGGGCCTCTGCCTCCCCCGACTCTGCCGTTCCGCCCCTGCAGGCCCAGCGCAGCCCTGTCGGCTCCCGTGCCTCCGCGCTCCTGCCAGGAGTGCTTTCCCTCCTCCAGACCCCGGAGCTGTACCTCCAAGTGCCCGTCCTTGAACTGCCTCCCTGCTCTTTGCAAGTACCATCTCCTCGGGCCCAAGGACAGTAATGTCAGGGTCGGTCCCTGCACCAGCTGCAGGGCGGGGAGGGGACATCCCAATGGAGAGCATGCCCTCCTCCAGGGCAGAGCCACTCATCTGCTTCTCCTGACCCCGTGCACACGCACACACGCGCACACATGCACACACGCGCACACACGCACACACGCATGCGCACGTGCACTCAGAGCTACATGGCGTTTGTTAGGGATGCGAGGGAATAGGGTGGCCTCCTACAGGGTGGAATCCCACAAGGCAGCAAGAATGGGGAGTGGGCTCTGAGGTTTCATGTAACAAGTAAAAAAAAAAACCTGTGCATTTGTTGCTGCCGATGCTCAACAGAGCGAACCCAGGGCTGGAGGGTGGCCACGGGAGGACAAGGCCGGGGCGGTTAAAGGGAGACGACTCGAGATGCAGCGCCAAGACCTCAGTCCCTCTGCCTTCCAGAACTGCCCGCTGCCGTGAGGACCCGCTCCTCCTTTATTTGTTCCCCTCTGGAACAAAAGTACGCTTAACTACTTAATAAATAAGACACATGATCACTTGTGGTCCTAAGAGTGAAAAGCAGCTCAATTTCACAAGTCAGGCAGCTGTGGCCTTTCTCCTCCTGGTGGGGTTCCTAGGACCCTAGGGGAAACGGGCCTTCCCTCCATTGCATTAAGCCATTTCTGTTAGCTTTCTGTCTGTGGACAAGAATTATTTTGTTATAATTAAATACATTAACCAAGTAAGTTAGAAACAATAATTTCCTCCTCACAGTTCCCAAGGCTGAGGAGTCCCAAATCAAGGCACAGGTCTGTGTGGACACCTGGAAATTTATTTTCCACTTGGGTTATAATTCAATACTTTGTTGCTCAAATTACTCCAGTGTTGGTCTTGGGAGCTCTTTCAGTTGGCTCCTGTGTCTTTTAAACACGCCACACCCCATTGATACAGGTGTCTTGTTTCTGTTTGAGGACGTCCTTACCTTCTGTGGTGACAAGATGCTCTAGGTTTATCTTGTGTATTTCCTGTCCCAGGCTTAGCATCAGCCATTCCTCCAAGGGGCCCTGGTTCCTCTTGTTGGGATCTTTTTAGAAGCTAAGACCTGGGTACTAGATGTGTGTGTTACTCCTGGGGTGGTGTCACCTCTAGGTCCTCTGGGGCCTAGCAGGAGGCGTGTGTGAATACGAGCCCAGGTGTGTGCACGTACCTGTGAGCGAGTCCACGGTGACCATGTGTCTATATTGAGCTGCACGCGGGTCCCTACTGACGTCTCCAACTCCACCCCACCTGGACTGTTCCAGCTTCCTGCCCTCTCTTATCTGTGGATGCCCACTCTCCATCTGCCACCCGGTTGCAGAGCTGTCTGGTTTCAGCGCACACGTGTAGCAGCGCTGGGATGGCTCCTCCTGGGGAGCTCGTGCACAATTACTCCCGAGGAACCTCTACTTCTTCAGGCTCACTTCCAAAATCCCTCAGGTGGGCGCCCTCCCCTGTACTACAGCTAGATCCATTCACAGCAGACTACAGTCCATTCTGGGGGCCTCCTGACCTCCTAAGCGATGTTTTAAGATTTGAACGCATTAACATTCACTCTTGGCGCTGTAGATTTCTATTTTGATAAATGCATTCTGTCGAGTACCCACCATGACATTTTCACAGAGAACAGTTTCAGTGCCGTCAAAGTCCCCTGCTTTTCAGCTACTCAGCCCTCCTTCCCCCAACCCCTGGCAACCACTGCTCTTACTGCCTTTTCCAGAATGTTATAAAATTTCGATCACGTGAAGTACAGCCTTTTCCAATTGGCTTCCTCCCTCACTGTGCGTTTCGGTGTCTTCCACGTGTTCTTCATGGCTGAGGGCTCTTCTCGGCCTTGCTGAACTCTACTATGTGGATAGATCATAATTTGCTTATTCCCCTGCTGGAGGATATCTTGGTTGTTTCCAGGTTTCGGTGGCTATAAGTGAAAGTGCTAGAAGCATTCACACGTAGGTCTTTGTGTGAACCTAGCTTGTAAATTCAGTTGTGTCAATTATGGGATCATAATTTAGGATCATGTGATAAAAACCATTTAGCTTTGTGAGAAATGGAACATCTTCTGAAGCACCTGCCCTGTTCCCTGCTCCCCCAAGCCATGACAGGGGGCTCTTCTTGCTTCACGTTCTCACCAGCATTTGGCAGTTTGGATTTTAGTCCTTTTGAGAGGTGTGTTGCTTGAATTGTGAGTGTGCCCATGTGCGTACCCATTAAAGGCTTGGTCCCCAGGGGACCCATCAGGAGGTGGTGATTTAAGAGGTGGGGGCTATGGGGGTCTCAGGTCACTGCGGGCAGGCCCTCGAAGTGGGTAATGGAACCCATCCCTTTCCTCTTTCTCTCCCACCTGGCCATGGAATGTCTGGGCTTCCTCCACCACACACTCTTGCCATGATATCCTGTGCCCATTGGTCAATGAACTGAAACATCCAAAACTGTGAGCCAAAGTAAACCTTTCTTCTTTATAAGTTGATTAGCTCAGGTATTTGTTATAGTGATGGAAAGCTAACTAACACATTTGTTGTCTCCTGGCTTAGGTTGTTCTTTCATGTCTTGTAACATTTTTTCATGTTTCTTAGTTCTTTTTGAAACAGTGTGTTACATTTTTAAAAGCTGTTTGGGGACACACTTTTCTTGTGTGGTTTCATGGTCACCAGGAGAACTGGTTGCCCCATTTCAGCTTTAAGGAGTAATTAAGTCAGCTGATGTGGCCGCAGCCTTTCATGGGCCACGGTCTCCAGGTCAGTGGGAGGACAGGAAGTGGGCCTGGGTGCTCACCATGAGGCAGTGGAACCCTTCCCTCTGTGGTCCTTGGGAGGGACTGAGGCCATTTCTGAGTCAGGCTGGGAGAAGCTGATGGCCCCCGAGTCCCTGCCTCCACTGCTGCTGGGTGTCCTGTGTGTCGCTCCCACTCCACACACACAGAGCGATGCACCTGTTTCTTCCTAAGCCTGCAGCTTACGTCTGAACCTCAGCTGATGTCAAGCGCTCCACCGCAGCATCATGCTGGAATGCCGGAAGTTTCTAGGATCCAGCCTCTCCTTCACACCTGCCAGTCAACCACCACATTCTGCTGCTTTTACATCCTCCACATTTCTCAGAGATAACCCTTCCTTCCATCCCTGCACCCTGCCCCAGCTCAGCCCTCCCTGCCTCCCCTCTGGGTTGCCACAGTGGGACAGCAGAACCCCTGCCTCCAACCCCGGACCCCTCTAATCCAGCTCTATGTGGATGGAGAATCTCTAGGTTCCTGTGCTGCCAACCCAAGGCCACGGGTCCAACTTTCTAATTCAGCCTCATCTCTTACTTCCCGCTTCGGGATTCACATTCAAGTCATCTTAAAATGGTCTGTTCCTCGAACAGAACTGTCGTATTGATCTTTTCTGTGAGTTTTTCACTTGTCTTCCCTCTTCCTTGTCAAGCACTGTCACGAGGCTGAGGTTGGACCTCACTCAGGTTGCAGGCTAATCTGTCACAGGTTCACAGGTGCTGCAGACACGAGACTCCTGGGTCAAAGACAAAGGACTTACTATGCATGGCAGGGCGGGTGGCATGAACTTCACATTTGCAGCAGCTTCTCCTCTGTCATGTCCCCTGAGTGTGCTGCAGAGCCGGGCCCAGGTGAGTGCTGGGCACCCAGTGGACACATGCCACACTCGGAAACCTCGAACTCAGGAGACTCCAGCTTTTCAAGAAAGCCACTAGCAAACTTGAGGGAAGTTTACCCTGCGGGGAAGCAATGTCTTCCAAGGTGAGAGACTGGGGGAAGAAATCGACCCTTTTTCCAGAAGGAAGAAATGATCAGGCTCTTCCAAGATTACTTCAAAGGCTCTTAAAAAAAGAGTCTGGGGGCTATGGTTGCGCCTAAGTGGTAGAGGACTTGCCTAGCTTATGTGAGGCACTGGGTTCGATCCTCGACACCGCACAAAATAATCAAATAAAGGTATTGTGTCCATTTACAACTGGGGAAAAAAAAAAAAAAGAGTTGGGTTGGGTATGGAGGCCCACACCTGTAATCCCAGCAGCCCTGGAGGCTGAGGCAGGAGGATCCAAAGTTCAAAGGCAGCCTCAGCAACTTAGAGAGACCCTGTTTCAAAAAAAAAAAGGGGGGGGGTGAGGATGTGGCTCAGTGATGAAGTGCCCCTGGGTTCAATCCCTGGCACCAAAAAATGAAAAGAGAGAGGGAGTTGGGGGGGGAGAGAGGGGGAGAGAGTTGGAACATGTCATCAACTGTACCCAGGATCCAGAAATGCAAGAGACCCATGTAGAGGGCTCCCAGCAGCCTCTTGGGACTTCTTGGTCCTTGTGCCCTGGCCAGGTCCTTGTGCTTCAAGCACAGCTCAGCCCCCTGGCTCCAGGAAGCCCTCTTTGCTTGCAGCCTTCATGCTGCCCGCCCCTACAGCATGCTGTGCCTGCTGCTGTCCTCACCCAGGCCACTTCAAACTGAAAACATCCCCAAGCCTTAGCCAGCTCCAGAGCGTGTCCCCCGTGCTCACTGGAGACATACTTCCTGAGTACAGCTTTTGGAGAGATGTCCCCTCCTCTGGGCAGACAGGCTGTGGCCCTGACGGTGGAGCCTGTATTTCCCACACTTCCTCCCAGCTGTGCGACTTTGGCAGTGAACGACCCCTGTGACTGTGCTAGCCCTGCATTTGTTTGCCTTTACTAAAAGACTGGGGATGTCTCCTGCCTGCCCTCACTCAGGATATGGGGTGATCCCGGCAACAAGCCTGGGACGTCAGGGTGTAATCAGAATGGGGAGACCGAGGCACAGAGCCGTGAAGTGACTTGTGAGGCCTCACAGCCAGCCTGGAGCACAGGTCCCCTGACCCCAGGCCAGGTTTATCCACCAGACTGCTGGGTGGGTTTCTGGCATTGAAACCACAGACTCCTGGTTCCCTGTGGTCACAGGCTGCGGGGGCTGCACAGAGGCGCTTCCTGAGAGCTCTCCTCAGGGGACATTTCCCAGCAAATGGTGTGGCAACAGGGACCAGAAAAAGCCACCGCTGAGTGGGCACTTCTCTCCCCCAAGCCCTGCTCCATGTGAAGGTGGGGCTGCTTCCTGTCTCTGCTGTTCCCTCTTCCCCTCCCAAGATGACCCTGCCCAGCAGCTGGTGGCCCCGTGTTGGCTTCCGGCCACTGTGTGCGCACAGCAAGGGTTTCAGCTGACGTGGGTCAGCCTTCCAGACTGGCTTGGGGCTGCTGCGGGGGAGGACAGGCTCCTGTGTGTGGAGTCCCCGCTACACCCAGAGGACGCTCCTGGGCTCCTGCTCCTCGTGGCCGGGCCCCCAGTGAGAAGCAGTGACAGCCAGGGCAGATTCCACGCACTCCATTCAGGTGTGGGGGGCCGCCACGGGCCGGCATCTTTGGGGCCAGGTTAGGGCTTTATGTGATGGACAGCACCCACGCCCGCCGTGGCAAGCTGAGGAGAGGCGCCTCAGGAGCCACCGTCCCATCAGGGACTTCCAGCCCCCCAGGGGGTGGTGCCTCGGTCCAGCACCCCAAGCCACTTGGACACCCCTTTCTTGGTGGTCTCCCCCAGGGGCAGCTGCGGGGAGTACCTGGAATAAAGTAGGGGAGTTGTGCGCCGACACGGGCAGCCCAGAGCTCAGCTGGAGCCACGCTGACTCCGGCTGGGATCAGGGTCTGCATCTGGCAGGTGGGGTCGTGCCCGGCTGCCCTGGGTGTCCCGGGGCCTGTTGGCTCGTGCTGGAGGCCCCTGGAGGCCCCTGCCTCAGGCACTCACTGAGCGAGCCCGCGGCTGGGTTTAATTCAGGAGGCCCGGCTGCCGTCCCCGGATGCCCGCCCTTCACGCGGAGGCCCCTGGGCTCCCCCATGCTTCCTCTGCCATCCCAGGACCTAGAAGAGCTGACATTAAGCAGCACCCAACAAACACCCATCTTTAATTGGTGCCAAGGACAGACAGGAACAGTACAGATCTCTCGAGGAAAGCGGAGGATAAGACCAGCCAGGGGGCTGTGGAACATGGAAAAGGACTGTCTGGTCCAAACGGGGGAGTCAGGGAAGGCTTCCTGGCGGAGGTGGGCTTTGAAGGATGTGTAGGAGCGGACCAGCTGAAGATCACGGGACGGTGTGCCGGGGAGGCAGCAGCAGCAGGAAGGGGAGACGGTTCTGGACGTCATCTGCAGCTGGACAGTAAGACCCAAGGACGGTGGGAGTGCGGAAGATGCCGGTCGAGGGCCGGACAGGAGCCAGAGCCCTGAGGGCCACAGGCTCTGGCAGGGGGCAGGGCCTTTTGAGCCCTGCCCGGGAGGGTTGGGGTGGGCAGGGACCTGGGATGGACCTCAGGGCTCCAGTTCCTCCAGAGAAGGAAACATCGGTTCCAAAAGGGCTTTTATTAAGCTCCCCCAGTGCCTCCCCTACCGCTGTCACAGCCGCGTGTCCACCAGGGGACGCCCATCAGCTTCCCCTGGAGGCCGTGGGGCTTGTGTGTGCATCTGTGGCCTCGCTTGGTGCTCCTGGCGTCTGCTGCCTCGGGAGGGGCTCAGGTGCTGTCGGGGACTGTGGGCACTGGGGCTGAGGCCAGGCTCCGTGGCAGGGGCAGGGGCCTGTCCTTCAACACACACCCTGAGAGATGCTCCTGAGATGCTGGGTGTTTCCAGAACATCCCAGCTCCGTCCTGAGTGGCAGAGGAGCGGCTGTGGCCAGGTAGCCCTGGACGACGAGCCCTGGAAAGGCCAAGGATGGGGTGAGCACGACGAGGCAGCGGAAATGACCCGAGGGGCCATGTGTGAGCAGGGGGTGGCCCGTTAGCTGCAGCTGGCTGGACAGCCTCTTCCCTCTCCGAGCCTCGGTTTCCCTTTCTATTGACGAGCATGGCCTCTCTGCTATGACCCCACCTCAGGAAGTGCCCTTGGCTCCTGCTTCATGTCATTCTTACAGTTATTTTGTGCTTTGGGTCACCCTGTTCAGTGGGCGGTGTGCACGCACACAGGAGGCGCCCTGTCGGGGGTCTCGTGTGTCCAGAGGTGGGGGCACATGTGTGAATGAGCGGGTGCAGCTGGGCGGTAGGGTGAGTGAGGGCCCCGTCCCTGCCCCCCGTCCCACCAGTCTCAGGAAATAGTGCCACGGCGAGGGCCCTGGAGGCCAGGCCTCACAGGAAGTTGGGCTCCCGCACCACCAGGAAGGGTGGGTTCCCGCTGTCCCCGCCACCGTCCAGGGGCCGGTACACGAAGTGGAAGTCGCGCTTGGGCTCGCTTCGCAGCAGGTAGCCCTTGATGCGGTGTGGCAGTGCCTCGTCGGCCAGCTGGAAGCAGCGCCCGTCCACCAGCACGAAGAGCCGGTGCTCCTGGGGCTGGGCCACCTCGAACTTCTCGGCACACTGTGCGCACAGCGCCTGGGCCACCGTGTCTGCCCGGGACGCCAGCGTCCGCGACTGCTGCTCAGGCTCCAGGTATGACACACAGATGAAGTCCTGCGGGGTGAGAAGGAGGGGGCTCTGGTCACCGGCAGGGCCAAGCAAGCATCCCGCGTGGCCCCCACCCCAACACCAGGGGCTGGGGCCAGCAGTGAGGAGCTGTGCGACTGGAGGGGTGGCAGGAGCAGGTGTGGAGCTGGGGGTCAGGGCCCCCGCATCCCTCCCCTGTCCTGCAACTGGGCCTGCTGGGTGACCCTTCCCTCTGCCTGGCCTCCCCACTGGGCTGACCGGTCTGGGTAATTAACTTTTGAGTTCTGGCAACGAGGAGCCAGTGCGCCCCCTGGTGGTCAGTCCAGAGGCTTGCTGGTCTTCCTCACCCGCTCATCATTCCGTGGCTTCCTGATCTTTTCCAGAGTGCCCCTGCCCCAGAAGCAATGCTGGAGGGTTGTGTAAATAAAACCAGGGGTCTGGACCTCACCCCCAACACCCCACAGTTCAGACAGGTGGAACAGTTCAGGCCCTCAGGGCTGGAATTGCCTCTGGGGCTCAAGGCCAGGCAGGGACAGGAGGGTTGAGGAGAAGGCTTGGGGAAAGAGGGAGAGGAGCTGGAGGAAGAACAGAGGGTTTAGGACAGGTGGAAAGAGCACTGAGTGAGCAAGGTGGGCAAGTACCTGGCCAGCACACTCATGCAACCCTCCATCAGTCCCGGAAAGAGGACAGTGTGGCCCCAGAGTCCCAAGCCTGGTTTTGAATCTGCTCTCATTTGCTGTGACCTTGACCTATCGAAGCCTGTTTCCTCCACTGTCCACTGAGTACATCAGTCATGACAGGCTGTGAGGAAGTACCCAAAGTCAGATGCAGCCTGTAACGGCCTCTGCTTCACCCAGGACCCTGAAAGCAGGTGTGAAGCCGTGTGCGGAGCTGCCCCCTGGTGGACACAGTGGTAACAGCAAGCACGGGTGGCTCCACAGCTGTCGGCCCAGGGAGATGACAAGGACTGCCACAGTAGTCAGTGCCTGTGAGGCCCAGGCTGGGTCAGGGCTTCACTGCTGCTGCCCCACCCGCTCTCCTGGTGTTACAGGGCTGCCCTTGCCTCCCCCAGTTAGGCCTCCGAAGGGCCTTTGACTCCTACCAGTGACCTTTGAGCTCTGGGTTTTCATTCCCCAGGGAAATGCAGAGGAGCAGCGGAAGTGCTGGGAGGGGACAGAGAATGTGCCCTGTCCAGGTCCCAGAAATCGTGTGGAGGGGCTCCCGGTCCCCATTCCAGGCTCTCTCCCAAGCTCCCATCTTCCCAGTGGTAGGGAGTCTGTCTCTCTAACCCTCTGCCTGGCACAGCATCAGGAACCCACTGGGTAGAAGTAAGAAGGAAGGGGTGGCGGGGCCAGGCTTGGACCGAGAGCATCCACACCCCCAGAGCCGGTGGGTGGAGCCTGCCAGGAGCTCCTACAGCTTGGGACAGCACGCTTCTCTCTCCAACTCTAAGATCAGGGGTGCGAGCCCAAGTCGGTCATGGTGGGAGTATTTACACCATGAAGACTGACAGAAACTAAATGCACAGCCTTTTTCTTCTTCTTCATAGAGAGCCAGTTACAAGGTGCTGTGGATTAGAGGAAGGAGTAGGGACATTAGCTTGGCAGTCCAGACATGTGCTAGGTTGGCAGAGCTCCTCTGCTTCACAGTTGGCTGTGTGAATGGGGCAACTGAGTCCTAGAGAGGTAGGGATCGCTCAGGGTCATGCGGCGGGCTAGCACAGAGCGGGTCCAGCCTCCTGCCTCCCAGGCCTGGGCTCTGACTCTTATAGATGGACCATCTGGAAAACCAGGAGTGGGATTCAGGCAGGACTGGCGAGCTCTGGGAGCTAGGGGAGTGTCTGCACAGCTATGGACAGCTTGGGCTTGCTGCCTGGCTTGTTAGCCTAACCCTCTCCATTTTCCACACACCACAGTCTGTTCTGTCCCAGGTCCTGGACTTGGGGCCCCTGAGACATGTGAACCATGTGTGCTGCCGTCCCAGAGGTAATGCATATACATGGAGGGTTACAACGTGCTGCAATATGTACTGTAATGGGGAGGCACAGAGTAGGGCATCGCCCAGCTTGTGGGGGGAATCAGGAAAGCCTCCGGCTGTTAGACCCTGGATTGTCTTGAGGGCTGGGCGTGACAGCTGGTGAGAGGGGAGACAGCAGCCGGTGGAGGCTGATCAGCCAGGGAGCTGAGCTCAGTGTTTAGGAGCTGCGGGCGGCTGGGTTTGTTGCAGCTTGGGTGTGACCGGAGCAGAGGAGGCAGGGCTCCGGCCTCAAATGGCCTGAATGTAGTCTGTATAGATAGAGGGGTGGGCACTGGTCAGTGGGGACAGGAAGGGGAAACAGGGAACTTGGCAGCTTCTGCATTGGTCCGGGGACCCAGGGACAAGGCTGTAGGTCAGCTTGGGTCCACATCTCCAGCCCTAGCAGGGCCCTGGTGCACACCAGGGGCTACAGTCATCTCATCTGCCCCATCAGAACACCCATGGCTGGTAGGACCCTTCCAGGCCTACCCATGTTCCTGGCAGGGGACTGGACATAACTAGCAGGCCAGGGCTGGGGTTCCTTCTCCTGGCGGGAGCCCTGCTGCTTCCTTGAGGGCGGGGTTGCCCAGAAGGAGCGGCCAGTCGCTGTCACAGCTACTGAGCCAGCTGAGCAGAGAGGATGGTGTCTGGGCAGGGTCCTGCGGCCATCTCCCACCACCCGCCGCAGGCTCACCTGCACTGAGGAGCGCGAGGCCCGGGCCTTGTTGAGCGTGCGCCTTCGCTCCCAGCGGTGGATGGAGTCCTGCACCTCCACACTCAGCTGCCGGGTCACCGTGATCTTGTCGTAGTTCTTGATGTGCTCTAGGGCCCCGTAGGTGGTGGTCAGATAGTAGGAACCTGCGGGTCGAGGGTGCGGAGGTTGAGCTAGGGCAGGAGGGAGTTGGTCCGAGTCCGCCGGGCCCCGCCCACTCCTCCAGGCCCCGCCCACTCCTCCAGGCTCCACCCCGCCGCCAGGGGGCGCCCGCATCGCAGCTTCTGCTTCAAAGGCTGAGCCGGTCGCGCGCCCCCAAGCCCAGCTCTGCCCAAAACCTTTCACTGGTTCCCCTGCAGAATGAAACGCTTGCTTATTTTTAAAATATTTTAAAATGTGAAGAACGGGCAAGAAACAGAAGCATGGATGCCTTTAAAGTGGGCTAGGAGGGACTGGGAGCGTCTCCCGTATCACACTGCCTGAGCCAGGTGGCTAGTTATTCTAAAAATATCTTTAAAAGATGTAGGGGACTTTTTAATTATTCAGTGTAGTTTTTAAAAAAAATACTTTGTTTTCATTGCAGGTGGACACAATACCTTAATTTTATTTTGATGTGGTGCTGAGAATTGAACCCAGGGCCTCACGTGTGCTAGGTGAGCGCTCTACCACTGAGCCACAACCCCAGCCTCCTGTGTATTTTTTAATGATTTAAAACAAGCAAACATTTGGAATTACCCAGTTCTTCATTTCTTACCTTCTTTTTAACTTTTTAAAAAAATTTGTTCTAATTAGTTATATGTGACAGTAGAATGCATTTATGCATTTTGATAAATCATACATAAATGGAGTATAATTTCTCATTCTTCTGAATGTGCACATTGTAGGATAACATCAGTCATGCATGTACATGGGGTAATAATGTCTGTTCATTCCTTACCCCAGACCTCTTCCCCTCCCTTCTCTCCCCTCTACCTACAGTAACTATATTCTTCCCTACCCACCCCTCCTTATTGTTAATTAGCATCCACATATCAGAGAAAACATTTGGTCTTTGGTTTTTTGGGACTGGCTTATTTCGCTTAACATGATATTCTCCAACTCCATCCATTTACCAGCAAATGCCATAATTCATTTTTCTTTAAAGCTGAGTAATATTCCATCATATATTACCTTCTTAAGTAATTCATGCATCTTCTTCATCCCTAATGTTTTCTGAAGTAAAGTTTTGTGATACTTTGGACTGCAAAATTTCATACTGTTTTAAGATACAAGATAACGTTGTGCATGGACGCTTAGTTCGTTGTCCTTAGCTTATTAGGGGCCTGTGGTTAAAGAGTCTGAGAAATATTAACCTTGCTGAGCCCCAGAGAGGGAGGGTGACTTGGCTGAGGGCACACAGTGGTCAGGGCCTGGAGGGGAAGGGGGGTCTCAGCACTTGCTGTCTTCTGAGTCTCAGTGTTGTTACTTCCAAGACCCTGGCTTCCCTGCCCTTCACCAGACCTCTCTCCCTGACCCTTTTAGTGCCAGCACAATGATTTTTGATTGTGATTGTGACCCAAATCTCATCTTCCCAATTATTGAACCCCACTATTATTTGGGGAATTATTACCAGACTGAAATATGCATTTCCCAGACTCCCAGGGAGGTATGCACAGGAGCCCTGAGGCTTCCAGGAAAGACTTTGAAAGGGACAGACTTGGTTGATATATCCCTCTGGGTTTTTGTCTGTCCCCCTTCCTCCTGCCTGGAATACAGAGATGAGTCTGGAGGCACAGCAGCTGTCTTGTGATCAGAAGTGATAGGCACAAAGACAAAGGCCCACACGCTAAGGAAAGACGAGAAGAGCTGGGTCCAGATTCCCAGAGGCAGGGCTACAAATGGCCATCCTTATAAACCGCATGCCCCGAACTTCTTGATCAAGAACACAGACTAACCTCTTGCTCTGATTAAACCGCTATGAGTCACACTGCAAGTTATTCCCAGCCCAAGCCTCCCAGCTGCCCCCCTGGATGGTGCTGCCTATCATTCTTGCAGATTCTACAACCAGTTGGGCCAAGTCCACACCTGGGCCAGGGAGGGCGGGGGGCATGATAAAGGAGTCTGTGGCCACAGAATCACCCACACTTTCATAGCGGTGTAGGAAACAGGGCCACTTTCTGAGATAAGTACATGAAGACTAACGTGGAAATTAGCTCGGTGACTAATCGGAGCACAGCCACGAAGCCACTCATGCCTCCCTTCCACCTGGGCTCCGAGCCTGAGTGGCCAAGTGTCTCCGGTGCCACCAGCCCTTGCTGCCTTGAGTCCATGTCCCTAGGTACATAGCCCTCTTCCTGTCCGGGACTCTGTCCTGCAGAGTGCAGTGGCCTGGTTGAAGATGTCAGTCTGGAGTCAGGGAACAGGGCGCGGCCCCTGCCCTTTGGCACCCAGTCCTGTAATCCTGGGCCAGCCACCCAGCCACTATCTTCTCTATGCCTCGGTTTCCTCATCTGCAAATCCCACATCATTGTGAAGAGCCAGTGAGATGAATGAAGCGTGTGAGGCGCAGGACTTAGTGACCTGTGGGCAGCGCGTGTGGCTGTGTGACCTCAGAGTGTTGGGAGACTCCTCGCCCTTCAGGGGGAAGGGGAGGAACTCCAGGCCCCTCCAGGCCCTCTTGCCCCCTGGAGCTCTGCCTTCTCCCAGCGCAGCCCTGTAAGTCATCTTTCCTTGGCGGGGAGCCATGCAGTACCTGCTGGGACCACTAGGTGGTGGGTGACACCAGTGTGCGTTCTGGGGACTTGGGTGTGTCCGTCCCTTGGTCGGAAAACTCAGCAACTCAGCTTGTGGAGGGGACCTGGGCAAAGGAGTCCCTGAGGGCACTTGTGGGGCAGGCTTGAATTCTGGGTGGCTCCATCCAGATGCCCAGCCAGTGCCCGGGTCTCCTGTCTGCCCCCGACTTATTTCCGAGTGTTGGGAGCAGTGGAAGATCTAGAAGGGCCGGGTCCCACCACCCCGCTCAGCCTAGGGGAAGCCTCTGATCGCCTCTGCCTCCAAGGCCTACTGCAAACGGCCGGGCAGTGGCTGGCCTTTGCTAAATGACGTCCCCTGGAACAGGCTCGAAAGAACCTCCAGAGCACAGTCTGGCTGGCAGGCGTTCTGTTCACAGGACACACAACTCAGGAAGCGGGAGCCGGCTCGGGGCTCTGGTCTGGACTGGCAAGGCCCACGTGGCACCGTCCTCCACTCCCCACCGCACCCCTGCAGTGGATGACATTAGGAGTCAGAGGTGACTAGGTCACAAGGGGGAGTCCTCCTGAATCAGAGTAGTGCCCTATAAAAGAGGCCCGAGAGCTGCCACGTCCCTTTCACCGTTCAAGGACACAGCATCGAGGAGGAAGGGCCCTCACCAGACACAGAATCTGCTGATCCCTGGATCTTGGGCTTCCAGCCTCTGGCACGTCAGAAACGAGTTTCTGTGGTTCAGAGGTTGCCCCGTTTGTGGTTTCTGTCTTGGCAGCCCACAGGCACAACGCTTAGCTACCCTGGCAGAAGGCTGGGGCGCCCAATCTAGCCAACACCTTCTCTGTGCCCAGTCAGAGAGGTTAGGTGACCTGCCCAGGTCCTCCAGCCAGTCAGAGGTGGAACTGGGCTCCAGAACCAGCCTCCAGACTGCTCTGTAGACACCACCCTCTTAGTTTGTTTAGGTTCAAGCAACTTAATTCCCAGGCCTGGGGTCTGGAGGGCCTGTCCCTGTCCCAAGCATCTCTGAGCAAGAAGTACAGGACCCTGCACCCATGGGGGCTCTGTCTCCTCTCTCACCCTTTTCCTGTTCCCAAGGGTGGGACCCTCTTCTCACCTGCTTCTCAGGACAGAGGTGATGGAGGTCCTTTGCACCACTGCCCAGCTGAGATGAGGGCTAAGCAGGGGACACTCAGAAATCTACCCCCTCCCGCTGTCCTTCTCTCCTTGGGCCCAGAAACTTCTGGACCTTGGGAGGGTGGAGGCTGTTGAAAGGTGGAAATCCCTGCCCATGCTGGAGGCCCCCACAGCCATCTTGGTACCAGAGGCTGGGCCTGTCCTGGGCGTGACCTCCCACACCCTGGATTCTGGAATGGGGCAGAGGGAGGATCAGAGAGTCACCGCTGCGCTTGGTGTTCATGAACTCTGTCCTCTGGCCCTTGGAGCTGCCAAGGGTGGTTCTGACACTGCTGTGGGTGGCTGGGCTGTGCCCTGCCTGCACCTTCATCCTGGCGAACACCTTGCGGGTGCCCTGGAGGCCAACCTGCAGGACAAGAGGTGAGCGAAGGCTCTGACTGCCCAGGTCTGACAGAGGCAGGCTGCAGGGTCTTCAGGAGCCTCGGGTCAGAACCTGTGGACGCTTTCAGACCTTTATGGAGGATGTGGACTTCGCTGGGTCTCAAAGGTGCCTAAGGTAGCCCAGAACAGTCCAGATCTCCGATCTAAGGGGCCTTGTCTTCTCCACCCAATCCTGTTAGGCTCCTGGAAATGGGAAGAAGGAGCCCTTGAGGCCACGGCAGGGTGGGGAGGGAGATTCAGGTCTGCGGAGAAGGCTGTGGTCCTGCCTGCCCCAGCCGGAGCCCTGCGTGGCCACAAGGATTCAGGCTGAGGCCAGAGTAGGAGTCCTGGTGGCCACCACTCCTGGACGGCCAGCCACCCAGACATCCGCCCTGAGCCTAGGACCTCCTTCTACCCTTCCACCCTGCAGGAACTTCCACAGACATTGTCTCAGATGTCCCAACCCTGGAGGGTCTGTGTCACTCTTTAGGCAGGACTTTTATATGACTTTTCCTGAGGCATGTCAGCAGCACGTGGCCACTGTGGAAAATTTAGAAAATGGAAAAAATGTTGAGAGAAGTTGCTAAGTCTCTGCACTCAGGACTTTCCTTGGTTACGGTGTCCCTCTGACCCAGCCTCTGTCCCACCGGCCACTTCATCTCTTCTCAGTATTCATCACATGGGATTGGGTGTGAAATTATCTGGTTTCCTCATTGGTTTAACCTGTTTGAGGTTTGATCCTCCCCTGGAGGGAAACTATGAGAAATCCTACAAAGTAGAAGAAGCTCAGTAACATCTCTTGAATGAATGAATCAATGGCTCTTATTAAGAGTCTTAATGCATTTCTTGTTGATGTCTAAGAGTCTTTTACATATTGAGGCTGTTAATTCTTGTTTTACTGATTTGAAGGAACACTTTTTCCTGGTTTATTGTTATCTTCTATTATTGTCATTTTTGACATGTAAAAGTCTTGACGTTCAGAGGTCACACATAGGGCAGCCCAAGGCCATGGTGAAGATTCCTGCTAGAAGCACTGGGCAGGCTGCTGTTCCTCTTAGGGACTGTAAGCCCAGTTGGGCTCACAGTCTCTGACCCTTCCATTCTTTACCTCAAGCTGGTGGGGCCTGTGGGAGACACGTCAGTATTGCCTGGAGACTCCTCCCAACCTCCCCAGCCTACAGTGCTTCCATGTGCATGCTTGGGGTTGCTGAAATCTAAGTGGAAGACCAGAGGAGGCGGAGGTCCCTAAGTGTAGGATGAATGAGGTGCTCACTCATTCTCACAAGGCTATCAGCCCTGCACTACAGCCCAGTGTCTGGTATGGATGACTGGATGGGCAAATGGATGTGTGGATGGAGGGATGGATGAGTGGATGGCTGGCTGGCTGGCTGGCTGGATGTGTGAATGGATGAGTTGATGAATAGATGGATGGATGGGTGATTGGATGAGTAGGTGGTTGAATGAGTGGATGGATGGATGGATAAGTGGATAAATGGATGAATTGATGAATGGATAGATGGGGTGATTGGATGGGTGGATGGATGGATGTGTGGATGGATGAATGAGTGGATGGATGGATGTGTGGATGGATGAATGAGTGGATGGATGGATGGATGGATATGTCAATGGATGGATGAGTTGATGAATGGATGGATGGATGGATGGATGGATGGATGTGTGGATGGATGGATGAGTTGATGAATGGATGGATGGATAGATGTGTGGATGGGTGAGTTGATGAATAGATGGATGGATTGATGATCGGATGGGTAGATGGATGTTTATGTGGATGGATGGATGATTGGATGAATGGATGTATGTATGGATGGGTGGGTGGATAGATGACTTGATGGATGGATGGATGATTAGATGAGTGGATGGGTGAATGGATAGATGGGTGGGTGGTTGGGTGGATGGATGGACTAAAAAAATTTGGCTTCTCCTGAGTTCCTAGACCTCCTGAATGACAAGTTGCTCCACCTGCAGCAAACATTTAACTAGAAGAGGGGAAAGTAGCTGCAGAGACTCCAGAGCCACGAGCCACAGTTACATAGGACAGACAGTAAAGTTCATGGCTCCCTGATCTTTTGAGAACTCACAGAATTGAGGGAGACAGGAGGGAGGAAAGTGGAGGTACGGGGGACTGCAATGGGGCAGATTATATTCCATGCATGTATGATTATGTCAAGACGAACCCCCATTACAGTTATTTTGCATAACTATAACAAAAACATTTTAAAAA
Organism: Sciurus carolinensis; assembly: GCF_902686445.1. Taxonomy (NCBI): domain Eukaryota; kingdom Metazoa; phylum Chordata; class Mammalia; order Rodentia; family Sciuridae; genus Sciurus; species Sciurus carolinensis. The sequence continues at coordinate 188,916,814 of NC_062214.1, read as the reverse complement.
ACTCACAGAACCACTTACATCAAACTGTCACCCCAGGGACATGCTAAAAATGCAAATAGATGCAAAGAGAGTGAGCTAATCTCAAGAACCACAAAGCCCAAAGGGACACGGGGGCCTGGGTGTCCCGCTCAGTTCTTTGTGGCTGAGTCTCAGAGTCTCAGCTGCACTTCAAGGGATTCTTGGTTGCAGGGTGGCTGAGGCTCCGTGGGTGGGAGGAAGACGGGGGAAGGAGGCGAGGGGAAGGGGGATTGTGGGTGGGTGCAGGGCCCTTGCCAGTTCAGTAATGCCGCCCCCCAACAGAGGTCCTGAGTAGGGCTGGGTGAGTAGGGCCGAGTGTCCCCTGGGCCACTGGAAGAGCTAATCACTCCCTGTCAGGTTCCTCATGTGGGCACTGCCCGGCTTTTATGCTACCTCTGTTGTCCCCTCTGGGAGGAATGCCTCTCCCCACTTTTATCTGCCGAGTGCTGTTCATCCTCCAACGCTCTGCTCAGCATCACCTTCTCCAGGAAGCACTCCCTGACTGCCCGTCTGGGACATGTGCTCTGGTCCCTTCTGGGCTCCCCTCCGTTCAAGCTCTCTTGAGTGACGAGGACATCTTCTCTGACCATCTCCTCTCCCCTCCTGGCCTGTGAGCTCACCCAGGCATGGCCTGCACCTTCCCGTCCCCAGGGCCTGGGCGTGAGGTGGGCGGCTGTGGACTCACCCTCCCCCAGCTGCAGGGCGGGGTCCATGAGCTCCATCATGTACTCCACGCTGAGCAGCATCTCCGTCAGGTTGCTGCGGGCCAGCACGTACATGAGCACCGGCAGGAAGTCGTCCGCGCCGTAGGGCTTCCCTGGGGAGCAAGAAGGAATCAGTGAGACCAGGGCCCGGCAGCCCTCCCTGCTGGGTGAGGGGTCGTGGCTTGCTGATGGGGTGGTCAGCCCTGGGAGGGGAACGTGCCCGCTCTGTCCCTGGGCTCAGCCTCCTCAGGAGGCCCGAGGCCCAGGGCAGGTCTGGGAATAAGGAACTGAGAAAGTGCTCTCGTGGGAGGTGAGCAAAAACCCAGCCCCTTCCCCTTTCTGGGGACTGAAATGGGGCAAATTATATTCCACATATGTATGATTGTGTCAAGATGAACCCCACCATTTTGCATAACTATAATAAAAACTTTTAAAAAAAACCTCACGGAACCACTTACATCAAACTGTCACCCCAAGATCACAACACACTTATTCACGGACCCGCCCAGAGGCAGCTGTCTGCCTCACACCCAAGATTTCTGGGAAGGTCCCCGTCCCTGCTAACCATGCAGCTCCCTCCCCACCTGCAAAAGAGAAACCTTAGTCAGCCAGATGCCGAGGCCTGTGAGCTCACCTTGCACTGTCACCCCGAAAGCTTCAGCCTTTCCCGAGGGGCCTTCCCTGCAAGCCCAGCAAGGACTGGCTGTGCCTTTGGGGGAGATGCTCCCGGGCTCAGAGCAGCCCAGCTGCCAGGGATCCCTCACAAGGCAGGAGGAAGGTCCCCAGTAAGGAACAGAGGCAGAAAGGAGGGTGGAAGCTGGGACCAAAAGGGACTGCCCCAGTTTGTCCCTGGGCTGCCTCTGAGGACTTTCCCTGTGGCAACAGAAAACCGTAGTTTGGACGTGAGTTCACACAGGGACAGAAGGCCCTGGGGTCCTTCCTGGCAGCCAGCCTGCCTCTGGAGCACACCTGGGAAAGAAGCCCGACAGCGAGGCTCTGGACAGTGGGTGTGGCCTTGTGGGTCAAGTCCAGCTTCCCGGCTTCCTCTAACCGAAGGAAGTCGGCAGAGGCCTGGGCTCAGCCAGAGGCCACAGGGCAGCCTGTGACCCAGAAAGGTCTTCAGCAGTGCAGCGGCCTTCTGTGTTTTGGGGAGACAATAATCAGCCTGAACACTTACTAAACAACTTACGCTTCTTTCGAAAGATTTATTTCCACTCGACACATTTTACGAAGGATTTAGGGAAATACAACTCACAACATGAAAATCAAAATAATAATTTAAATATCAAGACTAATGTCAAGTATGAGAAGAATTCCAGGAAAAATAAAACCCAAATAAACAAGGACCTAGGCAGTTGCTCCTTTAGAGTTGTAAATCTGGCTTTGAGTTTCCTGGTGGCCAAGGTGAGGAGGAAAAGATCATCTGTTCTATTTTTCTCATTGCTCAAGAGAAGACAGAGCTGTGTCTTGGGGGAACCAAATTATTTTTCTAACCCTTAGCTCTAAAATAAAATTTTCGCATGGGGCTTCATCTGGAGGCCATGTGCCGTGATCAGCAAGTCCCTGTGGCACACACGGGAACATTTCACAGGGATTTTCATGTCACTATGTCAAGCTGCAGTCGAGGGCAAGTCTCGCCACACGTCCAGTGTGGGTGAGGGAAAGGGTTTCTGTTGGAGGGATGGGCCGGCTGTAAATGAATCGCTAAGACACTTATTTAATAGAAAAAAACACAGGAGACAACGATCTCTTTTGAATCAGGGGGTGTGAGGGATTAAGCCACGCTAAGATCTGGCTCTAACAAAGATGGAAGAGCCACCTGTCCTTCGTTCATAGTCCTATGGTAACAGGGGTGCTGGGAGGAGCTCCTTCCATGAGAGGCGGGATGGGGTGGAGTTGAGGAAGCCACTCTGCTCTAGCCGGTCATCCCAGCAGGACCTGAATGTTCTGGCGGGGAGCCACTGCACGGAAACCACATACTCTAGGCCATATGGAACAATCTCTCAGTGATTGCCAGTTCCTGGGAGCCAGATTTCGGGGCTCCAGGGACTGTCCCTTGGCCTACCCTATTCTGGAATCCTGAGTGTGAAGGGTCGGCCTCTAGCCTTAGGCCTGGGCCTGGGTTCAAATCCCAACTCTACCACTCAGTAGCAGCGGGCCAGGAGAAGTTCCTTGCCTCCTGTAACCTTGGCAGAGAGGTTGAGATGCGGTGCCCAGAGAGTAGACTGAAATGGCACAGTTGGCGGGTCCATGGACATAGAGTGGCCCGAGTCAAAGTGGCTGCTCATATTTTGAACCCAGTAGAAAAAGTTAACGGATGATCTACATTTAAAACCAAACCAAACCAAACACTACCCAAACACTGTATGCAAAATCCCGTGTCCCCGACTGGTCCGTACACCGTCACCCGCCCTCGTACAGTCACATGGCCTGGCAGCCACGGCGGATTGGAAATGACTGTTCCAGTGGCATGAAACATGCAGCAGCCTGTTTATTTAAAAGTTTGATATTTTGTTGATTGTGGATTTTTGCATGAATTATTATGTTTTAAAATACTTGAATTAAGGTCTGCAGGTGCAGTTCAGGGGTAGAGCACTTGCCTAGCATGCACGAGGCCCTGGGTTCCATCCCAGCACACACACACACACGGGCACGAAAAAGTGAAATATTACGTTAAAAATTACTTATCTTGCCACACGACCCCCAAATTCCATTCCTAGTTACATATCTGAGAGAAATGAAAACATGATATCCACACGATGACTTGTACAAACGTGTTCACGGCAGAATTATTTATAATAGCCCCAAAGCAGAGATTGCCCAGATGTTTAGTGCTGGTTAATGAACAGATACAATGTGGTACAGCCATACAGTGGGACACCGCTTGGAAATACAAAGGAACCAAATATTCTAATTTTAAGTCCTTTGGGTATAAACCAAGGAGTAGGATTACTGGGTCAAAAGGTGGGTCCGTTCCAAGGTTTCTGAGGAATCTCCACACTGCTTTCCAGAGTGGCTGCACCAATCTGCAACTTCACCAGTAATGTACGAGTGTACCTTTTCCCCACATCCACACCAACACCTATTGCTTGTGTTCTTAATAACAGTCATTCTAATTGGAGTGAGATGAAATCTCAGGGTTGTTTTAATTTGCATTTTGCTAATTACTAGAGATGTTGAACACTTTTTCATATATTTGTTAATCGCCTGTATATCTTCTTCTGTAAAGTGTCTGTCCAGTTCCTTGGCCCATTTATTGATTGGGTTCTTTGTATTTTTGGTGTAAAATTGTAAGTTCTTTATAAATTTAGGAGATTAGTGCTCTATCTGAAGTGCGTGTGGAAAAGATTTTCTCCCACTCTGTAGGCTCTCTTTTCACATTATAGATTGTATCCTTTGCTGAGAAAAAGCTTTTTAATTTGAATCCATCCCATTTATTGATTCTTACTTTGATTTCTTGTGCTTTGGGAGTCTTGTTAAGGAAGTCTGATCCTAAGCCAACGCTTGATGAAGATTCAGGCCTACTCTGTCTTCTATTTAGTGCACGGTCTCGCATACTATAGTAATGCAACCACATCAATGTTCATGGCAGCTCAATTCACAGTAGCTAGATTGTGGAACCAACCTAGATGCCCTTCAACAGATGAATGGATAAAGAAGCTGGTATATATACACAATGGAATATTATTCAGCCATAAAGAAGAATAATATTATGGCATTTGCAGGTAAATGGATGGAATTGGAGAATATCATGCTAAGTGAAATAAGTCAATCCCAAGAAACCAAAGGCCAAATGTTTTCCCTGGTAAGTGGATGATGATATACAATGGGGGTGGGGGGATGGGGGGTGAGAGAAGAATGGAGGAACTTTAGATTACATAGAGGAATATGAGAGGGAGGAGGAGGCGGGGGTTTAAAAGTGGTGGAATGAGACAGATAGCACTATCCTATGTACATGTATAGTTAGAGGAATACTGTGAATCTACATTGAGCACAATCATAGAAATGAAACGTTGTACCCCATTTGTGTACAATGAATCAAAATGCAGCCTGTAAAACATTTTTTTAAAAATAACTAAAAAAAAAAAGGAACCAGATAATGACACACATGCGAGGAGGCAGAGGCCTTGAAAACCTCCTTCGTGAAAGAAGTGGTCACCAAAGCCTACGCGCTGTCCGTGCTGTGTATGAGCAATGTCCAGAACAGCCAGATGGGCAAGACGGAAAGCAGATTTGTGGCTGCCAGGGGCTGGGCTGGGGCAGCCGGAAGGGAGAGTGACGGTGAGTGGGTACCCAGCTGCCCCTAGGGAGGAGAAAGTCGGGAATTACAGACGTCTTGGTCACATGACCTCAGGCACACATGAGAACCACCAGATTGCTTTCAAACACCTGCGACACGCACACACACACACACAATGCATCTCCACTGCTGAGCTCTTGGGGGCCCCTTACAGTCTGTACCTAAGGTGAGAATCTCACCCCCTTCACCCAAGTCCTGGCCTGGTGGGAGGGGTCCGGGCGGGAGCTGGCATTCGACCAGCACTGGTGTCTGGCAGCCCGATGAGGTACTGTGTGGGGCCTGTGCACAGTGAGGCAGGAGGAGAGGGCCAGAGCTGGCCTGCCTTCAGGCCCTCCCAAGCCTAAAGCCAGGGGCTGTGACCTCGGGGTCACGGACGGCGGGCCAAGGAGGGCTTTGGGTTCCTGGCCAGCTCAGTCCAGCTTCAGGCCGGCGGGAGTGCTGGAGACTCTGGACTGCTCCCTTCCTCCTGTATCATCCGGTCTCTGAATTTCGCGGTGAGAGGACTCCTGGCTAACTGGGACATGGCCTCCCAACATAAAGACTACATTTCCCAGCTTCCCTTGCAGCTAGGTGCGGCCTTGCTCGGAAGTCCTAGCTTAAGGGTTCAGAGGGAGGTGGGCATCCAACTTCCAGGTTTGCCCTTAAGGGGGAGGAGCACGTGGGTGGAGGAAAGCTGGGAGGAGGGTGGCGCGGCCAGGTAGAAGGAGCCTGGGTCCCTGAGGACGGGGTGGGGCCTGAACACTGCAGGGGTGTCGGAGAGGAAAATGAAGCTCCGTTTCAATCCCCGCCATGTGCTTAGGCGTTGCCAGTGGCCCAAGCTACAGACCATCCTGTGGACTTTCGGTGAGGATTATACAGCAGGAGGTGTGTGGGGTGTTGCCCCCATGTCCCCAGGGAAGCCCCTGCCGAGGGGAACAGGGGAACACTGGTTCCTCTGGCTCTGAGTTCCAGCCCTGGCCTCTTCCAGCCTCTGTGTCCTCCCCACTCTGCAGCATGAGTCTCCTTCATGAGCCTGAGGCACGACTGAGGCTCCCAGGAAAGATGGTTCAGTGCTTGGTTTATCTGATTATTAACTGGTGGTGTGCAGATCTTGATTCTGTTTTGACTTGCGGGACAGGGGACAAGGCGGGGGCCGCTGTGCAGCCATGACAGTCCTGCGCCTTTAAGAACTTTCCATGACCAGACAAGCTGTTTTGCTGCCCCCTATGGGGCACCTGGCAAGGCCTCTTGGGTTCCAGGTCAGGGGTGCTGAGAACTGTCCTCTAATGCTCAGGACAGCTCCGTAACAGGGAATTACCCGTCCCCAAATCTCACAGTGACTTTCAGCCCCAGGATGGTCCAGCTAGGGTCCCGTAGGGCCAGACAGGCTCCAGGACTAGGGACTTGAGTCCCAGAGTGAGGGACCGAGAGGCTGGGTCAGGTGGTACCCTGGAGACAGGTCGAGAAGAAGTCTCTCTCGAGATGGGCTTTGTGCCCCTGGGGACAGAATGTCCTTCGCCCTCATCTTCTGTCCTCCCCCTCCTTGAGGAATCCCGCTGACCCTCCCACAGGGCCTGGGGCCGGCATCCTTGTTTCTGCCCAGTGTGTTCAGCTGCCTGCTATGGGGGACACCCCCATTCCCACATCTGTCTCTCCAGTTACCCACAAACACTGCATCCCCATCTCCCCAGGCCACAGCCTGCCCAGCACATGCAGGAGCACAGGAAGTAGTACGGGGTCATCGTGTGAATGAATGCTGGGCTCCCAGCAAGACCCCAGAGCCCTGACTGGGCCAGGCCTCTGCAGAGCCCCAGGGCGTCCCTGCCCATCAGCGGCCCTTCCCGGGACCCCCCCATGCCATCAAGGAGCCGGCTTCCCTCAGTCCCTAGAGGCAAAGCTGGGTGGCCTCCGTCTTCCTTGGGGGCCCTCTGTCGTTGGGCCCAAGGTTGGGGTCACAGTCATAGATGCTGGGGTCTGTGGTGGACCTTCCACACGCTGTGCCGGAAGATGCTTCACAGTTGGCTTTTGGAAGAAAAATAAAAACAAGAACTCCGATTGGCTGTGTTTGCCAATTTCCACAAAGGCCAGTCTCGAGGTGCCACCTTGAACACGGATGGAAGAAAACCACGTGGTGAGCTCCCATAAACCGGTACGGGTCCATTCCTGCACACCAGCGGCCTCAGAGTCAACAGGTCCGACCTGACCACAAGACAGCTGAGGTCCGGAGCTGGTGGCGGTTGCTCTGAGCCCCAAGCTGGTCCCCGTGGAGCTGGGACTGGAATCTGGGTCTTCTCCCCGTGACGTGCTGTGGGACAGTGAGAGACGTCCTCACACCAGGGCTTGAGCCCACCCTCAGGGAGCAGCTAGGGCTTCCCGGGAAGCCTGGAGCCCAAGGCTCGGACTCAGCCTTCGCACAGTGGGCTGCTGGGACAGGGTGGCAGCATGATCTCCCGTGGTCTGACGGCCGTGTCATGTGGATCTGAGCTCACACCCGCTGGCCGTGCATCTCAAACCCTGCTGGCCGCAGTCTGCGTTTCCTGGTGATTTCTTTCTTTTCTGCCACGTTCCATCTGGTTGCCATCTGTAGGCAGGGGGACCACGCTGGAAAGGGCTGGCGGGGCCTCCCCATGTTTCCTGGGTGGGGAGCTCGTGGAGGAGGAGAGCTCTCTTGCCGATAAGACTGAGTTGGAGAGTGCGCAGCCTGGTCATGCAGACCATGGGGATTAGGAGGCCCTGACTGCCAGCCAAGGTGCTGTGTGACTGAGGGTTTCTCGCCAAGCCACTCAGAGCCTCAGTTTCCCCACTTGAAAACTGGCAATTAGTACATTCATGGCATTATGCAGAGCTGTTAGAGCATCAGATGAGAGCGGAAATGAGGTCTGGTTGCTTGGGAAGCATTATCTAAAGAAGTGTTAGCAAATGCTTTCTGCAAAGGGCCAGGTAAGAATTTTTAGTTTCACACAGCACACGGTCTCTATCCCAATGGTTAAAACTGAGCCGATGTCACAGCAATAGCCCTAGATACTGTGTAAATGAACAAATGCGGCTGTGTTTCAATAAAAATTTGTTTATAAAGTCAGGTGGTGGGCCAGAGCCTGCAGACCCCTGATCTACAGGAGAGGACTTATCATCTTGTCATAAGTACCTTCGCCCCTAGTTTTGCTGACCGGGCTCCTACTGAAAGCAGGTGGCTGGTGCAACAGTCCTGGGGCAGCACCAGGTGCAGGACTGATCTGCTTTGACCTTTGCCCTGCACCTTGCCTCCAGCTTAAAGCAACTCCCTTTCTCCCAGAAATCTTTCCTGAAGACCCCCACCAATGAGGCTTGATGCTCTCATAATGGGTTTCCTGGGTCCTGTCATTGTGGAGTGCAAAATTAACTAGCAGACATTAACTCCGCGTGGCGCCACTGGGCCCAGAGAGCAACTCCACCGGCTTCCCAGAGCCCTCACCAAGCTTTATGCCTTCCGGTTTCCGCTCCCTGTTGACTCTCTGTCCCCCTGCAGGGTCGTCTGGACTTTGCCTTGCTGTGTTTGTAACCCAGGCCTGGGCGGTGCCTGCCCACCACTGGCGTTTCAGAAATACATTTGCTAATCAAATGACGGAGCCTAAGTGCTCGCGCCACGACTGCTGTTTGATGCTCCGTTTTTTGCCTCCACTGGGACCATCCTCCAGACAGGGACTGGGCCCTCCTGGGTTCTGCATTAACATCTGTATCAACGAATGTTTGTTGAACGTTGAGAATGACCTTCTCTGATGAGCACGTGGATGGTAGAACGCAGCGTCTGGCCCAGGGGGTTTTGAACTCAGTTCGCCGCGAAGGGCCCGTGTTACCGGGCATCGTGTGCACGACTCCTCTGCTTCTCGGCTTCTCTGCTTGACCCAGGGTGGGGGCAGCAGGGTTGGTTGCCTGCTTCCTCCTGACTGTCCCTCCTTCACTTCAAGGCGACTCCCAACCATGTCTCTGACCTCCGGACAGTCTTCCAGGACCAGTTTGCAAACGGTGGGTCTGGGCTGAACTCTCAGCTGCACAAGTGCACGCAGCCCCTCCCCCCCGCCGAGCGCCCCGCCTGCCGGTTGCACAGATGCTGGTGGAGTCTAAGTTCTGCTCTGCACGCGGCATCCCTGAGGCCGTCACCCAGGTCCCTGGGCCTTCCCTGGAGAGCTCCTCCCGCCAGCCGGGCAGCTCTGCAGGCTGAGGGCTCAGGGACCTGGAGCCGCAAGTTCCAGCAGGGTTTGAAAGGCAAGAGGCGGCAGGGGCAGCCAAACTCCGCCTGTAGCTGGGCCTGCCTCTCCTGGGGCCATCTCTGACCTCTGGGCACCCTGAGGAGGCCAGCCTAGGAGGCACGGCGCTGAGCTTGGGGCTGGGTCCAAGTCCCTAGCCCACCACTCGCTGCTCAGCAGTGACCCTGAGTGTGCTGACCCCCGAGCCTCAGTTTCCTTGACTCTAAACTGGGGATGATAATAGGGTCTCCCCAGCACGGTGGCAGCACGGTGTGACGGGTGGGACCCTTGACCTGATCGTCATCAAAGACGGGAGGGTAAGGCGTCCCATAATCGCCTGGACTGTTTCAGGTGTGAGGAAGGAAGGCAAGGTTGGGACCTTCCAGGCCTGGGTGCTCCCTCTTGTCATCTTGGGATGACAATGCCCAGGGGCACAGAGACGCCTCCCTGGCCATGGATTCCTGAGCTACCACCACAGGGAACACCCCTGCACCATGGGGCTGGCCAGACGCGAACCAGAAACCCACCTCTCCCGGTGCAGACGAGGCACACCTGGCGGGGAGCCGGTGTGTCCGCAGCCGACTGTCCACCTGCCTGGGATGTCGACCTCAGAAAGCCCGGGAAGAAAGGCTCCCAAACGCTGGGCTGACCTTTCAACAGTAGGTGACTGGCCATCAGAAATACGTGTTTTTTAGCATAGATTTTTATGCTGAGTCCCCACCCGTGGTCAGTGTCACAGACCCCTGGAGTCCCCATCGAGAGCCCTGCCCCAGGCACTCCCCCAGCCACTGTCCCCCGCCTGAAGCAGCTGCAGACTCCGGGCTTCTGGTCTCTGCTGGGTGGTGGGTGCCCTGGATGCAGGCTCTGCACCCCCGCTGGCCCACATCCCACCACCGGCTGGGACGCTCCATCCCCCGGGGCCGGAGTCAGGTGGCACCCCCAAGTTCTGCAGCATCAAGGTCCCGAGGGCACCAAAGGTGGACTTGGGCCTTCCACAGCCTCTCGGTGTCCCCTGCTCTTTATCCTCCTTAGGACAGGGCCGGCCCCCACCTCCCTCCTACCCGCCCAGGCTGGGAGTGGCTTGTTCATCAACGTGAGAGGAGGGATGAATCTGAAGACCCACCCCGTCTCCGCCAGCCTTGTGCGGCCCACAGGAACCCAGCGAGCTCCTGGGTACAGAGGGAGCCCCCCGTCTCCCCAACCTGCCGGACCCAGGCCCCTAAGCCTGCCGTAGTGGAAAACGCACTTGGCTGTGATTCTCAAACTTGGGGTTCATTCCCAGGCTGGTGTGTTGGTGCAAAGATATAGAAGCAGATGCTTGGAGCCTGGCGACTCAGGGTTTGGATCCTGGCCCACCAGCACTGAGGCCTGAGAGCTGCCATCTTCCTGAGAGGACAGGTGGCCGCTACTCGAGCTCCTGTGTCCCAGTCCCCTCCTCCCTGTTCCAGCAGGCCACCAGCAGCCAGACCCTGCTTTATTCCCCGCAGCTGCTGCATTGAGGCGCTCCTCCCGCACCAAGGCAGGGGACAGGCCGAGGGAGGGCGGCCCTGGGAGGGAGGGCCGGGAGGCGGAGGCAGAGTGGGGCGGGCGGGCGAGCTCTGGGAAGGCGTCCTGTGGGGGAGGCGGGCCTGGGGCTGGGCACCCCGTCCAGGGCTCCGGGGCTCAGCAGGGGTCTGCGTGGCAAGGCCCCCGGGACCTGCGGGCGGTGTGAGTCCTCCAGAGCCAGGACCTCCACCTGATCCCGAGGAAACACCTGCGGGGCTCCGAGGTGGAGCTTCCGTTTTAAGGAAAGCTGGGGACAGGGACGGACGTCCTGCTTCAGTCTCAACACGCCAGCACCATACAGCACAAAGAGACGGCTGTGGAAATAGCCCGGGTGACAGGCGGCCACATGCGGGCGCACCGAGCCTCTCGGGACCTGGTGGGGAAGGAGAACGGCCCTGGTGCAGCCAAGTGACAACCTGGAACTGCAGACAAGGCTCAACCTGAACTGCAGCACAGACAACCGCGCAGGCCACGCAGGACGGCCGGTGCTTCATGACACCCGGGAAGGCGCGCGGGGTCAAGGCCCCGAAGTGTGTCACCTGCCCTGGTGTGATTCAGGGAAAGCCATGTCTGCGCAGAGCGCACAGCCGGCCAGGTAATTCCTGGGGACGGGGGTGTCCCTCTCTCAATGCGTTACCAACATGCTCGCAGAGTTTCAAGTTCGACATCGTTTCCAAATGAAAGTTGTTGTTTTTTTTTTTTTTTAAAAAGCCACAGAACTATTTATTTCAAACAAAACCCCACGTGGAAGCCTGTGTGTAAAACGGGTCCCAGCAGATCTGTCTGTGGTGAGCCCGCCTGGGGCCCAGCTGTCTTCTGTCCCTCTGGTGCCCCGCCTCCGGGGCGCCTCGTGGAACCTGGCTTGGAAACCACGAAGCGGCTCTGCCTCCGTGTGTCTGGGGACGTGGGGACGTGGCGGTTCCTGCATCCTGCATCTCAACGCGTACACACACGCCGGAGGGGCGTTCTGAGCCCATTTCATGGGTGGGAAGACTGAGGCCTGGGAGGCACGTCCCGAGTGCCCTGGCGCCCAGTGCTTCCCGGGCTGCCCACCCTCTGCCCTCAAGCAGCACCTGAGGGGTCTCATGTGCTGGACGCACCTGCAGAGGCTGCTGAGATGCCGCCAAGGCTGAGGCTCAAACCCAGGCCTGTGGGTGAACCCCAAAGCCCCGGCTCTTCTCAGGGAGCTTCCTCCCAGGCTTGAGCGGGTGACCCTGGCCTGCTGAGGCGGAGAAGAAATTGGGAACCACTGGGCACCCCATCCAGGGCTCAGCCAGCAGCAGGAGGGGAGCGCACTGTCCCCCCACGGGAGATGCTTGCTGAGGACCCTCACACCAGGCCTGATCCTGGCCTGACCTCCTCACTAGCAGTGACGTCCTGGGGTGACCCCCAATCCCTGTTTCCAGCCTCTGTTCCCCACAGGCAGCTGCTCTACCTGCTGCCCCAGTCTGCCCCTCAGCTCCTGCCCCTCAGCTCCTGTTCCCTCAGCTCCTGTCCCTCAGCTCCTGTCCCCTCAGCTCCTGTCCCCTCAGCTCCTGTCCCCTCAGCTCCTGCCCCTCAGCTCCTGTCCCCTCAGTTCCTGCCCCTCAGCTCCTGCCCCTCAGCTCCTGTCCCCTCAGCTCCTGCCCCTCAGCTCCTGCCCCTCAGCTCCTGTCCCCTCACCTCCTGCCCCTCAGCTCCTGTCCCCTCAGCTCCTGCCCCTCAGCTCCTGTCCCCTCAGCTCCTGTCCCCTCAGCTCCTGCCCCTCAGCTCCTGTCCCCTCAGCTCCTGTCCCCTCAGCTCCTGCCCCTCAGCTCCTGGCCCCTCAGCTCCTGGCCCCTCAGCTCCTGTCCCCTCAGCTCCTGCCCCTCAGCTCCTGCCCCTCAGCTCCTGTCCCCTCAGCTCCTGCCCCTCAGCTCCTGTCCCCTCAGCTCCTGTCCCCTCAGCTCCTGTCCCCTCAGCTCCTGCCCCTCAGCTCCTGTCCCCTCAGCTCCTGCCCCTCAGCTCCTGCCCCCTCAGCTCCTGTCCCCTCAGCTCCTGTCCCCTCAGCTCCTGTCCCCTCAGCTCCTGGCCCCTCAGCTCCTGTCCCCTCACCTCCTGCCCCTCAGCTCCTGTCCCCTCAGCTCCTGCCCCTCAGCTCCTGCCCCTCAGCTCCTGTCCCCTCAGTTCCTGCCCCTCAGCTCCTGCCCCTCAGCTCCTGTCCCCTCAGCTCCTGCCCCTCAGCTCCTGTCCCCTCAGCTCCTGCCCCTCAGCTCCTGTCCCCTCAGCTCCTGCCCCTCAGCTCCTGTCCCTCAGCTCCTGCCCCTCAGCTCCTGTCCCCTCAGCTCCTGCCCCTCAGCTCCTGTCCCCTCACCTCCTGCCCCTCAGCTCCTGTCCCCTCAGCTCCTGCCCCTCAGCTCCTGTCCCCTCAGCTCCTGCCCCTCAGCTCCTGCCCCTCAGCTCCTGGCCCCTCAGTTCCTGTCCCCTCAGCTCCTGCCCCTCAGCTCCTGCCCCTCAGCTCCTGTCCCCTCAGCTCCTGTCCCCTCAGCTCCTGCCCCTCAGCTCCTGTCCCCTCAGCTCCTGGCCCCTCAGCTCCTGCCCCTCAGCTCCTGTCCCCTCAGCTCCTGCCCCTCAGCTCCTGCCCCTCAGCTCCTGTCCCCTCAGCTCCTGCCCCTCAGCTCCTGCCCCTCAGCTCCTGTCCCCTCAGCTCCTGCCCCTCAGCTCCCCCTGCCCCAGATCCCTTTCTTTTCTCTTCAAAATAGGCCACTCCCTCCCCCAGCGCCTGCTCCTCTGTGGTTAGAAACCTCGGTCATTAGAAGGTCCTTATCCTGTGACAGGGTTTTTAACAGAATTCCAGGAAGCCTGAGGTAAACCAGGAATCACTGGGCATGGAGCCCTTTCCCGGTTGCAGCCATCTGACTCCCTGATCATGTCTGAGGGTCTGCGGTGCCCTTGGCCTTGACTCCCAATGCCAGGCAGCCAAGGTCCAGCAGTGAATGTCACCCCTCATTAGACACCATGTAAGGGAAGGTGACATCTGCGGGCAAGCACTCTGCCACCTATCTACTTCTCAGCTCCAGAGCAGGAATTTGAACCCAGTTCTATGTGGTTGTAGAGGCGACAATCTTTGCATTCTCCATTACCATGGCTGCCATGTACAGTTAGACTTGTCGCTCACTGCACAAGGGAATGCAGCTGAGGGAGTGACTGGGGCCCCCCCAGCGCCCTGTTTACTCAGGTGCGCCCGCCTGCTCGTCTGCCTGGAGCAGTGCTGGGGCCGGATAGAAACCATCCCAGTGACTCTCCTCCCCCTCTGCACCCCTGGCGCTGTGGTTTCGCAGATCTTGTCACTGAGAGGGGAAGTGTTCCTCACCCCTCGAATCCGGCTCATCTTGTGAGTAAACAAGCCGGAGAAATGTGTCAGTGCGCCTGTGCAGGCCTGGTCTCCATGGGCTTCCCTTGCTGTACTGGACCCGGCCGCGGCCACAGGCGCAAACCTGGGAAGCCTGTTAGCTGCCAGCCCACCGCCAGCAGACGGGCACTGCTGTGCCCAAACGCGGGCCTTCAACTGACCACCTCTGAACACAGACCCCCAGCAGTGCAGCGGAGCGTGGCGTGCCCGAGCAGGCCAGCATCACTGGCCTGTGAGTCCTTCAACACTGACCACAGAGGGCACCTGTCACGGTGGGATCGTGTCCCTTCCAAACTCAGGTGGAGGAGCTAGCCCTCGACAGGAACCGGGCCGCACTTGGACACAGGGCTGTTGCAGACACACTTAGCTGGGATGTGGTCATGGTGGAGCAGAGAAGCCCCTCATGCAACGTGACCCGTGTCCTGGCCAAGGGGAAATCTGGGCACAGACACCCCTACAGGGGACGCAAGTGCAGAGGCAGAGCAAGCAGGAGGGAGGCGGGTGCAGACGGCTCCCTGGCCTTAGAGGGGGCACAGCCCTGCCCGCCTTGACCTCGGCCTTCTAGCCCCCAGCACTGCGGGGACAGACGATCCGTTTCTGCTGTTCCGGGCACAGCGCTGGCTGTGGTCCGTGCTTCACCAGCCCCAGCACACTAATGCCCGCAAAGCCCCTCCGGCCTGGCTCTCTCGCCCGCCTCCAGGGCAGCAGCCCATCACGGCTTCCCTGTCCCAGGTCACCCCTGGGAGGTGCCGGATGCCCAGCCCCAGGTGCACGCCAGCCCCCTGCCCAGCCCGCCCCTCTGGGGGCCTGTGGCTCTGGGTGGCCTCCAGGGCTCTGCAGGCCGGACCTACCTGGGTTGCCGAGGGCCATGGAGTCGTAGATGAGCTTGCAGGTCTTGAGGAGGATGGAGATCTTCTTCTCGGGCGAGTAGGCCTTGTGCATGCTGCACAGCTTCTGCAGGATCTTCTCCATGACGGGCACCTCGGGCACGCTGGTGGTCACGCCCAGGTCCGTGGTGGTGGTGGACAGGATCACCAGCTGGTTGTCCTTGAGCTGCTGCAGCGAGCCGTCCCGGGTGTGGATCTCGTGCAGGCTGGCGTTGACGGCCTCCTTCAGGGGCTTCAGCACGCACTTGGACAAGGCCGACTCCACGATGGCCTCTGCGGGTGGCGGGGCGGAGGGTGAGGAGACTGGCCGGGGGACCCCGCCACCAGGCCAGCCCAGTGGTCAGGCCCCGTGGTTCTGACGTGTGGGGCAGTGCGGCGCCTTCGGCAGGGTCATCACATCCCAGCGGTTTCCTCGGGGCCTGGCATGCAGGCTGCTGGCCCGGCCCCAGCCCCTGGGTCAGCCCTGACTCGCCTCCCACTTCATCTCCTCCTCTGCGCCCTCCACACCACCCTCGGGGCACGTGCCCTGCAGGCTGGACCGTGGCCTGATGTCACAGCCTGGCTCCAGGGGCCCGCCATCCTCCTGCCCCACCTCTCCGCCCGTCACCTGGCTGTCCCTCCCAGGAAGGAAGCCCCACCATTTCTCCATAGCTGGGCACCCTCCTCCCCCTCCTCCTCCACCCCCTCCTCCTCCCCCTCCCCCTCCCCCTCCTCCTCCCTCTGACCTCTGGGTGGCCTGGAGCCCTCCATGCCCTGGTCAGCACACAGCCTGGGGACCTGGGGTGATCTCACCAGCCGCCTGGCTCTTTCTATGCTGACGGTTCCTAAACGTCTATCTTCAGCCCACACTTCTCCCCAGAGCTGCAGACTCAGCGCTCCAGGGCCTCTGCGGCACCCGCCCTTGGACAATAAGCGTCTCCAAGGTCGCATGTCCCACACTGGGCTCCTGGACTTCTCCCGCCTGCACAGGAAGCGGCCCCCAGGGACGCCAGTGCGCCCTCCGCCCTCCTCCTCCCTTGTCCCCACTCCCAAGTCAGCTGGTCCTGCTCCCCTTTCACAGCAGAGCCAAATCCAGGCTCCCCGATCCACCTGCCCAGGCCCTGCCCGCTCCCGGCCGCCCTCAGTGTGCACCTGGACAGTGACAGTAACCTTGGAGCCAGCAGTCTGCTCTCACTGGGCACGAGGGCCAGCGATGCGGTGTGTGTGAGACCACGTCGCTCCCGGCTTTGACCCTGGGCAGATGCCTCTCTGGGGGAAGCCGAGTCCTCGGGAGGCGTCCAGGTCCTGTGTGACCTGCCTCCCCTGGTGCCTCCTGCCCCCTGCCCGCCACATTCCCCAGCCCCGTGTCAGCCTCCTCTACCCATTCCTCAGGTTTCCTGCTGATGGCCGGCCACCCTGCTGGCCTGCAAGCTCCTTGAGGGCAGGAGGGCGCCTGGCTTTTCTGCGAGGCTGCCATGGGGGCCTTGCCCAGGCTGCAGAGCCTCCTGCCCAGAGCCTCCTGCCCGAGCGACCCTTCCCCCCAGGGCCCCTGGGCAAGTGTAAACATGGTGACACCCTGACTTCCACCCCCACGCTGGCAAGGCCCAGTCTGTGGCCTGGAGAGCGTATCGGTTCCCAGGAGTCGGCCAGCAAAGCCAGCCCAGGAGGCCTCCAGCCTGGGCTTCGTTATCAAGACACCTCACAATGCATCCACTGTGCACAGAGCCCCCTGTGCCCCTTCCGGTGCCCAGTTCTGACCCTTCCATTACTGGAGGGGGTGGAGAGGGCCGCGGCGCCTGGGGGAGGTGACGCTTGGACGGTTGGGAAGTGACCATGACCAGCTAGTGGGTTGACTGGGAAGACACATGTACTTCTCACTGCAAGTCACAATCAACAGAAGGACTGAGCTCCTGCACTAGAGGCTGGCGGGGCTGGGAGGCCGGGGGTGTTGAGCAGCGAGCTGTCTCGGGCTGGTGCCCTAGAAGCAGAGCCCAAGAGAGGGATCTGGGCACACAAGATGTTCTGAGGGACAGAAGGAAGCGGGGCAGAGAGGAGGAGGTCTCAGCCCTAGCCTGAGCCCACAGGGTGCCTGGGGGCCTCGACAGCACTGCATGGTGGTCCTGCCCGAGGGAAGGGCCCAGTGCTCCCCCCGTGGCAGATAGTGGCTGTTGGCTGCTGATGGCAGGAGGGGACAGGCCCTATGATCCCTACGCGGCTGCGGCCGGTGCTCTGGAAAAGGTGGTGGGTGGATGCCACTAGGAGCCACTCTGAGCAGTGGCTGCAGACAGGTGCCCGCACCCAGGAAAGGGGAGGACCCGAGTGTGCCCCCTACACAGGCCTCTGTCCTGAGGGCCCTGGAGCCTGTGCCACACCGTCCTTCCCCTCTCCCGCCAGCTCCCAGCCCCGCCCGAGCACTGACCGAGCTGCTCCTCGGAGTGCAGGCTGGGGTCCACCAGGGCCTTGAGCTCGGTGCTCTGCAGCAGGTAGCTCTTGAGCTGCGTCATCATGGTGCGGATCTCCTGCAGCATCTCGGTGCTGGAGGTCTGCCGCGCCATCATCTCCAGGCTGTACACCTTGTAGTCCTGCACCAGGCTGCCGAAGTACGAGCCCTTGTCCTGCGCCAGCTCCACCACCTTCTTGTACAGCTTGCGGTCGCTGGACAGGAAGGCGTGGAAGACGCTGGTGAAGCTGGCGAAGCTCAGCCGGTGCCGGGCCTTGTCCAGGATCATGGAGGGCTTCTTCTTCACGCTGGGGCTGCCGAACTCCAGCTCCTCCTCGGCGCTGCTGGTGGAGTAGGAGTCCTGGTCGGCGGCCGAAAGAGGCGTCCCGGGGTTCTCCGAGAGGGAGGCCAGGGAGCCCTTGAACTCTGAAGGGCTCTGGGGATAGGCGCTGGTCTGCGCATGGAGGTGCTGTGTCCCAGCCGGCGGGGCCGGACTCTGGCCTTCTCTGGGGGCACTGGGCGTGGGTTTCTCCGGGGCCGCCTCCTGCGAGGGATGCTCCGCACTCTCCAGGGGACTCGGGAGGCCTGAGGCCAGCTGCCTGGAGATGCGTTTCTTCCTGGGGGGCGGGACCGGGGGTTGTCGGGCCTTCCTGGGAGGTTCTGGCTTGCTGCCCGGCTCACTGGCTTTGGCCTCTGCCTCTTGGCCTTGCTCTGTGGTCCTCTGAGGCCTGTCTCCAGGGCTGTCTGATGTCCCCTGGGCAGGTGGGCTGAGTGGGGCTGCCCTGGAGAGGCCTGGCGGGTCCCCCTCTGCCAGCCCTGCACTCTGGCCTTCCAGGGACGCCCGCTCAGAGATGCGCCGTCTGGGAGGGGCAGCCGGGAGGCTCTTCTTCAGGGGCAGCGGAGGGGCCTGGGCCGGCTGCAAGGGGCTGGGGGCTGTCCTCGGCTTCGCCTCTTCCTCCCTGAGGGGGCCCAGGCTGGCCGCAGGCCGTGGGAGCCTCTCGCAGGCGGCCATTGGCGGCTGGCTCGGATGGTCCGGGGGGCCTGGGGGCTGGGGTGCAGGGTGGGGGGCTGGTGCTGCGGGAGAAGCGGGCGGGGGACAGGCAGGGCCCGGGAGCGCAGGTGGCCGGGCTGGGCCGGTGGGGGGCGGGGGCGGCGGGCGGCACGGGGCCCACTTGCAGGTGGGCGAGGCGGTGTCAGGGGCGCCAGGCAGAGGGCGCAAGGGGCAGCTGCCCAGCGGCGGGTCGGTGGGCAGGGTGCTGCCGCAGTCCTCGATGAACATGGGGTTCACCAGCCACAGTCGGTCGCTCCCCGAGGACAGCTCGATTTCGCAGGAACAGTTCTCGTAGCGGGCCGGGGACCTGAGGCTGGGGGCCGTGGGGGCCCCGGGGGCCGGCTCTCTGGGGGGCTCGGCGGGGCTCCTGCGTCCTCGCCTGGGGTTCAGCGAGGAGTCCCAGAAGCCTGTGGGAAGCAGAGAGGGGGAGGCCGTCAGGGCTCTGGGCGGGTGGCATTTGCAGGCGCGGGGGGCAGGGCCCAGAGGCCATCAAAGCTGCCGCCTCGCGGGGCTGGCTTCTTCCTCTCCTGGACTCAAGCTTCTCCCACCACTTCCTGCCTCAGAGGGGAAGCCCCGCGCCACCCTCCCCAGCAGGGCTGGGTGGGGCTGGGGGAGGTGACAGGCCCAGCTTCAGTTCCGTCCCCTAACAGCCCACACAGAGGGCAGCATGACCCAGGTGGGGGTGACAACGGCCACGCTCGCAGTGTGTGGGGGAGGCGTGGTGCAGACGAGGGGCAGAGGGCCTGGAGTCCCTGTGGGTGCCCAGCTGGGAGCTCTGGGGCAGGTCGCTGGCTCTCTGGGGTCTCCACCTAGTCACCTCTAAAGTGGATCTCAGCAGGAGCCATGTCCCGGGAGCACAGGAGGTCCTGGGAGAGGACCTGGCCTGTTTCGGCCACTGTGGTTGACAGACTTGGGAAGAGTGAACCCAGGGATCTTGCCCATAAATCAGGCTCAGCTCATGGGGGAGGGCCTGATGCTGCAAACCCGCCCAACTTGGGGATCTTGAAGTTAACCCAGAAGCTGGGACGAGGCCTGGCAGGGAGCAGTTCGGCCAGCTGGCAGAGGCTCCTGTGCTGAGTGAGCCCAGCACCACTGGACTGGCGAGGCCCCGCGGGTTCCTCCAGCACCTGCCGCCATCTAGGCAGGCCTGGCTGGGGAGTTCTTGACCTCTGGGTGCCACACCCTGACAAGTGTCCAGGAACGCTCAGAACTCTCCCCAGAAGGGCTCGGGGACACATCTTGAGAACAATTTCAGGTAGTGGACAAGTCACTCTGAGCTCACTCAAGCTGTTCCTCCTGGAGAGGAACGTGGAGCTCGGGTCCTGGTCACCCTGCAAACTGTAGGAGCAGACAGGGGGTCAGGGGTCGGCCAGGGAGACCAGAATTCCTTGTGAATGCCGGGCTGGCCTCGCACGGGGCATCTTGCTTCTGGGAGGGATTCATTAGGAAGAAAACCAGGCGTGGAAGTTCAGGTGTGCTGCTGCAGAACCACAGGGTGACAGATAATGATGATGGAAGTATATTCCAAAAAGCCAGCAAGGAATTTGAGTTTTCACCATAAAGAAATGATCCACGAGGAAACAGGTACGTTTCATCTGATTTAAACCTTACACAGGGGATAGCTGTGTAGCTGAAGCATCGCGTGGTACCCCACTGATAGGTACGATTTTTACGCTTTTATGTGTCAGTTAAATAAGTTTAATGTTAAAAAAGGAAAAGAAAGAAAGAAAGAACACCCCACGAACACGCATCACGACCCCACGGGGAATGAAGAGGCAGTCGCGCCCAGAGCTGGTGCCGCGCCGGAGGGGGCGGCTGGCTTTCCCTGGGTCCCCCTCCCTGCTCATAGGCCTTGTTCCCATTTTACAGATGAAGATGAGAACCTCAGACCAGAGCTCTTGGCTGAGATCAGAGGGTTGGTGAGGGAGGGAGCTGGGATGGGAATGGGGTCGGCCAGCTCCGCGGCTCCGCGGCTCCTGCTCAGCCACCCTGTCACACAGCCTTTCTTCATAGGAACTTGCGACACTTCCCCTTCCCCATTGCTCTCCCAGTGCTGGTGAGTGGCAAGCGCTTGCACCCCAGAGCTGGGGATGTGGTAAGAGCACAACGGGCTCTTGACACGACTGCAAGGACACATCGCAGGACGGCAGGTGGGGGAGGGGCGCCCTGTGTGCCTGCTTTCAGGTACGGGCATGTCAGGGACGTGGGCACTGACCATCTCGCTGGTCAGGGTCAAGGTGAGCAGCGTGCACTCCAGGACCAGAAGTCAGCTGCCTCCGCCCAGGCGTGGGCACCCCTTACTGGAGGGGAGAGGGGTCCTCCACTCAGCCCTGCCCTGGGCAGAGACCCTGTGTCTGTCCACCAACCAAGAAGGCCAGCAGTCACCACAATAACAAGATGACAGACTTTCATGTGTCTCTCCAACATGCAAAGCTCTGCACATCATGGCCACAGGATATGTGTGTCCACAGCAGGCTGTCCTGTGACTGGGGCCAGCTACCCTCCATGACTGCCGGGTCCTTGCTCTGCTTTCCTGGGCAGCTGCTGACCCCTGCTCGGTGGACTCACTCTCCGGGTGCCTTGTGTTGAGCACATGGATGCTCTGGCCCCATGGGGTGAGCACTTCTGCACAAGCCCAATAGAGGGGTCTCCTTGGAAGTTTCCCCCAGGGCCAAGCAGCAGGTGGCCAGCCTGACTCAAAGGTAACTGGGGCAGCAGCCCGAGGTCCCCCAAGACCCTTCCTTTGGTGAAGGTGGATGTGGGCTAGACAATGCTCGGAACCGCGGGCCAGGACCTGGACCCTCCCATCATTGCTTACCGAGATCCTTCAAGCCCTGTGAGTGGGTTGTGGTTCTGGCCCCTGTACCTCTCTTCTGGAATTATGTGCTGAGTCTTCACCCCACTCCATCTGCTGGAGTGTCACGGACAGGCCACGTGTGGCCCCACAGGTCTTGGCCAATTCTGTTCCTATGCTGCTTGGAATTCTGTTGCCACCCTCTCCACCTGACGAGCCCTTGCTCATCCTTCACGGCTCAGGTCACAAGGCACCTATTTGGTGGAGGCTTCCGGATGCATTCAAGCCTCACCCCGGCTCCTGTGTCTCCCAGCTCTGGAGTGTGCTCTGCAGTGACCAATGAAGCTGCGGTTCTGCTCTTGCCTGGTGCCCCCCAGACTCTGAGAAGGCAGCACCAACACCTGGCCCACCTGCCCATCTCCAGTGCCCAAGGCAGGGCTCAGCACAGAGCAGAGCAAGGGCCCAGCCTCAGCCCAAGCATGCAAGGGGTCTAGCTCAGCCAGAGTGGAGGTAGGGTCCAGAGGGAGGGGACACAGGCAGGGTCAGCTCTGATGGCAAGGTGGGGACGGCCTGAGGTATAGGGGACAAGGAGGTGAGATGGTGGGGGAGGGAGGCCAAAAGGAGGGCCCGGAGTGTACAGAACATGCTTCCCAGGGTTCACCTGGATCCCAGGAGGGCTTCAGGGGAGGGGCTGGGGCCCAGGGGGCTGCTCTCCTGCCCCAGGCAGGCCTGGTGGTTGCAAACGGCAGGGCATAGGCCTCCAAGCCATTGTTGCTCCAGGAGAGGCAGGAAGCTGGGAGCGGCACTGTAAGATCAGGACCCTGCTAGGGAAGCGCAGCAGCAGTCCAGGGGTTTATGCTCAAAAAGGAAAAAAAAAGAAAGAAGTAGTAACTTTCTCTGCAACCTGCAAAATGCCAAGGCCAGAGAAGAGGAACACCATGCCGTGCAGTCCTAGTGGCTGGCAGCACTGTGTGCCAGTACCCTGGCACTGCGCCAAGCTTTGGCTCAGCTGCCCGAGTTCCAGAAAGGGCCCATCCCCTGCTGGCTCTGTTCAGCCCTCCAGCTGAGGCCACCATTCTGCTGGCCCGAGGCCTCCTGAGCCTCAGCGG
Organism: Sciurus carolinensis; assembly: GCF_902686445.1. Taxonomy (NCBI): domain Eukaryota; kingdom Metazoa; phylum Chordata; class Mammalia; order Rodentia; family Sciuridae; genus Sciurus; species Sciurus carolinensis. The sequence goes on along the minus strand of NC_062214.1, from coordinate 188,894,415 downwards.
GGGACAGCTCTTGTGAGGTGTCCATACTTCTCAGAGAGGCTGGCTGTGCCAGGTGCCAGGTTGAGGTCCTGAGGCAAACTAAGGCTTCACCCCCAGGGACCCCTGAGCAAGCAGCAGGACAGGAGATGAATAAATGCAGCAGTGCACCCCAGATGCCATCGAAACAGCCCCAAAGTCCAGTGAGTTCAGGGAATGCATATTTTGGGGGCCTCTCAAAGATGGTTGGTAGGATAGTCATTAAAGTTTCCAAAGAATCTTTAACGACTAGGAAAATTCTCATTGTATTATGTAAAGGAAAAAGCAGGTTGAAAGCCAGCTTGGAGAGTTGTAGAACAGAATGCTTCTCCTGAGCACATTTTTAAGTATTAAGCATATATATTGCAAATATGTTTGAGAACCACTGCCTCTAACCTTTATTCCCTGAGTTCCTTTTGCACTTAGAATCAACTGTGTAGAGTTCAGTGCTGAGTTACTCCCTGTGTGACTTCTGTGGCCCCAGCTAACCTGCAGCTCTTGAAGTCCAAGATTACACCTTATATAGCCTGCACTGTTGAATGCTGGCTTTTCCAAGTCCAAACTTGGACTTCCTTACGTCCACTCATGAACAAACATTCTGAGCCATTCCGTGAAGCTGAGCCTGCCAGCAAATAGCTCTATTTCAGTCACATCATCCCTGTTGAAACAGCAGGGCTCTCTCTACCCATCTAAATAAATGAGTCAAATGCCAAAGAGAAAATCACCGATACTAAGAACAAGAAAGACATTTGCCTAAAAACCTATAATCCCAAGATCACTGGGTGCGCTGAAAGTCCAGCAGATCTCTACCCTGAACTGAACACTCCCTGACACAGGCTGCTAGGAAAAAAGTGAACCTGAAAGTCACAAGTACGTTCCAACAAAACAAAATCAAAAAGCAAGACGCGAAACCGTACTTTCTGCAACAGTTGAAAGGTTTTCGTTGTCAGATTTATCTGGGGTTGTCAGTTAAAAGCAAGCACAGCATGCTAGACTTTTATCATGGGACAGTGGTGGAGTAAAAAGGCAGTGTGGACAGGTTCTGATGCAGAGGGCTGGGCTCGCCTCTCTCCCTCCCGGTGCCACATCCAGGCCCTTCTGCACAGGCCGCCATGTTGCTTTCCGCTGGGGCAAAGCCAGAGAGGGCAGTGCTGAGGAGTGGAGGGCGAGCAGGCCTGGCAGGGACGGACGGCAGGGGTCAGACACAGCTTGAGGTCCTGCTCAGAAAGCCCTGGGTGAGTCCAGCTCCTGCCTCGTCCGGGCGTGGAGACCTTCTGTGGATTTCTATGTCTCTCCTTAAGGGCTTTACTGAAGGGTCATTCACAAAAGTCGTCCATTAAAAAGAACTCCCCAGTGGCTTTCAGTATATTCACAGGGCCAAGCAACTGTCACCACAATTCATCTCAGAGCATTTTAACCACCCCCCAAGGAGCCCCCCTACTCGCCAGCACTCAGTCCCCCTCCCCTGGCAGCCACGGAGCTGCTCCTGTCCCTGTGGGTTTGCCCGTCCCGAATGCTTCACAGAGCAGAGCCAGACACAGGCCGCCGCGTGCGGCTTCCTTCAGCAGGCACGATGGCGTCAAGGTTCACCCAAGCCGTGGCCAGGCTCTCCCTTCTTCTCCCAGATGAAGCAGCCCTGTAGACTCTTGGAGTGCCCATTGCCTCACGGGTAAAATGGGTTTTCCCGTGAATGAAAGAAATAGCGTATGGGCGCGCCTCTGTCAGCGAATAGGCCTCCCACTGTCTTTTTGATTTTCCCTGAAATGCTGACTGTACCAGGGGAACGGTCCCTTCTTCCCTTCACATCAGGTGGCTGGCCACTGGTCATCTGAATTCTCCCTGGAGAACCTGCATGAAGAGCACTGGCCAGATGGGGCTGGGGTCGGGGCCTGGCCAGTCAGAGGAGCCAAGGAGCAGGACTGAGCAGACCAGTGGGCCACATGCAGAGAGCAAGGGCCGTGGCTGTTGTCCCCAAGCCCAGATGACTCTCCATCTTCATTTCTTGGTGATTCCGTGGGATTCCTTCTCTCTTTTTATCCATGCTAGTGGGTTTTGGTTCCCTGCTGTGAGAGTTCCTTGCCTAGAATAATGTATGACATGCTTGGCACAACCCCCCAGGGTGCCTGGCCCTTAGCAGATGCAGGTTCTGCATATTTGTCAACCCTGCCACCCACAAGGGCTGGTGAGGCTGGAGCCTGCATGGGCCAGAGCCAGGGCCAGTCCTGACACCAGGTGGCTCTGGCTTCCCTTCCACTCAGGGCACAGACTGGAAAATCAGCCTTTCCTTGGCTCTGAATCTGGGCCAGCTCTCCGCACGTGGGGACACTATGTCCTTCAGCACTTGGGGACACCAGGTCAGAACAGAGCCCTCCAGGTCCTAAGCTGCAACACACTCGGGTTTCACGTAACTCCCGTCCTCCAGGAAGCAAGTGCCCAGGGCACCTGGGCTGCCCTTGGCCTCTGCTGGGCCCCCGCCCCCACTCCCACATGCTGTCAGGAGACACTCATCTGCACCAGTGGGAACAGGGTCCTCCCAAGAGAAGCAGCTCGCTTCAAATCCAGCGTGTTCCGAAGGCCTGGGGCAACCAGGCTCTTGCAGGTAGAGAGGAACTGCAGGGAGCCCCAGGCACGCAGGCCCAGGGTCGCCCGCCTGAACCCACAGTGGAGGACATGCCGCTCCAACGTGGCCACTGAGGAGGTGGTGAGGGGCACCGTGACATGGGCACAGAGCTCCCAGGGCCACCCAGCTCTGCTCTTTCCTTCCCGGGCCACCAGGGGCAAGGGTCTCAGCTGGGCTCAAACTTGCCCTTCTATCTTTAAAATGAATTTTCTGTCTTTAAAATACGCAAGGATGACACAGAGCCAGTGTGCGGCAGTGGTCAGAAAGCATCGACGATGCCGCGCGAGGCCTCGGTAGGTCATTTGGACCGTGCGAACTGCAAAACTGTCATCTGTCCAAGCTCCCGGGAGGGCAGGAGTCCAACAACAGACACCCGTGGGGGCGGGGCAGGCGTGGACTTCAGGGTCGATTTCCAGTGTCAACTGATAAACTGGGTGACTCGGCCTGGCCAGCCCTGAGAGTGGCTGGCAGCAGGAGACGGAGGGAGGTGCCGGGTTCAGGCCCCTGCTCCACCACCGGTGTGACACTGGATGTGCCTGTGACCTCTGGAGCCGGAGTCTCCTCGGCCATAAAAACGGGGATGATGACTTCGGTCTTTATCAGGCTGCTTGGAACTGGGATGAGTCAAGGCAGCTAGAGAGACAGGGACACAGTTGACGCTGACTGGACATCAGCCCGATGACAGGGCAGGTCCCGTGTGAGGGAGGAGCGGCCAGACCATAGACAACCCTATGTTCCCAGGCCAGGCTGCTGTCCACTCAAAGAAGCCTCTGGACGGCAGTACAAGAGATGCCAGATGCTGCGGTCAGAGGCCAGGGCCCGGTGACGGCTGGGCCGACTACTCTCTGGCCACCACTCAGAAAGGCCTTGGTGTTGGTCCAGCTCCCCTGGGGCCGTGGCCTGATGTGGCCAGTCTCTCAGGCTGTGCACTGGGTCTTCCTGGCCAACTGTCGTGGAAACTGGAGACTCTCTGCTATGGGGGCTGGGCGGTCCGGATGGGGGGTGGTCCCAGGAGAGGGGACTCCAGGTCCAGTGTGGTCTCGCCAAGGGGCCCTGAGGGACATCCTCAGGCCCATGTCCTCTGGTCCCACCTGCTCCCGGGTCCCGCAGGGAGGACTTACCCAGGCCCAGGTTGGAGATGGTCTCGAGGTCCGTGAAGCTGCTGGCCTCAAGGATGGCCTGGGGCAGCCGCAGTGGGAAGGGCAGTAAATCTCTGTGGAGACAGGAGGGCGCAGGTCACCTCTGGGGAGGGGCCCCCAGCTTTCTCAGCCACACCTGCCTTCCACGTAGGAGGAGCCCTGCGTCCCACAGCTGCTGGGTTCTCCATACAGACTGGAAACCTCCCTGAGCTGAGGGACAGGCTGAGGCCGAGGGGACGTCCAGTCAGAGCCAGGTCCCAGCCAGCACCAGGACCTGGAGGTGTGGGAGAGCCGCAGGGCGGTGGGGACAGCTTCTCCCTGCTTTTCCTGGTCGAGACTCCTCTGAAGGGCCACTCAGGGGAAAGGGATGCCCCACCCACTGGGGTCACGCTGTGGGCACAGCCAGGGGCCCCGCCCAGTGCACGGCTCTCCCACGTCCGTGGTCCGAAAGGGGATCCCACCCAAGATCTCCTGAAGTGAACCAGACAGATGGGGAGACCGAGGCCTGGAGAGGGAAAAGGATGTGGAGGTCGCAAGGTGGACCCCACACTGCAGCCTTCAGCCCAGGGCTGTCCCCCAGGGTCAGGGTGGGGGCTGTGGCACTGCCGGGGCCAGGCGGGTGGGGCCACCTCTGCAGCTGCCTCTGTGGCCCTGGGCCCCACGGGCCTCTCTCCAGAGCATCTCCTGCTCCTCCTGATGTCCTGCCGCTGCCCTGGCCTCTGAGGCCGCTTCCTCCCCAGGAAGATGGGAACTGAGGAAGGAACAGGACCTGGACACCCGGCAGCCACCGGGATGGTCAGCCCCTGCTCCCCATCCTTGCTCAAGCCCTGTCCGCCTTCACTGAAATCCCATCCTCCCTTGTCCACCGAGAACCTGCTGGTGGCTCCCAGCAGGGTGGGGCAGCGGCTCAGGTCCCCCCCACGGCAAGGTGTCCGTCCTGGGCCCCATTCAAACTCAGGAACTGAACGGGAGAGAGGCCACAGAGACGGGGAGGCGTGGCAGGTCCCCAGTCACCCCTGCGCCTGCCCGGTGGGCGTGGCCCGGCCCCGGAAGCCCTTGCGCGGGGAGTCCATGCTGTGGAGGGGCGGAGGGGAGCTGGCCGAGGGCCGGGCCCTCCCTCGAGGTCATGGCGCATCCCGCGGGACAGGCCGCCAGCAGATCCTTGCAGCTCCTTCACTGTCACCTGGTGTGCCCCTCCCAAGAGCCCGAGGCCACTGGGGCCCCGTCTGAGGCCCATTCTGGATCCCGCGGGCCCGGTGGCGCCACTATCGCCCAGGCGGTCAGCAGAGGTCACCCCGCTCGTCGGCTGCCCGGTGGCAGCAGTGCCATGAACCCCGCGCCCGGAGCCTCCCATCGGGTCCCCGCCTGCTTCTCCAGCTCGCTCCCTGCAGGGAGCGTCTGCAGGGGCCCGGCCGCCTCCCAGGATATCAGCGCCTGGGGCCGCAGAGGGCGTCTGGCCGCTTCCCACTTCTGAGCTCGGGAGTGGCCAGCGGTTCCCGCCACCCACATCTCAGATTCCACATGTCCTTCAAGGCCACACAGGGTCTCTTCCTCCCGTGCGACTGGCCCTCGAGGGTTTGATCCCTCTGCTTCCGCGCGCACCACCCAACCGGGCACCGCCCCGGGCACCTGGTCCCACCCCAGGAGGAGCACAGGCAGAGGCGTCTGCTGGGCATCCACTGAGGGCAGGCGCCTGGCAGCCCCATACCCAATGGCACTGTTGTACCATGCCACAGCGACCCGACAGGAAGGCCGCACCTGTGGCAGCTGAGGATGCAGAGGCTCAGAGAGGTTAAGAGACTTGCCCCAAACCACCCAGCCAGGGCACAGCCTTCAAGTCACATCTTTTTACACATCTTGATCACATCTTTTTTTGGAGAAAAGGACCTATCATTCATGGCGCTTACGTGTGTTATCCCATCTCATCCTTATGCAATCCTGTGAGGCAGGGACTACTGTATATATATATGTTCATTTTTGGCAGTACTGGGGATGGAACCCAAGGATGCTCTATCACTGAGCTACAGTCCCAGCTCTTTTTATTTTTTTAAATTTTGAGACAGGATCTTAAGTTGCTGAGGCTGGCCTCTAACTTGCAATCCTCCTGCCTCGGCCCCCAATTGCTGGGATTACAGGTGTGTGAATCACGCCTGGCTCACTTCTCACTTTTTAAAGTGTTAGGTTTTGGTTTTGTCTTGCAGTGCAAGGGACAGAACCCAGAGCCCTGCTCCTGCCAAGCAAATGCTCCATCGCTGAGCTACACCCCTGACCTAGATTTTTTTTTTTAAATTAGGAAGGAAACATATTCATTGTAACAGTTAAAAGTTAAATAATACCAAAGTGTTTCCAGTAAAATGAGCAGGACATCCCCTCATCAGTCTCAATATCAACACTGGTGCATACCTGTGCCCTCCTCTGCCCTTCTCTGTGCATTTACACACATGTGCACACGCACACGTGCGCATGCATTCTAAAATAAAAAATGGCATTGTTATACATATTTCTCTGAAGCTCTCTTTCACAATGACAAAGCTATAGCAAGAGAATATTTCACAAGTCCATATATGTATACTGACCTTTCTTTTTTTGTGCTGTAGAGTATTCCAATATGGTGATTGGTATTTTCCTCTTTTGACGGCCATCTAAGCTTTTACTTTTTAAATCTCTCATTAATGCTAACACTGCACTTGCTCTGCACCCTGGTCTGTTCTAAGCACTTTACGTAGATTAGTTCTTCAAATATTCTCAACAGCTCCATGAAGTGGCTCCCTATACCCATTTCATAGCTAAGAAGACTGAGGCCCAGAAAGGCTTAGTCCTTGCCACCATCCCACAGCTTGTGAGTGACAATACCTGAACTTGAATGCAGGCAGACTGGCTCCAGGATCCAGCTCACAGCCCCCAGACTCCACTGGCTTTTAGCATAAAAATAATTTCCAAATGTTCTAAGCGCCATGCAACGCAGGGAAGAGCAACTCACACATGGCCGTTCTGCCCAAGGCCAGTGCTTCTGTTGGTGGGCCCCCGGGGGCGGGCCTGCTGCCACACATATGCATTTAAGGAAGCACAGCATTTGCTAAACTGAGGCCTTTCCTCAAGCCTGTACCAATTCACACTTCAACAGAAACGGCCCAGGCTAACCGGACAGCAGGCTCCTCCCTCCCCAATTCTGACCAGACCCCAATCTGCCACCTCGGCCCCAGGGTGAAGGTCACATTGCCCCGCTGGTGTCTGGGTGGTACCTGAGGCTGCCTGGGCACCCTTAGCAGGGCGTGGCAGGGAAGGGCAGCCTAACTTGGACAAGATGCCCGGCGTGTTCACCCCGAATCTAAGTCCTCTGGCCTTGGAAAGTTCCAGGAAAGTCCTGCAGACAGGATGCTAGGAGCAGCAGTGTCCAGCTGAACACCTATTGACAGCCGAAAACCCAAAGGACCTAGACCATTGGGAGGGACCCTGCTGTGCCCTAGAGCCACAGATGAGCAGCATCGGAATTCCCCAAGGAGCTGCCGAAATCGCGGATTCCCACACCTGAGCCTGAGGGTGCGAGCATCAGGTGTGTGTGTGGGGGGGGTGTGTGTGTGTCTGTGTCTGTGTGTATGTGTGGGTGTGGTAGGTGTATGTGTGTGTGGGGGGGGTGTGCGTGTGTGTGTGGGGGTGTGCGTATGTGTGGGTGTGTGTGGGGGGGTGTGGGTGTGTGTCTGTGTCTGTGTGTATGTGTGGGTGTGGTAGGTGTATGTGTGTGTGGGGGGGGTGTGCGTGTGTGTGTGCGTATGTGTGTGTGTGGGGGGTGTGTAGGTGTGTGGGTGTGCATGTGTGTATGTGTGTGTGTATGTGTATGTGTGTGGGGGTGTGTGTGTGTGGGTGTGCGTATGTGTGTGTGGGGGGGGTGGGTGTGTGTCTGTGTCTGTGTGTATGTGTGGGTGTGGTAGGTGTATGTGTGTGTGTGGGGGGTGTGCGTGTGTGTGTGCGTATGTGTGTGTGTGGGGGGTGTGTAGGTGTGTGGGTGTGCATGTGTGTATGTGTGTGTGTATGTGTATGTGTGTGGGGGTGTGTGTGTGTGGGTGTGCGTATGTGTGTGTGTGGGGGGTGTGGGGGTGTGAGTGTGCGTGTGTGTATGTGTGTGTGTATGTGTGTGCATATGTGTGTGTGCGCGCACGTGTGTGTATGTGTATGTGTGTGTGTGGGTGTGGGTGTGGGTGTGTGTATGTGTGTGCGCGCACGTGTGTGTATGTGTGTGTGTGGGTGTGGGTGGGTGTGTGTATGTGTGTGTGCGCACGTGTGTGTGTATGTGTATGTGTGGGTGTGGGTGTGTGTGTGTGCATGTGTATGTGTGTGTATGTGTGTGCATATGTGTGTGTGTGTGCACGTGTGTGTATGTGTATGTGTGTGGGGGTGTGGGTGTGGGTGTGTGTATGTGTGTGTGTGCACGTGTGTGTATGTGTATGTGTGGGTGTGGGTGTGGGTGTGTGTATGTGTGTGTGCGCACGTGTGTGTATGTGTATGTGTGGGTGTGGGTGTGGGTGTGTGTATGTGTGTGTGTGCATGTGTATGTGTGTGTATGTGTGTGCATATGTGTGTGTGTGTGCGCACGTGTGTGTATGTGTGTGTGTGTGTGTGTGTGGTTGGGTGTGTGTGTGTGGGTGTGGATGTGGGTGTGGTGCCAGGGCTCACACCAGGACCTCTGCATGCCCGGCAAGCGCTTGGCCACTGAGCTGCCCCTCCGGCCTCTGAGTCCACTTCTCTGAACAGCTCCCGAGGGCATCCTGAGGACACTGCCTCGGGTGGGGGTGACGTGGGTGGGAGTCCCGGACCCGCAAGGCAAAGGCTGTCAGAAAAGGTCAGCACAAGCACACTTCCAGGGGCGAGTGTTTCCTCATAAACTAGCGAGTCCACCAAGAGGCACTCGTGAAAATAGAAACTGAAAGGCAGGATTTTCAGACCCGCGGTGTGGGTCGGCTTGTGCACCTCTGGGTGCCAACACCCCGCCACGGAGACCCCAGTTCCAGCTGGCGCTTCTCACATTTGACCAGGACTGTGGGTAGGGGGCACACTGGATGTCACAAAGCAACGTGTCCTCCACCCCACACGCCCTTGTGCACTCCCGAGCCCTGTCCCCACTGGACGAGGCGCCTCCGACGTCCTGGTCGGGTTTACTCTCACTGAACCAGCCCGCCGTGCCCCTGGACGGGTGGTGCCCCTTAGAGGTTTCCAGCACCAGCCTCCTGATCTCGGTTCTCAGCGCCACCTGAGCGCGCCAGGTCCGTTGGCGCTGATGCTCCTTACCTGGGCTAAAGTCAGACTGCGGATTTCAGGGCTTGGCCCAGGAGACCCCAGCCCCAATTGCTGATGCCGTGCTCACATCCTGGGCCCCCAGCACTTGTGAGCAACTGCTTGTCACCAGAGGTTTCCAGACAGTGACAGCAGCTCTCTCCCAAGGCGAAGGTGGCCGGCGAGCGGCCTCCTCTGCCCCTTCTCCTCCCGGCGAGGATGGTGGCCGCTTAGCCATGGCACTGGACTTGTCCTAGGAGGCAGGCCCAAGGGGCTCCTCCCTTTCTGCTCCATTCTGGATAAGGGCGCCCTCATCTTGAGGCCAAAGAGCCCTCTGTCCAGGAGGATCAGGCCTGTGTCCTGGTGAGGGGCTTAGCGGAGTGGCTGGCACCAGGGAACCCCCATCTCCCGGTCTCCCCTGGGCCTCCTCTCTGCCCGCCCCTCTTGGTCGGCGTCTCCGTGTCGGCCCGACGGCCACAGTGGCCCTAGCTGCCTCCGCTCCCTCTTGGCGTCCGTCCGGCTGCTCACAGCAGCCACGTCGCAAGGGCGGTCTGACCGTGGGCAGCGACATGGCTCCCACACCTGCAGAAGGAAGCCCCTGGACCCGGGGCCTGGCACCTTATCACCCGCATCCCTCCTGAGGCCCCCACACCGTCTCCCCTGCCCAGAAGCCTCCTCCGGCCTTCCTTGCTGGCCTCCCACGGCCTCTCTTCCACAGCAGGGAGGGAGAAGCTGCAGGGGAGTAGCACATGCGTCCTTTCGCTGTGACCCTGATGCGGCAGGTTCTGTTCATAGGAGCAGCTGGGGCTCAGGAGCCGCCAGGTTCTGTTCAGACCCAGCTCAGAACGTCTCTGCGCCGCTCCAGGCCAGCCACACCCCAGCCTCAGTTTCCTCATCTATGACATTAGTGAGAACGTGCCTGATTGTTTCCTGAGCACTTACTTGGTGCCAGTTGCTCTGCTGCCCCTCCTGAGCAGAAGCCACTAGCCTCAGGGAGTACTGCAGTTGTAGGGTAGAAAGACGTCTGTGGGCACTGCCCAGCACCTAGCCAGATGTGACCCAGTGACTGGGGGCTGGGAGTCCTGCTGGGATCCTCCCCCGCCCGGGATCCTTTCACCAGCTCTGCACACCTACGGGCCAGCCACTGTGGGGCTGGCTCCTGAGACCTGGCACCTGGGGCTCAGTTTGGCATTCCAGAGCCTCGTGATTGCCTGAGAATAGCCCCAACCTACCGGGGACTGGCAGGGAGGCTTGGGAGTAAACACCCAGCTCTGTTGTCTTAAGGTGGGACCATCCCGAGGTCTGCTCTGGAGCTGCCCAGGGGGTCAGGCGGAGGCTGGGGTTGCCCTGCTGTGAAATGGGGGGAAGAGGAACACTCGTGGGGCCCCTCGGGATCCTGGCAAGATGTAAGAGACCAGTCTAAGACGCCCTTAGTGCAGCGCTGGATGCCTGGCGAGCGCCCCCATGTGGCAGCTGTTGACACCAGCTACTATGGTCAGCATGGCAGGGCTGGCCCAGAGGGACAGGTCCTAGCTGGTGGGAGGGGCCAGTCGAGCACAGGCTGAGCACGGGTTTCAGGGGACGCAGCCTGGAGTCGCCGGCTGCTTTCGGACACCAATCCAGCCCAGCCTCCAGTCAGTCCCTGTCCGGGTCTGCAGCTTTAGCCACTGGCTTGCCGCACTCAAATGTATCTTTAGGTTCTCGGCGATCTGAAACCAGCTCTGAACGGATGGAGCCGGACTGAGGGTGCTGACCTGCTTAGGAACCAACGCTCCCTCCTTCGCAGAGGCTGTGGCCCCTCTTACTGGGTCGGGGCCACGCAGGACTCCACGCTGCCTGGACCCTGGTGACTCTGGGGGTTGGGAACCCAAGGACAAGGGTGGTAAGGGGCGCTCTTACCAACCGGTCCAAGAAAGCATCAGAGCTCACACCCCCCGTGTGGTTATCAGGGCAAAGCCTAGGGACTGTCCCCTCCCTCTGCATCCTCTGGGCCACACCCTTGATCCCCCTACACCAAGGCTGCCTGGGCTGTCTCTGGCAACCAGACAGATGTTGCAACAGGTGGACATTGTGACACTCTACCCTTAAAATGGGGATGAACAGACCTTCCTCACGACCTCTGTGTGAGGCCAGGTCTACTCACCTACTGACACAGTAGAATGCAATCAGTCTGAAGATGTCCTCAAACACAAGCACGGAGCCTTCCAGGTATAATACTGGGGAGAGAGGAGAAAGAAAGGCCCAGGTGAGTATCCACCAAAGATAAGGGGGACGGAGGTGGCGGCTCCTCCAGGGCTGGAGGGGCGGCGTGCATCCGCCATGTTCGTGACGGGTCCGGGTGCCTCCCAGGGTGCCTGGCCCGAGAGCTCCATCCAGAGCAGCTGCTAACTGACCTTCGTGAGAGGTGGGATTCAAGGGTTCGGGTGTTAATACACACACACATCATTTTTGGCAAAATAACACAGAAGTTTCTAGATTGCAAGAGCAGAATTAAGCATGTAACTGATGAGAGCCATGCCAAGGAACGGTCTCGAGCTGGCAACTGAGGACATGGGGGGTTAGGTGAGCGGGAGGGACGCTGCCCAGTTCTGCCCCGGGAGGTGCCATGGTCAGGAGTGCTGAAGTGGGGCCGCTGGCCTTTCACAGGAGGTCCCCAGCACCTGTTACCGCCTAGCCTGATTGGACTGCACGGGTAACCCAGGGCGAGGGCCAGCTGGGCTTTCACAGCTCTGACTGGGAAGAGGGATGGCAACGCTTGACCTGTGATCGGAGGAGGACAGGGGGCTCGGGCGTGGCAGAGGTGCCTGCAACTGGGGGTGGGCTGACCGGTGGAGAACAGGGACCCTGTCAGGCCCTGCTTCCGAGCCACAGGCAGGGGGCCCAGGGAAGCTCAGTGGGTGGTTGGAGTTCTCATGGGCCACTGGTGGTGCCAGCAACGCTGGCCCTGGAACACCTAACCCACCCACGCTCCATGGTGACGTGAACTTCTCTGGACATACGTAGGGTTGAAGGAACACACCAATGTCACGTGCGAGTTCCAATTCCAAGACCCTTCCAGCTTCGGTGAAATGGAGGGAAGGACCCAGCTTGCAGGCCGGCCTCTGACCTTGGACCTGACACTGCGGCTCCACGTGTCCCTTTACCTCTCAGGGCCTCAGCTCCTCCTCCTGCAAAGGGGAGCCCTTCCAAGGACACACACATCCAGGTGATGCCAGTCTGCAGTCGGGTTCTCGACCCCCGGGACAGCACGCAGGCTGTGGGAGGTCTAGAGGTGGTGATGGGTGACGCACACCAGCATATTCTGTTTGAATGGCTTCATTTCTGTATTTGCTTTCTTTCTATATACTAAGCACTACTCCCAACAGGTTGAGATTTTGCAGGTGGGTACTAGGGATTGAACCCAGGTGTGCTTTACCACTGAGCCACATCCCCAGGCCTTTTTGTTTTTTATTTTGAGACAGAGTCTCACTAAGTTGCTTAGGGCTGCACTTAGTTGCTGAGACTGACCTCAAATTTGCAATCTTCCTGCCTCAGCCTCCCAAGCAGCTGGGCTTACAAGTATGTACCACCGAGCCTGGCAATTCACATGATTAAAAAAAAATTTACACGTATTTATTTATGGCAAAGAGATCATGTTTTTCCACTGGGTTAGACATAACATTTAAAAAGACAGTTTCAAGAACTGCACGGTACAGGAAGGCTTTGAAGGATGACTACAGATGACCTAAGTCTGAGAAACTCCAGCTCATGGTATTTCCACACTTTGTGAATTCTCACTGTTGGGGACGTGGAGGTGGCCCCAGGGGACCCAGCACCACCTAGTGCCTGCATCTGGTACCTCACCAATCCTCTCCAAGGTGGCTGAGGAAAGCTGGGGTGAAAAGACCCCCTGTAGCTGCAGGAGGTGGAGAGGATGCTCCATCTAGAAGGCGGGATGAGAAGGCCCCTCCTCGGGAACCCCTCCAGGGGCCTGGGGGTCACGCCCACTTTGAAAAGCCCCGCCTCACGCGCCCAGCTTGGCCCACAGTTAGCAGCTCTCCCTGGCCGTGAGCCAAGGCTGACCTTCACAGAACTGATCACACCTCCAAGACAGAGCCAGCCACCCCACTTCTGGGACCCCTGGCACTTTACACAGAGCCTGCACCCCTGTCTAAACCGGCAGTGTCCAGTGGCTTTTGACTTGATTGCCTAGCCCTCTGCTCTGGTCTCAGCTCTCACGCGCAGACCAGGGCTCATTTGCTTTTGTCACCCGGCACGGTTCTGGACACAGAGGCCCGCTCACGGTGTTGGTGTAAGAACTGTAGGTTTGTAAGATCAGCAGCAGAGCCGCCAGGTTTTGTTCAGACCCAGCTCAGAACATCTCTGTGCCGCCCCAGGCCAGCCACACCCCAGCCTCAGTTTCCTCATCTATTACATTAGTGAGAAGGTGCCTGATTGTTTCCTGAGCACTTACTTGGTGCCAGTTGCTCTCTGGGCCCCGCTCTTCACCATCAGACCTCTTTTCCTCCAGCCCCAGGCCCCTGCCTGGCCATGTAAACAGCGTCCACACCAAGCCCACACAGCAGCAGTGCCTGCAGGCTGGGTGGAGCCTTGTGCATCTTGGGGTCTCCCTGGGCACCCAGCAGAGAGTGCATGGGGCATAGTTTGGGAGACTAGAGGATGCTTACAGTAAGGGTGTCTGGGAGGGAGCCCCCAGATGGGCAGAGGTCCTTGGCCAGGGCCCACCATGTGGCTCATGGCCCTTCCCTCTGGGGTCCAGAAGGAACCAACACTGTTGGTGCCTTGGTTTCAGATTTCTGGCTTCCAGAACTGCAGAAGAACACACACCCACTGTTTAAGGTCACCCAGTTTGTGGTCCTTTGTCACAGCAGTCCTGGGAATCTAATACGCCACCTCATAGGCATGACCTAACGCATCCCCAGGAGCTGCTGGGAACAGCCCACGCTCCATCGGCAGTAATACCTCTCTGGTTGCGGTTCAGAGTGGAGGACCTCGTGTGGGAGGGGTTGGAGGTGGGCGCCGTTGCCTCCCATCTGGCTCCGGCTTGGACACCTTGCCCTGGGCTGGACCCTCTCCTCCTTCGCCTGGGCTCCTACTGTTTCTCTGCCCTTCTCTGCTTTTTGGCTCAGTTCTAAGTCCACCTTCTGCCCCAAGGCCTTCGTTTCTGGATCCTGCCCTCTGGAAAAGCCCCGGGCAGGGCCTCAGTCCCCACGGCAAGTTCCGCAGTGCGTGTGTAAGTGGGGAGCACGGGGCCGGCTCCTCAGACCACGAGGTGGGGGACCGGCAGAGGATGGGACCGGGTCTCACTTTTCCTGTCCCCTGTGTGGAGCCCAGAGAGGGCCTGCAAAGGACAGTGGGGCGAACAGGTTCTGGTGTTGAGGTGGAGGGGGGACCAGGTCTAAAGGCACAGAAGAGACATGGGGCTGCTTAGGGTTGGGGGGAGGAGATAAGGGGTGGTAACTAAAGGGCTTTAAATTGTGGGGAACTATGAGTAATGTTCAGCATTTGGGCCAATTTTAAGAGTACAGTTCAGTGGCATTAGGTACACTCACGCCATTATGTGACACAAGGTCTCCTTCTTTGGGGTGATAAAAATGTTCTTAAACTGACTGGCGATGGTTGTGTAACTCTGTGAGTACACCAAAAGCCACCAGATGACGTACTTCAAATAAGCAAAGTGCACCGTATTAAAGACATTAAACAAACACATCTGAAAGAAAGCTGTTATCTAAAAAGAAACACACACACACACACACACACACACACCCCACAAAGATCCGCCAATTTTCCTTCCTGCACTAGGTTTTCCTGGGAATTTTGTAATGAGCACCCACCCTGCCTGCAGAGATCTGGTGAAGGCTTTCCTCCAGAGCCGAATGGGTTCCAGAGCTGTTACGAGGGGCGACCTGGCTTGGCTTTGCTTCACTTTACTATATGGAATGTTATGTGAACGACGCGGTGTCATGTGTGACTGTGCAAAACCCAGTGACGTAACCCCGAAAAGCTGTGACCAAAGAGAGACAGTCTAGAACAACCACCCCACACCCAGTGCCGTCCACCTTACGGAGCCACGGCCGACACAAGAACTAGAAGACCAGTCAGAGAGCAGGGGACCGGACATCAGAGAGCTGAGGACACCAGAGAGCTGAGACCTGGCCGAGCTGAGCCGCAAGCCTGACGAGATGACGGAGAAGGCCGCCAGCCTCCGCCTCCTCGGGGTGAGTCCTCCACACGCCCTCCGGGTGGGTGGACTCTGGGTGGCCGGCCTCAGACACGCCCCCTGGCGAGCCCGGGGTGTCGGTGTGAGGCTAGAGTCAGGCTGAGAGCAGCGTGAGCTCCAGGGGTGTGAGCGTGCGCGTGGGTAAGCCAGCACTGGGGGACTGCCCGGCTCTCACGCCTCGTCAGCCGCTTGTGACAAGTGTCCTCTCAGAAGTCGCTCAGCCTCACAGGACATGGTTGACAAGTCCCTGTGCCACCTGCTGCCAAGGGGACCACGTCACCCCTTGCTTTGCCACTCTGCCTTTTGGCCAAGTCTGAGAGATGCCCAGCGTCTGCCTCTGCCCTTGCCAACCCCCTGCAGCAGAGGTTGCCAGCCACCCCTCCCAACCCAGGGGGTCCAGCAGGTCTCCTGTGACCCGCCACTCTGCGTGGGATCCCAGGGTCTCCGAAAGCCTCAGTGGGAGTGTGCCAGGTACCACTTAACCCATTCCCGAGGGTGAGGCTGGAGCACCAGCACCAGCCAGCCGAGGCAGGTGCCCCGGGAGTGGATCACGGCCTCCAGCCACAGGCAGGGGGACCTAGATCTGCCACCCCAGGACCAACGAGGCTGAGTCGGCATGGGGGAGAAGCAGCCTGGCTCCTGGAATTCACAACTTCAACATCAGAATGGCACACTCCTGAGAAACTGACAGGTGTGAGAAGTTCTCTTTTTTCTTTTTGACATTGTTTCGTCACTCTGCCCAGGGCAGAGACCGTGTGTGCTTTTTTCTTCTCCACGGAACCTCCAACACCCAGCATGGTCTGGCCCATTGCCAGTTCTCAAATCCTTACCTAGTTCTTTATAAATAAAATGCCTCACTCTGAACTGCTTATAGATTCTCAGGAAGTTGCAAAGCGGCGCACAGGGAAGTCCAGTGAGCCTTCCTCCTGTTCCTCCCCGTGGTGAGTAATTGTGTATAATTGAGTACAAACCCAGGAAACCGACCTTGGTACAATCCACAGAGCTTATTCAGACGTCACCAGTGTAGCATGCTTACATTTGCACACACACGTGAGCATGCACGTGTGTGCTCCTCTGCAGTTTGATCACATGGGCCACCATTTTTGCCAGTATTATCCCCACGAAGCTTCTGCCTGCCACCCCTCTGTAGCCACATCTGCCCTCCTGCCACTGCCAACCCCAGTATCCTGGTCCATCTTCTGTTGCTAATAACACACCACCACACAACGGGTACGTTATAAAGAGGCTTAATGTGGCTCATGGTTCTGGAGGTCAAGGTGAAGGGGCGACACCTGGTGAGACCTTCCTGATGGCAGAGTCCCAGCTGGGGAACAGGGAGCACATTCACGTGTCTCTTCACGAAGCCACCAGGATTCAGCCAGGGGTGCCACCCTGAGGACCTTCTCTAATCCCATCGCCTCATGCCTCAGAAGTTCCCAACCTCTTCACTCCCAGTGGGGACCAAATGTCAACGTAGGCTTCAAGGGCACAAGCCGTATTCCAACCATAGCACCAGGCCACCTCTCCTCTGTCCCTGGTCTCTGGGATTGTGTCATTTTATGACCGTTAGGTAGATGGACACACAAAGAATACATCTTGAGAAGTTTTCTTTCACTCGGCATCTTTTCCTGAAGTTTCGACCCAGCTGTGTTGACAGCCGGCTCCCGCTTCTTGTTGAACAACATTCCTGCTGAAGGACATTTGGGTTGATTCCCGTTTTCAGTCCCTCTAGTAAAGCTGCCACGAACACGTGTGTATAGTTTTCCGTGTGACAGTGTGTTTCCACTTCTTTGGGATATGTGCCCAAAAGTGGGACTGTCGAGTACATGGTGAGTCATCTTTGGTCTGAGCCACTGGTCTGCTCTCTGGAAGGTCCAGACCATTCACACCCCACCAGCAGGGTGGGGGTGGTCATTTCTCCCATTTCTACGGCCTTTAGTGTGGGGCCTATCTTTTACTTTAGCCAGTCCTGTAGGTGTGGAGTGATAACTCGTGATGGTTTCAGTTTGGCAGTTAATGATGGTGACCCTCTTTTGATATGGTAACTTGCTATCTGTATGTCCTCTTAGTAAAATGTCTGATTTTTGTGTGCATGTGTACAAGGACATATATTCTCATTGATTTTTTTGGAGTTTTTTAAAAATATTTTTTAGTTGTCAATGGATCTTTTATTTTATTTACTTATACCTGGTGCTGAGGGTTGAACCCAGGGACTCACACATGCCAGGCAAGCGCTCTACCACTGAGACACAACCCCAGACCTTTTTTTGGATTTTTTAAATTTGTCCTTTTAAGTTACACATGACAGTAGGATGCATTTTGACACACGTGGGGTGTGACTTCCCATTCTTGTGGTTGAACATGATGTGGAGTTTCACTGGTCGTACATTCACATATGAACATAGGAAAGTTAAGTCTGATTCATTCTATTGTCCTATTTTTTGCTCACTTTTGAATTGGATTGTTTTTTGTTTTTAATGTTGAGGGTTTTTTCTTTTTTTGGTCACTATTAAATACAATTCAATACCATACAATTTACCAACTTACAGTGCACAATTTAATGGTTTTTTAGTATAATTCACAGAATTGTGAACCATCACCACAATCGATTTTAGGATATTTTCATCATCCCCAAAAGAAACCCTGGGCCGGGTGTGGTGGCACACACCTGTAATCCCAGCGGCTCAGAAGGCCGAGACAGAAGGATAGCGCGTTCAAAGCCAGTCTTAGCAATGGCGAGGCGTTAAGCAACTCAGTGAGAACCTGTCTCTAAATAAAATATGAAATAGGGCTGGGGATGTGGCTCAGGGGTTGAGTGCCCCTGAGTTCAATCCCTGCACCACCTCCTATTCTCCCCTCCTCTCAGCTCTGGCGACCACTAATGGACTTCTGTCTTTATGCATTTATCCTGCTGGGCATCTCTTGTAAATGGAATCATACGATATGGTCCTTTAAGAAGCCTCATAGTTACAAGGGTGGCAGGGGCTTTGCTAACGGCTTGGCCCAGGGGACCAAACTGAAATTGCTTCCTTCGGGTAGAGATTCAAATCCACCTACTCCTTCTCTCTGGAAAGCTGAAGACCTGGTTGTGTGGAGGGAGAGGTGTTTACTGGTCTTCTCTAAGAGACGCTTGCCTGTCACAGCCTCACCGTGCCCATCTATGGGATGAGCAGGGAATGGATGACAACTGCCCCGGGAGGAAACTGTCACCAGAGGGACTCAGGGAAGGCCGGTGCTACTCCTGCGGGATAGGCAGTGTCGCTGACCTCTGAGAGGCTTGTGGGCTGGAGAAGAGGACCCCATCACGCAGGGTGGAGGGACTTGGAGGGGCCCAGGAAGTGCCTTACCCATAGGTCCTCATGTGACACACTGCACCAGCCTCCCCTGAATCCTCCTGCCTCACAGTCCTGACGGATGTGGACCCACTTTCCTAGAAGGGCCCCTGATCTCTGAGCTGGGTCCTGACAGGAAAGGCCAGGAGTGCAAACCCCGAGGATAGGAAGGCTCGGGTCGGGGACCTGTGGGCGGGGAAGGAGGAAGTGCATGCTCTTCCAGGGGCTGCTCCCACCCCCGGCCGTCATACGGGCCCCTTACAGGCCACTGCAAGGAGCGGGCTGCTTCCTCATTTTGAAGGTCATGGTTGCCTTTTGGTGGGGCCACTGTGCCCAGTAACACTGCAGTTGCCCTGGGAACCGTTTGCAGCTAAGGTGGAGGAAGCACTGCTTGCCGCTGTTACTGGGTCTATCCAAAGGTCCAGTTTACTGAAGCAGATGGAGACTGCTTCCCCAGGAGCGGAAGGGGAGGGCAGCAACTCTCCTGGACTCCTGGGGACCACCGGCCTGTGAGTTGGGAGGACAGCCCTCTCTGCCTGCAGGAAGGTGTCATGAGGCCGAGCTGCTGGTGTTGCTGTACAAGCAGAAGGCGGACACTGCCAGGGCCATGAGCAGACCAAACACTCCCAGGCTGCCCAGCATGGCCACCCTGTCTTCCAGGTGAGAACTGGAGCATGGCGAGGCCCCAATCTGGACAGCGGTGGCCAGTGGTGGCCTCCTGACTCCACCAACCACGTCCCATGAGGCTGAAGCCTTCCAGTCCTTAGGCTACCTAGCCCAGTCTGTCACTGCAAAGGCCAGCGTGGTCCCCAGCAGAGGCTCAGTGGGGGGAGGACAGCAGTCACACAGGACACCTGGGGTGGTGGGCGGGGGCGGGGCCCAGCAAGGGCTCAGGCAGCTGGAGAGGATGCTGGCTCAGCAATGTGTTGGCAGACTGGGAGAACCCAGCAGCCCTGGCCAGGGGTCCAAGTGGGGCCCCTTCCAAATGCCCCACGTCGCCGAGGAACAGGGAAGCACTGAAAGTCAGAAAGGAAGGGCCCTTAGAGACAGCTCTGGCCCCACCCTTCCACCACTGCATGGAGCGGGAGCTGAGGTCCCGGGAAGCCATATCGCCGTCTAGTGAGGGCCGGGCTGGCTGCTTTCTGGATCCTACTTCCAGACTCTGATTCCACAGTCTGCTGCCGTTTGACCTCTTCTCCCAACTTGCCAGCACCCTGGAGCGTAGATCTGCGCCTTCTGGGTAGCAGTGGAGGGTTTCGGTGTTCCAGGTTTTGATGGTGATGACAATGATGATGGTGGTGGCGAGGAATCCATCTGCCATTTATTAGGCTCCTGCTGTGTGCCAACCTCTGTATTTCTTATCATCATGGCAAATCCATTATCTACATTTTAAAGGTGATGAAACTAAGGCTCAGAGAGGTTGTCACTGGCCCAACGTTGTGCCCAAGTTGTGACCAGGTGCCATCAGCCAGCACAGTAGGTGTCTTCTGTTCAGGGGTGATGTGGGCATAGGGAGGGTGTCCAGGGTCCCTGCTGGAAGGTACTCCACTGTCCCGGCCTCACTGTCAGTGAGACACCTGTCCTGTGGGCCACGATCTCCTCCTGTCACCAGGTAGGCTCCAACCACCCCTGGGGAGGACTTCCCGGCCAGTGCTGCTGGCCCTGCCCCTGGCCCTGGCTGGGAACAGCTCGTACCCCAGAGCACAATGCACCACAGCATGATGAGCTCACAGGCCTGGCCCTGGCCCAGAACTTATTTCTTTTCACCGTCCTGAGTCCGGGGCACTTTTGTGCCAATCCCACGATTCACAGGGTTTGTGTTTACTGAAAGCACAATCTGAGCCCCTGTGGACAGCCACACTGGGATGACCCCTTGCCACACCGTCCATGCCAAAATACAAGATCCCTCTCCCTGGAAGCCGCACAGGGCAGGCAGGGTTTCACCGGGGCTCTGTTAATAAGTCCAGATGCAAAAAAGAAGAGGGGCATTGGACAGATTCGCAAATTGCCAAGCATTAGGGAAGACCAAACTGAGAGGAGAGTCGGGGGGTCTTTGGGAGGAGCAAGCGGGAGGGCAGAGGGGAGACACTGAGCAGAAGTAGCTGTCCCAGGAAAACTGCAGACCCGGGAGAGAAGCCCCCTGCTCCTGCCCATGCCGCGGGGACGTGGAGAGGTCTTTGGCCTGTTATGAAAGAACACTTTGCTCCCTCTGGGAGAGAGGTGGGGGAGGGCAGGAAGGTGGCCCTGGGCACCACCCTGATAGGAGGAACAGAACCGAGTACCATAGAAGGGCCCATCAAGAACGCCCATAAAACACCAGCTTCAACTTCAGGACCTAACAAAGTCCATCCCAGGACCGGGGAACTCAGATCCAAGGTCTAGAAGAACTGACCATCAGACAGAAGAACTGAGACCCAGAGAGGTTCTGTGTTGTGCTGAGGGTCACAGAGCCGGGAAGTCAGAGAGCCAGGATGTGGTCAAGTCCAGTTCTCCAGGGTGTGCCCCCGGCTGGCAGGTGTCGAGACCCGCCATCCACCGGGAATAGAATGTGAGGCACATGCGCAGTTTGACTGTGACTCAGGCTGAGGCTGGGGCTCAGGGGCACAGCTTTTGCCTAGCACACATGAGGCCCTGGGTTCCATGTCCAGCCCAGGAAAAAAACCATCTCATAACCTCATTAGAAATAGTAAACAGCAGCAGGTAAAATTAATCTTGATAATATATTTTGGGGCTGGGGTTGTGGTTCAGTGGTAGAGCACTTGCCTAGCATGTGTGAGGCCCTGGGTTGGATTCTTAGCACCACATATAGATAAACAAATTAAATAAAGGTCCACTGATGACTAAAAAATATTTTTAAAGAAAGCTTTATCTTAAAAAAATATATATTTTATTTAAGCCAATACAGTTGTGTGTTGCTTAACAATGGGGATATTCTGAGCAATGTATCCTTAGTCGATTCTGTTGTATAAATACCACAGTGAACCTAGGTGGGGTAGCCTGCTGTACACTGGGGGCTGTGGTGGGTGCTGCCTGTGTGGTCTGTCATTGACCCGGACATCGGACATGTGTACCCCCAATGTGCATAACTATATACCCCAAATAGTATTGTTGCAAATACCATGAATATGCCAAGAAATCACTGGTGAGATATTTTGCATTCTTTTTTTTTGATATGAGTTCTCAAAATCTGGGGTGTCTGACACTCAGAGTCCATCTCAACACAGACAAGCCACTTTTCAAGTGCCTGTGACCACATGGGCTCATGGCTACCCCTTTGGAAGGGTTGTCTAAAGCCACAGCTCTCAATCAGGAGCAAACCGATCTCCCAGAAGTGAGGTGCAGACACTTCTGGTTGTCACAACCCAGGAGACCTAATCCCTGGTACCGGAAAAAAAAAAAAAAAAGACAAGGCTAAGACACAACCATGCAGCAAGCTTCATGACTCGATTATGACCTGCTCTGTTCCCTTCTGTTGTCTACACCCTTGGAGAGTCCCCCAGATGAGGAATATGGGAGATAAGACCCCAAACACTGGTTCTGGTGAAAGAGCTTTGGCTGTGGCATCTACAGATCCAGGGTGAATCCCAGTTACTCCTGGGGTGTAATTTTTCTCAGCTGCAAAATAGAACCCGCTCCTGGGTGGTGCAGACAGAGGGCTGGAAGCCACCCAGTTCCTGCCACACAGAAGGTGCCCTGAGGTTTCAGGGTCTGGCTATGGCAGAGCTGGGTTTCACCTGGAAGACCCTGCTTCTGTAGGTGCCGAGGGCAGCCTCAGAGAAGGAACTGTATCAAAGGAAAATTCCAGAAGGGGAAATTTCTCTGGGGCAAGTTCTCTAAAAGTTTCTTCTGAGAAAGCCAAGATGGAGACCACAACCAGCACCATGAAACATGGGGGTGGATCAGTCCTGCTGGTGGACGCGGGGCCAACCGTTCCGCAAGCCTGGACGGGTGAGGGAGAGAGGCGCAAAGGGTCAGGGAACCACAAGTCCAGTTCTGCAGAACTTTCCAGGAGGTTTCATTTCCAATCTCTTTCTTAAAGTCTGGGAAGAAAGGAGAAGTTAATGGGACAGGCATAACAAGAGGTCAGCGGGGCTGTCCAGACCCGGGATTTTCCTCGGCTGGGTGAGGCTTTCTAATCTAGGTGGAGGAGACATTGGGGGTCAGGCAAATGTATGGGCATTATCCTTCCAAGGAGTTTAGTATCTACCTCTTGCCAGGTAAGGTTGGGGTGCCTTCTCTCAAGAGGCCCAGAGACATTGAGTAACTTGCCTAAGGTCACATAGGAAGTTACCATGAAAACCCAGTTCACTGACACCCACCCAGGACTAGGCTCAAGCACAAACTGGCTCTAACACAGCCTATATTCCCTAGGGTGGAGCTGCCTGGGAACTCCCAGAGCAAGGCAAAGCTGGGAAGTGGGCCAGCGGTGCTCAGAGGTAACAACTTCCCTTTCGGGACAACTTCCCCAGAGCTGAGTCCCCTAGGAACATCTGAGTTCTCCATATAGGGTGATCTCCAGCGCGAGCTGAGCCTCCCCACAGGGATGCCATGGGACCTACAGAGCACTTCGAAGGCACTTTGCCACCTTCTTCCACTCCTACCCTGTCCACTCAGCTACCCAGGAGAACCTCCTGTGAGCAGGGACCTCTGCCCGTGGAGCCACCCGGCAGCCCTCTCTTACCCTCTTATTGTGCTGTAAGGTTCTGCTCCGCCTCACTGGCCAGACTTGAGCTTTTTCATAGAAGGAACCCTGTCTTACCATGCATCAGGGCTCAAGAGAGGCTGGGCACACATATTCACGAATGCCGCAGGCACGCACGCACGCACGCACGCAGCTGCCGTCAGAACACTCACGCATTTCAGCCAGGCTTCAGGTATGTGCTTGTTCTCCTAACAACTTCCTTGGAGGAACCGTGAACCCCACTGCATGGTGCTGGACATGAGGATCAGAAGTCAAATCACTTGCTTTAGTTCCCAGAGCTAGTTAAGTGAGAGAACTGAATAGGAAGCCAGGTTTTCTCCTTTTCTAACACAGGCATTCAATGCTGTGAATTTCCCTCTGGTCATTGCTTTCACTTTATCCTACAAATTTTAAAAAACTGTGTTTTCATTTTCATTCATGTTAAAGTATTTTTAATTTCTCTTGAGATTTCTTCTGACCCACAAGTTATTCGGAAACCTGTTGCTTAATCTCCAAGTACTTTGGGATTTGCCAACAATCTTTCTGTTACTGATTTCTAGTTAAATGCCATTGTAGTCTGAGAGCAGACATTGTATGATTTCTATTTTTCAGATTGGTTAAGGTGCATCTTATGACCCAGAATGTGGTCTATTTGGTGAATGTTCCACGTGAACTTGAGAAGAATGTACACACTGCTCTTGTTGAGTTGAAGTGGTCTATAGAGGTCTATAAGTTGATAAATGGTGGTATTGAGTACATCGAGGGCCTTATTGATTTTCAGCCTTCTGGATCTGCCCACCTCTGATACAGGGTGTTACAGTTTCTGACTGTGAAAGTGGATTCATTTCTCTTTGAAATTGGTTTTGCCTCAAGTATTCTGATGTTCTTTTGTTGGGCACATACACAATAAGGATTGTTGTGTCTTCTTGGAGAACTGACCTTTATCATTATAAAACATCCCTCTGTATCCCTGATAACATTCCTTAGTCTGATGTCTGCTCTGTCTAAAATTACTAGAGTTACTCCTGCTTTCTTTTGATTAGTGTTAGTGTGGTATACCCTTCGCACCCATTTACCTTTAATGTACTCATCTTTATAATTGAAGTGGGTTTCTTAAAGACAACATACAGTTGGGCCTTGTTGCTTGATTCATTCTGACAATCTTTTAGTTGGTAATTTGGACCATTGACATCCAAAGTCATTATTAACATAGTTGGATTAAGATCTACCATAGCTGCAACTGCTTTCTATTTATTGTCCTATTTTTGTCTTCTTCTCCTTTTCTGCATTTGTAATTTTAACTGATCATTTTATATGATTCCACCTTACCTCCCTTATTAGTATCAGCAATACTTCTTTTTAAACTTTTTTTTTGTGTGTGTGTGTGATCATCCTAGAGCTTGCAATTTACAAGTAGACTAAGTCCACTTTCAAATAACACTTTACTGCTTCACAAGTATTAATAAAATAATTCTAGTTCCTCCTGGTCGTCCCTTATTGCTGTCACTCATTTTGCTTATACATAAACATACATGCACATACAGTCACATACATCATTGCTGATATTATTTTGGATAAACTGTTATATCAATAAAAATAAAAATTTTAACTTCACCTTCATTTATTCCTTCTCTGATGACTTTTCTTCCTTCATGCAGCTCTGAGTCTCTGACCTTTATCATTTTCCTTCACTCTAGAGAAATCCTAACATTTGCAAGTCAGGTCTACTGGCAACAAATTCTCTCTCTCTCTCTCCTTTTTTTTTTTTTTTTTTTTGCCAGAGCAAGTATTTCTTCTTTACTTTTAGAGAATAATTTCACAGGGTTTAGAATTCTCATTTGTTGTTTTTCCCCCTCTCAACAGTTTAAATATTTCTTTCCACTTTCTTACTTATTGCATGGTTTTTGAGAAGTTAGTTGTAACTCTTAATTTTTTTCTATCTGGCTTCTTTCAGGATTTTTTTCCCCCTTATTTATGATTTCCTACAGTTTGAAAATGATATGGCTAGGTCAGTTTTTGTTTTTGTTTGGGGGCATGTAACCTGCTCAGAATTTTCTGAACTTCTAGGATTTGTGGTCTGGTGTTTGATATTAATTTGGGTGAATTCTAGCCATTAAATCTCTCTCCTGTTCCTTCCTCACTTTCTTCTCCTTCTGGTATTCCCGTGGTATGTGTGATGTTGTAGTTGTCCTCAGTTCTTACATAGGCTGTTCTGCTTTGCCCTCTTTGCTTCTCAATGCAGGTGGCTTCTACTGTGATATTCTGAAGCTCAGAGTCTTTCCTCAGTTGTGTCTAAGCCATCCAAGACATTCTTCACTTGTGCTCTGGCACCTCCTTTGGTTCTTTCTTAGAGCTTCCATTTCTCTGCTCACAGTGCCCATTTGTTCTCCTAGATGCCTACTGTATCCATCAGAGCCCTGAGCATCTTAATCACAGTTGTGTTGAATTCTCAGTCTGATAATTCCTACCTCTTGGCCATATTTGAGTATGTTCAAAGTCTTAACTTTGTCTCTTCAGACTGTTGCAATTTTTTCCTGATGGCCAAACACATTGTACTAGATAGAAGGATAAAAAGAACTGCTGTGAACAGATCTTTTCTGATGCTGGGGAGAGCTCTGCGTCCCGGGAGTATCTATCTTTCAGCGAGCCTCTGGGCTGTGAGCGTCTCAGGTGCTGCCCAGTGTCTTCCTCCTCTCTGTGGGCCAGGATGGCCAGGACAGGTACTTCCCATCCTCAGATAGGTCACTCTCTGATAAAACCCAGGAAGTTAGGGCTCTATTTAAAAACTTTCTCTTGTTAAGGAACAGAATGCCCCGAGCCACACAGAAACAGTTCTCCTCCCCTGCTGAAACACAAGGGGGTCTTTCTGTGATATTCACTGTGAGCATCTGGTCAAGCTCAGGGGGATAAACTCTCAAAGGTGAGGACAGGTCCACCTCTCAGACTCCTCACACGAGCCTCCAGTGGTCTGTCAGGGACAGCACATTTCCCCAGCTTGGATCCCAGAGGAAGTGCGTGCTTGCTGGCTTCTGCTCTGGGAAGTGGTGACTCTGCATTTGCTTGTCATCTCTTCCATCCTGGGGGCAGGGATCCCACCTGGGATCAGCTGGATTCCAGCTCTGAGGAATCTAGGATTGTTGATGTTTCTATTTGTTCAGATTTTTACTTCTTGTTAGGATAGAATGGCTACTCTCAGCTTCTTATAAGCCACGCAGGGCCAAACCCAGGTTTTCTAACCCTGAGACCCACGTCCATGGGAATAGAAAGGTTAGGGATGGAGGAGAGACAAGTAACTTGTGGGGAGATCATATGCTGGGGACAGAACCCAGAGTCTTGCACATGCTAAGCACATACTCCACCACTGAGCTCCACTCCAGTCCATACAAATGTTCTCTGAGCACCTATTATGTGCCAGGCACTATGGAGTCCATGTTTAGTTAATTATCACTTTGATTATGAGTCCATTTCACAGATGGGAAAGGCAAGATTGAGACAGAGAATTGAGCAGCAACTACCAACATCTCCCAACAGATGAAAGCAAAGGGGTAGGATCTGAATTTGGGTCCAGTGGGTTCTGCCCTCTCAGTCCTTCCAGACCAGACTGTCTCTACACAGCAGCAAGGCATTATTAACCAGTTGATCAAAGACCCAGTGCTTACCAAATGCCCGCAATGTGCCTCACCCTCTGCTGGGCTGTGGGGGCCATAGGTATTGTCAGACACAAACCCTCCCAGAAACTTCCAGGCCAGCCAGGGAAAGATGTGAAAATGTGAAACACACAACCAAGGGTGAGAAAGCCCTGACAGACCGAGAGGAGTGGAGAGAGCAAGCCCAGCCGAGGAAGCGCTCCTGAGAGGCACAGGGGCCGGAACAAGTGATACAAGGAAGGAGCAGGAAGAAGGCCCATGGTTCCAGATGAGGAGCTGCTCCTCCAGGGCCTCTTGTGCTGTGATAACCGGGGAGGAATTGCTCGGGACAGGCAAGAACATGCAGAAATGGTCCACGAAACTCCACCTCAGGAGCCCGTGGGGAAGAGGGTGGGTGCACGGGGAGGGTGCTGTCAGTCAGAGTCCAGATAACCCCCACCCAGGGATTTTCTGAGACAGGAAGCCCAGAAAGCACAGGACAGGCACCCCGCCCTGCCTGGCACCCCTCGCTCCTCACGTCAGAACTCTCTTTCATTCCTGTTGGATGCACGCTCCCCTGGCAGGGAACAATACTTTCTGGTGGTGCTAGTCTTTCACATGCTAGTATAAATCTATTTACCAAGTAGAGAATTTCCAGAGTGTCAGTTTTGGGGAGGATGCTGGAGGGAGGCAGAGACAGCCCGAGAGGCAGGTGGGTGCCCTAGATGCAGAGTTTGCCTCCTTTACGCGTTGCTATGTCTGAATATTGGAATCAGCCCAATCTCCATATGTGGAAACCTAAACCCAATGCAATAGGGTGAGGAGGTGGGTCCACGTCCTGAGGGCCACCCTCACACTCGGGACTGGAACCTTACAGAGTATCATGGTTTGAACGTGTCCCCTCCCAGATTCAGGGTGGAAACTTCATGAACAAAGTGACGTAAACCAAAAGAGGGGGTCTTTGGAGGTTCCCAGCCCTGGGCTCCTCCCTTGTGACGGCACTGAGGCTGTTCCTTGCTTATTTGTGTGGCCTTGTGCGTGCTGGGCAAGGCTCCACCTCGGAGCTGCACCCCGCCTGCGGCCCTCAGAGCAGAGACTGCACGTGACCTGCAGCCCACTTGCCCTTCCGCCTTCTGCCACGTGAGGACACCGCTCCTCCACCGCAGAGGCGCAGCAGTGGGGCACCATCTTGGGAGCAGACAGCAGTCCTCCCCAGAGAGGGGGACCTCCTGATGACTTCACCCTGGACATCCGGTCTCCAGAACTGTGAGGAATAAAGTTCTGTTCTTCATCAGCCACCCTGTCTCAGGCATTGTGTTAGAGCTGCACAAAGAACTCAGACATATGCTGAGTCCTGATAACCCACACCCGGGATCTTCTGTGACAGGAAGCCCAGAAAGCACTGAGGCCTGGTCCCTAACACCTCCTCTAGTCACCCCTGTAAGAGCGGTGGCCGTGCAGGGGTCTCTGGTCCCCCAAAAGAGTTGAGTCAAGCTGCTTTCCCTTGGATGGATGTTCTGAAGCTGCGGAGTCCCTGACGGTGGCAGTCCACAGTCCCCCATGACACCAACC
The DNA here is from genome assembly GCF_902686445.1 of Sciurus carolinensis. Lineage (NCBI taxonomy): Eukaryota > Metazoa > Chordata > Mammalia > Rodentia > Sciuridae > Sciurus > Sciurus carolinensis. The sequence goes on along the minus strand of NC_062214.1, from coordinate 188,865,942 downwards.
CGTTCCCTTATCTTCCCTTTCTCTTGCCTCTGAGGCTCTGTGCTCTGTATCCTTCTCCATCTTTGCCAAAACCCCTCCCTGCATCCAACTCTCTCAGTGCAAAACCAACTTTGCCCAGTTCCCATATTTGCGTTTCCTGGAGACGCTGCTGCACCTGGGCCCTCTGTGGCAGTGTCTCTTCCAGGGCCGCCCCTTTTCTTGGCTCTCCAGCCTCTTTCCTGGGCAGCCATCAAGGCTATTATGGCCTGTGGCAGGTTTCTCAAGCCCCTCCCTCATCTTTCTCTGGCCTGGCCTGGTCACAGCCCCTTCTAGCTCCCACACACCCAGCACTTCTGAAGTGTCAGTCTCCTAGGGTCACTTCCTGCTCAAAATCTTTGTGTGGCTTCTTAGGACACGACACACCAAATCCCTCACTCCTTGGTGCCTCCCCTTGCCGTCACCTCACCTAGCCCGAGTGTCCAGCTTGTCTTCCTGCCTCTGAGCTCTGATGCCAGGCTGTGACCGCAACTTCCCAAACCTGGGTGCTACCTGCTCTTTCTCATAATTATTTCTCAGCCTCCAAGACCCAAGGGAGGCTTGGGTTGATTCCCTCAGGCAACAGGAATCAGCTCTGATACTTCGGTCGTGAGACTCACATTCCAGCTGTTAGGACGGCCTGGCTGTGCGTTGGTGACCTGCGTCTGTCTGTCTCCCTGCTGGTCCAACTCTTCTTCATCAGCCACCCTGTCTCAGGGGCTCTATCTAGAGAGCCTGTGCAAGTCTCTCCCCTCAGAAGCCATTCAGCACATGTTTAAGTGGCTGCAAAGTCTTCGAAATGTGTAACAATACAGAGAAAACTTACAATACTATGCCTAGATGAAAAAAGAAATGCGACCTATGATTCAAAAATAAAGGAATTCACCAAAGCTGACAATAAAGTTCTTGGAGTTAAACTGTCCTACAATTTGTTTTTTTTTTTGGGGGGGAGGGGTCAAACCCCAGTTTTGGATGCTGAAAAGGGGACAGCTGAAAACAGGAAGAAACGAACCATGGTTATTTTAACCCAAACCTCCATGGGTTCTAACCACAGTGAGAAGCACCAGCTCCTGGGGGAGCTCTCCCGGGGCCAGGCACCCGGAAATGAGGGGTTGGAGGTGCGAGCGGCAGGCTGCTTGGGCCCCAGAGCTGACGCAGCTGCTGGGACTCGCTGAGCGTTGCCCCGTGGGCACTGTGGGCTCACCACGTGTGCTTATCACCATGGGCACGGTGACAGCTTTTTCCCATAAGTGTCTTCAATTGGAGACGAGGCTGTTGTGTGCTTCCTGCTTGCCAGTGGCACCGTCCCAAGGCCCCGCGTGTGCTTACTGATGGAATCTCTCCTCCAGCCTCCGAGAGGGCGTGGGAGGTCCTCTCACTTGACCATTCGGGAAAATGAAGCAAGGGAGGTTGAGTAACTTAAGTAGCCTGAGGTCACAAGAATAAAACCAGGAACTGACAGCCTAATGTCACGCTCTCAAAGGGGGTTGTCAGGGACAGGACAGCAAGACCCACCATGAGGCGTCAGTACCGCCTCCCTGCTGAAATACCAAGAGGCTGCCTTCTTCACACTTTGGATGATCATAATCACTTCCCTCTTGTAATGGCCTTAGTGTATCTAGATTCGAATACAGACTAAATCTCCTTCTAGGATGAAGAGTCAGTTGGTGGCAAGTCAAATCCAAGAGCAAGGGAGAAGCCAAAGGCACCCGAGCTGGCACTCGGTCCCGCCCATACGTTCAGATCTCTGCTGCCCAGGAAGACTGACCTGGAGTCTCTCTCTCCCTTGGCTAAAGGTCCCCCCAGTCCTCGGGCGATGATCACCAGCTTGGATCAGCACCGGGCTTCACCACCGCTCTTGCTGGACACGGTGCCTTCCCAGCTGCACAGGTGTCCACTCACTAAAACCCCATGTCTGAGAGAGGCAGACTGGTGCAGGGGGAGACATCCCAGCTGAGCCAGACGGCAGGCCCTGCTACAGCCCGAGGCAGCGGGGGGAGGGGCCGTGGCTCGCGCCGCGCCCTCCGCAGGCCACACCACCGCCTCATCGCTCCCCTTCCAGAGACAGGGCAGAGCGCTTCTCTTCTTTCTTTATCAGTCAGCAGAAAAAGAGCATCCCATGAATGTCATTGCCACCATTTTTAAAGCCCATTCATGAAAAAGTAGGTATAGGTTGAGTTTTCCTAAACCAAAAATCAAAACGCTCTAGAATCTCAAACTTTGGAAGCGATGACGTGATGCCACAGCTGGAAAATCCCAGGCCTGGCCTCCTGGGATGGGTGGCAGGCGAAACAGACTAAATACATCCAAGAAAATGACCTGCAGGTTGTTCATCAGGTGAATATGAAACAAATGAACTGTGTTTAGACTTGGGTCCCAGCCCCAAGATAGCTCATTCCGCATATGCAAATATTCCAAAATCTGCCAAAAAATCCAAAGTCTGAGACACTTCTGGTCCCAAGCACTTTGGATAAGGGATACTCAACATGCAGCGATTCCCCTGCCCATCTGCTGACCGGCCGGCCGGCCCTGAGACCTGCTCCGGTGGACGAGATATCCACAGGTGGCCACAGATGGCTGTCGTCTGTGAGCCTTCCAGAGCCGTCCTGGGATTCTGACCTCTCTCCTTCCCTGCTGCCCCAGATGGGCGCTGGTCCTTCAGCTGCGCTGCAGTGTGGGAAGGTTCCCGTGAAGACCCCAGCAGTCACACAAGCGAGGGAATCCCCCCACGGGCATGCATGTCATGCACACCCAGGCACACTTGGACATCTCTGCTACTCTGTGTGCAAGGCCACAGGGGTTAGGGTTGTCCATGTCACCACAGCAAGACTGGCCCATGCCGTTTGTCTCGGGGTCTTTCAAAGACACTCTTCACAAGACACAAGAGGACACTCTGAGCCCAGGGAAGCACAGAAGTGGCCCAAACGGGTATTCCGAGAAAACAGAGTGGGGTCACAGAGGTCGCTGACCACTCACTTTCGGGACATCCCCTGTCTCCTTCCCTCTCCTCTGCTCCGGGTGGGGAACCCCAACACCAGCACCAGTTCCAGGCCTGGGTCTTTCCCTCGCCCACTTCCTCCTCAGGCCACCCCCATGCAGCCACCAGAGCCACAGTGTCTCAAGTTCAAGGCATGCTGGACATGCTCACTCCTCCCAGGACTCTGCGGCGGAGACCTGCGGGGGAGGCTCTGTCTTTCCAGCAAAGTTGTGCATTGCATTTTTAAAAGTTTTAAAATGAAAAATGAGATTCTACCACATGCCCTGGAGACAGACCAGAACCAGGGAGGCTGGTTCTTACCGTACCAGGGAGGTAAGCTCTTTCCACCCCTGAATACCCTGGCTTGTCCCATGGGCATGACAAAACTTATTTACTCCACCAAACTCGAATTGGGCTCCTGGACCTTCTCCTAGTTCCATCTGAGTCCTTCCTTAGAAAATCCAGCTTTAGCAGGAACTCTGCTAGGTCAAGTTAGCAGGAGCTCCCGCACTCACTAACCGGGAACCCCAGGGCGGGAGCAGGTTCCTCAACCCCCACCCTTCCTCAGGTGACATCTTGAAGAATGGAGGATCCTGTTAGGTCAGGATAGCCAGACTCATTCTTCACCCTTCACGTCCTCTGAGTTACTTTCCAACTGCTGATCCCTCCCCTGTTCCTTGGTTACAAATTCCCACTTGCCCGTGCTGAACTCAGGGCTGGGCCGGTCCTACCCTGAGGTCTCTTCTCCCACTTGCAATAGTTCTCAACAAAAGTTGTCATTGCCCCGAAACAGTCCACCCTGGTTTTCCTTTGACAGGTTCCTCACTGAAAATGAGACATGGAATCAGATCTGACGGCTGGTTCCAGGGAGCTCACTGCATCGGAGCTGGGAGACCTAGACCTAGCCTGCTGGGGTGGGCAGGGAAGAGCAGCACCCCAGACAGGCTGCGGGTCCTGCCTTCCCCTGAGAGGCCTGTCCCCTGCCCCTGAACGTCTCTTTCTTGTCAGGCTCCTAGAGCCCCACCACACCCCACTCTCAGTCACCTGTCCCATGCTGTTGCTGAAATTCAAGGCACAGTAGGCTCCTGGGTTCCAGAAGGACTGTAGGTACCTAGCATCTGGAAACCTAGTCCCAGAAAGCCTGGCTACTCTCAGTAAGAGAGGGACCCCACCCCCTGCAGTCATGGAAAAACCATAACACCCAGCACTTTCCCCCTCCTGGACTCCACAGGATGGAGTTATTTAGGTCACCTATATAAATGAAGTGCCTCTTCCCCATCCCACACTCCCTATCCCCCTACAGGATCCTAGCACTTCATCCAGGATACTTTTTCCTGGGCACCACATGGTGGGACTGTATTTCCCAGGCTCCCTTGCAGTAAAGAGTAGTCATGTGACTGAATTCTAGCCAATGAAACGCAGTCACAGGGGCAGACCCACTTCCAGGGCTTGGTAGTAAGACCCTGCCCCAAGCCTCCCACATGCTCCCTCCCTTTCCAGCCTGTGGGACCCTGGACCCAACCCTGAGAAACTGGAGGCTGAGGGCCAAAGGTGGCAGAGGCACTTAGCTGGGGTCCCTGAAGCACAAGCACTCCTGTGTGTGACAGAAACAAGATCCCTCCAGGTGTAAGTCACTGCACTTGTGACTCTCCACCTGACAGTCACCCTGTGTCCTTACTGCTTACTGTCTTCTTCCTCCACATGAGTGATATGCTGTGAGGCAAGGAATTCTTTTTTCTGCTGTGTCCCCAAAAGTGGAGCAGAGCCTGACCCCCCATAACCAAGTGTCAAACACACAAGTGAGTGAGATGTGCTCTACCCATGCTGCGCGGCCTGGGTCTCTATGGAGAGACCCTACCTAACAGGAAAAGAAACCCACTTCTTTTGCTTTCTAGAAAATTAGCCTGTAAGTGAACTAATATATCTTTGGGACCCAGCCCAAATGCTCCCTTGTCTTGGACACTGTAAAATTAATGCTTTCTTTTCTATTAGAGTTGAACCTGTAATGTAACACACAGACATGTTTACTGTAGCAAATTTCAGAATGTATACTGGAGCCGTTTTAAATTAGGAAACCACGTAGTGAGAATGTAGTCTTTTTTTTTTTGGTAGAAGTGATTGAACCCAGGGGTGCTTAACCACTGAGCCACATCCTCAGCCTTTTTTTGTATTTTACTCAGAGGTAGGGTCTCACTAAGTTGCTTGGGACCTTGCTAAGTTGCTGAGGCTGACTTTGAACTCCTGAACCTCCTGCCTTGGCCTCCCTCTGAGATGACAGGCATGCACCACTGCACCAGGGAATGTAGCCATTTTAAAATTCCCCAACAGGTAGCCAATCACAAGTAGCCCGTTTCCCGTACCTTCCCCAATTTTAAGTGAGCTAATCATGTAGATTGTACCGTGAGTTCCTCCTATCAGACAAGGGGCAGTACTACGTGAGGGATGACAGCAGGTGGCCTGCATGCCCAGGTTTGCTGCAGGATTGGCTTTGCCTTGCTGACCCACTTCTGAGCATGCGCCTGGGTCCTTCTAACAGACGCCCTCTCTGAGTCCTCCCCACAGTGACCTGCCCCTGCCACACCCCTGCCAGGGGCCCCTCTGCGGAACACCTGCCACACCACACAGCAGGCGAGGCTGTCTCTCCTGCCCCGGGGAGTCCCTCCCTCAGCTGACTGGAGACCCCCGGCTGGGAATCTGCCTTATTCCTCTTGGCATTTCCTTCTGTCAGCACAAAAGTTTCTTGAGAAACAAGCACTCGAGAATATTCATGGCCCCTTCTTTGTAGTCATTCGGAGGCTGACGAAGGGTAAAAAGGTTCCATTTCTGAGAGGATGTAGACCAGAGAGTCTGGAATATTCCATGGATTCTTTTAATAAACATTTTTTGGATTTTAATGCCCACCTGATGTGTGCACACATGACTCACAGATGAGGGGAAGCCCTTTAAGGTAGCTGGGTCAGAGGTTCAGAAGAGGCCCAGGCCTGAAAATGTGTTCCGTCCCTACAAACCTACCCTGAACTAGGACCCTGGAACCAGGATGAGGCCCAGGCCTGAAAATGTGTTCCGTCCCTACAAACCTACCCTGAACTAGGACCCTGGAACCAGGATGAGGCCCAGGCCTGAAAATGTATTCCGTCCCTACAAACTTACCCTGAACTAGGACACTGGAACCAGGATGAGGCCCAGGCCTGCTTTGGGTAGCCTTGCACACACACTGGGTTTTTGACTTTCAATGGGCTTGCCTGTTGGACCCTCACGAAGTTCTGTGATCCAAGTAGGAAATGACTACTGTGTCCAGTTAGTAGAAGAGACCACTGAGGCTCGGAGAGGCTAAACATCTGGTCTCAGCTCATGGCTTGACAGTGTGCCCAGCGGGTTCTGAAAGCCCAGGCACTTTCCTTCCTCCCTTTACCCCCCTTCTCTGGCATCTTCATGGTCAATGAACCCGGGGAGACTTCTCTGTGGCCACAAGGAAGCCAAGTCAACAGCCCTGATGAGGGTAACTGGAAATTAACGTCGACTTTTGAGTGACAAGCTGAGTTCAGAACAAGCCTGGCCAGGCAGCATCAGCAGACTGCAAGTTTGTCCCCTTCTAATTTTAAACACTGTGGGCGCAGAGAGGAGAGCTGTGGTTAGCAGGTGCTGCTGCTGCTGCTGCTGCTGCCGCTGCTGCCGCGGGTCGCATCGAGAGCAAGAAGCCAGGTACTTACGCGATTTCTCTTCTTTGATGGTGTACTCGAGCACCTGGGAGGAGCTGTCATTCAGGGAAGGAAAGTGGACACAGAGCACCAGGCGCTTCAAGCTGCTGTCCCTGCGGACCAGGAACATCTGAAACCCAGAAGAAGAGGCAGCTCCGTCAATCAAAGTTGGCGGAGGCCAGAAAGACAACAGGGAACCGCGAGTCATCTGGCGGGTTCCCGAAACAAGGAGGCAGGGTGAGGCGGTCAGTCATCCCTCCAGAGAACTGGGCTTTGGCCCACGTCCCAGCTGAGTCTCCTTTAGTGCCACTTTCTCATTTGCCCACCAGGTGGATGTTTCCCTAAGATGTTAGAGACTCAGAGTCGCGGGCTCCAGGGGTTGAAATTCCTGGCCCCTGAACCCTGTGCAGCTGGCTCTGTAGTGGGGGCACGGTGACACAGAGGTGCCCTGCTCTACGGCAGCCAGGCTGAAGGGCCACTCCTACCCCAGCACGTGGATCTGGCACAGGCTGTTGGGAACACACAGGCATCCGCCACTCAAACATTTTCCATGCCAAAACAGACAGCTGACGTTAACGAGGAACGTTCCCGTCACGACACTTTGCACATGTTAACTGGTCTGTCTCCACTGGTCCCAGGGTGCCACTTTCCTTATTGTCCTGACTTTATAGGTGAAGGACGTGGCTCCCTCTGACCAGCACAGGTCCTGCTCCCTCGGGCTGGGTGACAGCTGACTGAGCTACAGTAAGGGCTGGCCACAGGACACGCAGGACCGTCAGCCCGCCCAGGCTTCCCAGCGGTGGGGACAGAGCAGGCGCTGGTGCTCAGGACCCCGTGACATGGGGCCTCTCCACACACCTCAAGGCCCCTGACCGGACTCTCTCCTGCCACGATTCTCTCCATGGACTAGAACCCTGCCTCTGCTCGGGCCCGGAGGGCGGATCTGTGAGTACCCAGCGCAGCTGAGGCCTGCACCACACCAGCGAATTCGTTGACATCTCCTGCTCAGGCAAGGGCTCCACTCCAGGAGGGTCTCTGCGGGCAGTGGCCTCCCCCGGGCAGTCATGGGGAGGGGCCTCTCTGCTGCCTTACAAAGTCCATTTCAGGTTCAGCTGCCCCTCCCCAAGCTCATCCCTCCTTCCCAGGTGACACTTTTGGGAATCTTCTCCGGCTCCTGGGGCACAGCCTCCCCAGGGATGGGAAGGACTTGGTCACTGTCCCAGCCGCCCTCCGCTCCACCCTGCCCTGGAGTCTAGGTCTCTTGCACTTGGGCCCCAGGCGCTTCTAGACTTTTCCACATTGCTCCCACACGGACCCTGCTCTTCGCCCTCAGGTTGCACAGAGGGAGAGAAAGAAGAGAGGAGGCCTCAGAAAGGACAGGACCGGGCAGGACGGGACAGGGCAGGACGGGAGGTCCTCCAACGGGGAGGGTGCCACCTGCCTTCCTTCTCAGCTCCCGGGCAGCCCTGAGCCGCTAGATCACCTCCATGACCCCGGGTAGCAGTGTGGCTGCCCTGAGCCTCAGTGCTCTGATCCGTAAGCGGGCATAACACCTGCCGCCACCAGCAGAAAGAAAGCGAAGCCGACCCTGCCTGCCTGGGCTGGGAGCGCTCACAGCCGGCCAGCGGCCCCCCAGGCTCCTGCCACGGCCCTCAGGCCGGCCTGTAGCGCTTCCCTTTGAAGGATGGAGACCCCAGGTCACGCGGGGGACAAGGGCAGAAGCCGGACTCAGGTCAGGTATCAGAACCGTGCCTCGAGGCGTCTCGGGTCTCTACCTCTGCTCCTGGCATCTGCTCACTGAGGGACGAGGGACGAGGGACGAGGGACGAGGGCCATCACCCGCCCTGCAGCACAGCCACAAAGCTCTCGCTCTGCGTGTCTCTTCCGCCTGGCAAGTCACGGGGCTCTTATCTAAAAACCATGACACAGTGTTGATGGGGGGACGGAAGAGGTTGTGAGTTCCTGGGGGCCAGGGAGGGAGTCTGAGGCTGGCCTGGCTAGAGGTTGTCCTCTGATGTCTCCTGCCCAGGTGGTAGGGGTGAGGGCCATGCTGACAGAGGTCCTCTGTCACTGTCCAGTCACTGTCTGCTGTAGACAATTAGCTACTGAGCTCCTTGCTGTGACCTTTCTGGGAGGCGTGCACAGACAGCGCCTTGAAAATAGCATCACTGTACTGTGACCCTGAAGAACATTCTAGATTGTGCAGAGAACCTGGCAGAGTCCAGCCCAAGTCAGTGCCATGCAAACCATGCCGGCGAGCCCTTTGCCCCGCAGCCTGGTGAGCTCTGACGATACTCGGGGAAGAGTCACCGTGGTGGTGGCTGCAGGTGAGTACACAGGGCACCCCGAGCTCTTCCTCCGACACCCTGGAGCGTCCGCGTGCAGATCCGCCAGCCCTTCACTTCTCTTCCTCTGCCTGCAGCCCCATGAGCTGCGGGTCCCCCGGCAAATCACTTCCACTTCTTGGGGTCTAACTTTCCTCATCTGAACATGGGCGTAGGGATACCCATCCTGTGGGGTTGCTGAGAGAATCCCGATCGTGTACACAAAGTGCTGCACTTCAAATAATGACAGCTCTCTCACCACAGACCGCTACCATTGGCTGAGCGCTCGGCCATGTGCTAAGATGTTTAAGTGCATAATCTCATCGGGTAAATAAATAACTACCAATGAGACTACCACTATGCTTGAGGCTGGACCAAAAGGAGATGGGAAAAATGACTCAGGCCTCAGCCGCCCAAAGGGTAAATTAAAAATGGCCTCCAAGTCTAACCTATGGCTGGCTCCTTTCTTCCACAGGTAGAAACTACTTTCCCAGCCATGAGCGTGGCCTTGAGCCTGGCATGAACCCAAACACAACTGGGGGAGGTGGCGTTCTGAGTGCTGAGGGTGCGGCACTCCCACGCTTGGTCCTGTGGACTGTGGCCGTCATGTGGAGAAGCCCGCGCTGTCCTGCTGGAGTCGGGCGGCCCAGTCAACAGCCGTACCCACCCCAAGCCACGTAAGCAAGGCCACCAGAGACCTTCCGGCTCCAGAGGGACTGCCAGAGGACTGAGGATGCACAGCTGATCCCAGGACACCAGGGGAGCACTGTCCACCCACAGAATGGTGAACAAGTTAAAACGGTGACCGGTTCAAGTCCCGGACGGCACAGTGTGCTATGCCATCGTAACAATCCGGCCACGGCATGTGGACACGGGGCCGCAGCCTCTGGGGATCCCTCCTCTCTCCTCCTGCAGGGGCTGCCGAGGGACACAGCTCAGTGGAGGCCCAGGCCCTCCCTTTACAGCCAAAGAAACCAAGACCCAGAGAAGGAAAAAGACCTCCTCAGGTCGCATGGCTTGTTAGGGGCAGAAGCAGGACAGGGCGGTGACCACCATAGTACACACCCCCAACCCAGCTGGCCCTCCAGGGTTCCGTGAGCACGTCTTCCACACCGGGCACCAGGCTGAAGTGGACAGCTGGTGACCACTCCTGCCTCAAGGCTCGGAATATCACGGCTGCTGTACGCAGACACGGACAGGGACGGACGTCCAAGGGGAAGGCCCGGAACATCAGTCCTTGGGACCCCTTCGTGGAAGACTTCAGCCTGCTGGCTCTGTGCCCAGTGGGCCACACCAAGCCACTTGCCCTCAAGGCTGCTCGTCCCCTGCAGGATGGGATCATTGACAGTTCCTGTGACCGTCCCTGTGAGTTAGCTCACCAGGAAACAGTCCTCTCCCGTCCTCTGATAACAGACCCTAATTCTGACCTGGTGTCTCTCTGCTCTGACTCAGGAGGTGCATCATGCTGGGTCAAAGCTAATCGTGGTTCTACCGCTCCCCTTTGCGGCTCACCCTTCTCCCCAACCTTCCTCAGAGAGGGGTGGCCAATAAGGCCACCAAGAAAAAAACATTCATGCCCTCACAAAAAGTCAGAGTCTCGGAGAAAAAGTCATTTACCTCTGACCTCCTGCCTCAGAATGGTGAGACGCCTGGGACTGCCGCTGCCATTTTGCAACCATGAGGTAACAAACCTGCAGACCAAAAGCCAATACCCTGAAGATGGGAGAAAGAAACTGGAAAGAAGCTGGAACCCGAAGATACTGCTGAGTCACTAGACTGGCCCTGGACCCGACCTCCAGACTCTCACCAGGCAGATAATCATACCCTGTGGCTGAAGCAGGCAAGATGTCACTTGAAGCCAAAAGCAAACCCCTGGCCCAGGCTTTAGAGGATCATTTAAACAGCTGCACGGTGACTTCCGAAGGTGCCTGCTGTGTCATCAGCACTCAGCACATGGCGTTTCCTTCCCCAGCTCCCCAGCCCCGAGGACAAATGGCAGAGAGCCCCTACGTTCCTGCGCTTGTCTGTTCAAGAGTCAGAAAGGCACAAGATACCAGGGCCAGGCCAACAGCAAACTCCAGGTCTCAGCCCCGAGCGGGAGGAGGAGCCAGGGCCAGCCAGGGAGGGCCAGGCGGGGTGGGCTCTGGCCTGGGGTGCTGTGCAGGGAGCAGCTCACAGTCGATCCTGGTGGGACGCTCCGTCTGCCCCCGAGAGACACTCCAGACCCACAAACCACTAGAGTCCTCACACCTCCTCTCCTCTCGGGGTCACGCACGGCCGTCCCTGCTGAGCTGACGTCTGAGTCAGCTGCTCGGCTCCCTCTTTCTCCCTTTTCTCCTGTTCTCAGCTCCCCTACCGTGCCGGGTTAGGAACTCTCAGAAAGCAGAAGCTTCCTCTCCGTTCATCTGTACAGACTGCTGGGTGCCACTCTGGAGGTCCAATTTCCTTTGAAAAGTGTGGGTTCCCCATCAGAGACTTCTCCAAACACCAGTGGGGCAGAGGCAGAGCCCTGGTCAGTGAGTCGGGACACTGCATCCTTCCTGGTTTTGCTCTGCATACCTTGGCAGGTCGCTTGCCCTCTCTGAGCTGGCATTTCCCTGTCTGTAGTGAGGGGTAGACTGAAGGACCCCAGAGCTCCTTTCTCCTATAAAATGCTCTACCAGTGTTCAGTGCCCCTGGGGTCTTGCCTAGTGCCCGAAAGGCTTGCCAGAGAGTTAGTTTCCTGGGAGATTCATGACCCCCAGGACGACGGTCGGCACAGCTGGCCCTGGGAAGGAGCTCACACAGGAGAGAACTGCCCAGTGCTGAGCTGCCCCCACAGGGCAAGGGTCCAGAGCCAAATCCCCACAAATGGTCTTCACTGTCCATCTCTGCCGGCCAATATGGATCTGTCTGCTTTTCCATTTTGTTATTTTAGGATTATTTTCCAGTTGCAAGTGGAAATTTTCCAGTCATGCCCCTTCGGGCAGGAAGAGAAGTGGCTGGTTCTTCTGAGGCCACAGCTGCAGGGAGGCAGGCACTGCAGTGGCCAGAGCCCATCCTGGACATGGGACAGGGGTGGGCAAACCAGCAGCCAAGTCCTCGTGTCCCCGGCCCCGCCCCAGGAGAGCTGGGGCGTGTGCTTCCAATGGCCTGACGCTTCTGCTTTACACCTGGGGAAACTGAGGCCACCCTTCCCGTGACTCCCACTGGACCACAGCTTGACACAGGGCATCCTTCTCAATGTGGCTGCAGACCAGAACCACCCGGGAAGCTTCGAAACCATGCCGACAGCCAAGGCCCCTCTCCAAACCAGAGAAGGATGCATTTCAGGTTGGAGGGCAGAGGCGCTGAGTTTTTGAGGCCTTCGAAGGTGACCGGTCGTGTCTCCAAGTCAGGCCCCACTGTTCAGCGGCCACGCTGCTCAGGATGGGCCCTTTGCACCGCAGAGCTGAGTTTCCCACTGTGGAACAGATCACGCAGATGGAGATGGGCTCAGCCCACAGAGGTCCTGCAAGGGCTGAAGACGGCCTTCCCCGGCCTCCGCACCAGAAGGTTTCTGCCAAGTTCATAGTGAGTGGACTAGGGCTCCTGGACTCCTGCTGGGAGGGTGCTGGGAACCGACGACGGATCCATACCACCCCTGGGCCCCTGCAGCTCGGAACCGACGACGGATCCATACCACCCCTGGGCCCCTGCAGCTCGGAACCGACGACGGATCCATACCACCCCTGGGCCCCTGCAGCTCGGAACCGACGACGGATCCATACCACCCCTGGGCCCCTGCAGCTCGGAACCGACGACGGATCCATACCACCCCTGGGCCCCTGCAGCTCGGAACCAGCCCCTCAGAGCCAAAGGCAGCTCACAGGAGGTTTCTCTCCCTAAAAACCACCCTCTGGCCCAGAAGCCGTGACGCTCAGGCAGCAAGGGACACATGGCCGGGAGCTTGGGTTCTAGGGCAATCAGTCTCCAGGAGGAGGAGGCCGCGCTCCTTGGAGAAATGCAGGTCCCAGGATGGAGGCCAGGCTGTGGCATCTTTTATGGCTGCACAGTAAGAAGGGCTCCAACAGACACGTGCACACACACACGTGCACACGCACACACACATGCACACATGTGCACACACACGCACGCACACACACGCACACATGCGCACACACACGCACACACACATGCACACAGGCACACACACGCACACATGCGCACACACACGCACACACACATGCACACACACGCACACTCACACACATGCACAAGCACACACACACACATGCACACAGGCACACACACGCACACATGCACACACACACGCACACACACATGCACACACATGCACACTCACACACATGCACGCGCACACACACCACACACACACATGCACACATATGCACATACACACCAGTGCATACATGCACACACATGCACACACACATGCACACATGCACGCGCACACACACCACACGCACACATGCACACATATGCACATACACACCAGTGCATACACGCACACACACGCACACACACACATGCACATACACACCAGTGCACACACACACATGCACACACGCACATGCACACACACATGCACACACACACGCACACATGCACACACACGCTAATGCAGGCACCAAGCAGACACCGGAACCAACGGGAAGATTCCCAGTGGCCAGGGCTGAACAACCTGAGCAACGAAGTGACTGAAGTGGAATCGTTTTGTGACCCAAAGCAGAAAACACGACTCCGGAACTCCTCTCTGCTCTGGTAAGGGATTCAGTGAACACACAGGGGGCGAGGCAGGCCTCTCCTGCAGATTTCCAACTACGAGGCACTCGGCCAGGGAGGCCCAGCACAGTGTCCCTGTCCTCAGGAGAAGGTGGAGCCAGTGACCTCTTCCAAGGGGCGCGGAGAGGCGGGGGCCCTCTGAAGTGGAGGCCCGGCAAACACGGCCTCTGCGGTGGTCAAGGGCCGCGTGGCCGGGCAGGGCGTGCTGACGGTCTGGGCCCCCGTGTGGCGGTGCGACGGGGCTTCGCCTCTGCGGTCTCCCTCCCCAGGCCCCAAGCCAGGTCCAGGCTTAGACAAACGCCACCAGGGGGACCTCAGCCGGTACCCGACCAGACCTCACCGAAAACAGTCAGAGGAACTGTCGCGGAGAGGAGCCCGAGGAGACCTGATGACCACGCACGTGGGTGGCGTCCCGCCCGGGACCAGGGACAGACAAGACGCTGGATGAGAGCCGCGGGACACGAAGGAGGGCTCGGTCCACGCTGGCGGGCCAGGCCCGGGCTCGGCAGGGCCACGGGCCGCGCCACGTCAGCCGCCTGCAGGAGAAGTGGGCGCCGAGCACCCGGGACTCCCCGTGCTGCCGCTTCTCGGTCGGTCTCAACGGTCCTAAATTTAAAAAGCAGCTCGCAGAATAAACAAAGGCGGCTCCTCGACTGTCTCATGTCCCACGCCTTACCAGACACAGGCTGAGGAGGGACGGGGACGGGGAGGCCGTGGGATGTGCTCGGGGTCCTGCAGCTGGGGACGAGAGCCCTGGCTCCAGGCGGGACAGAGCACGGCCTCCCTCTGGTTCTGCAAGGGGTGGACCAGGTGGCCTCTGAGAGCCATCGCAGCCCGGGGACCACCCATGGTGTCGGTGGCTTTGAAAACGATGAAGTCACACAGCCGTGGAGTGTCCCAGTTCTGAGGCGGGGATGCTCTGCAGCAAAGGGCTTTCCTGGCATCCGATAGGACTCTACTCCTCAGAGCTGTGTGGCCTCAAGTCAGTGAGTCAACATCTCTGTGCTCCATTTCCTCATTTGGAAATGGGGATACTAATTATGCTACGTGGTGGATCGAACTGCAAATGGCCATCTTGGTTTGTGCAAGGCCACACTCTCGTGCTGGTAGGACAGTGGCCAAGAGCCCAAAGATGCATTTCTCAGAACATATCCCTGCCCTTAAGTGACCCACAACTGTTCCTGCCTGTGACTGTGCCTGTCCTCCGGCGCACGGTGAATCATCTCTAGATCACTCACAGCGTCTACCACGGGTAAACACCCTGCAAGCTCATCACCCGTACCGTGTGGGGGACGCGGGTCGCACACGTCCAGTCCTGGTGCGATCGGCTCCCCGTTTTCCACCCACGTTGGCTGAATCTGCAGGTGCAGAGCCAGGGACGCAGAGGCCTGCTCTGCTTCTGTCCTGGAGCAGGGCTGTGCGGTGGCCTCGCCGTCATGGGCTGGCACCTCAGCCCTGCTCCTCACTAGCCGGGTGACGTGGGCAGCTGACTGTGCTTCCAGCACAGGGGCCAGTGGGTGTCCCGCCCACACGCCTGGGGCCTCATCTCCCCACGGACGCAGCAGCCCGCAGTCCCACCGCCAGCTCCGCCTCTCCTGGCCCGTGGCCGCTTCTGGCTGCGTCAGTTCTCACACTCGGGGCCAGAGCAGGGCTGGGAGGAAGATCCTCCACCTGGCAGCCTTTGGCCCAGGACTGTCAGGAGTAGGACAGGCACAGCTCCTGGGCCCTCGGTGGGGTGACCCTGAGGTGTGTGTCCCACGCTGGCGCCCGGGGTTCCCCAGCAGGACTCCGCTGCCGTGGCCCAGGTGACTGGCAGGACACCTGCGGGGCTTCGCTGCCTTCCGGGCCCGGCCTCTTCCCACAGCCGCTCCCTGGGGCCACCTCCCAACAAACCACCAGCTCTCACATCCCTGTCTGAAGTCTGCTTCTTAGGGAACCCGAACTAAGGCCCCTCTCAGCCTCACTTTCACTATCCGTAAGACGGGCACAAGAGCAGAGCCCAGGGCACAGGACTATGGCGAGATGACATCTGTGGAGCACAGGGACACAGTTAATAAGAATCCCAAACAAAACCACCTCTGCCATTTTGGTTGTGTTTATTTCAAACTTTCTAAAGAGAGAACTATATCCTTTTGCTCTTTGGGACTTTTTTTTTTCTTTTGGCCCTGGGGCTTGAACCCAGGGCCTCATGCCTGCTACGCATGTGCTCTAACACTGCGTCTTTTGACAAAGTGATCACGACATATGCCCACCCCAGCCTGCCCTAGAAACACACTGTGTCTTCCTGGGACTGTCCCTCACCATTTGGCCCACCCCCATCTGCACACATGCCCTGGACACAAACCTCCTGGATTTAGAAATATTTTATGTGATAAGAATTTCAATGCAATTAAATTAAAAGAATTCATCCACCCATCCATTTGTCTATCATCTGTCTTCCTCTCCTCCCATAAGATAGGAATAGGACCTCTAGGTGGGGTTTGAATGCCCCATTTCAAAGTGACTAAAATGGGGCTCAGACAACTTAAGCCATTTGATAAAGAAAATGTGGTATATGTATACACAATGGAATATTACACAGCCATAAAGAAGAATGAAATTGTGGCATTTGTCAGTAAATGGATAGAACTGGAGACTACCATGCTAAATGAAATAAGCCAGTCCCCCAAACTCAAAGGCCAAATTTTTCTCTCTGATATGTGAATGCTGACTCACAACAAGGCAGGAGGGAGAATAGAAGTACTTTGGTTTAGACAAAGGGGAATGAAGTGAAGGGAGAGGGAAGGGCATAGGAAGGACAGCAGAATGAATCAGACATAACTTTCCTACATTCATATATGATACATGACCAGGGAAACGCCACATCAGGTACAACCAAAAGAATGGGAAGTTACGCTCCATGTATGTATGATGTGTCAAGATGCACTCTACTGTCATGCATAACTAAGAAGAACAGGTCAAAAATTAAATTAAAATAAACTTTAGCCACGTGCTCAATTCACAGGCCCCCGCCCCAGTCCCTTGTTTTCATCTGTGAATTAAAGGGGTCTACAACAGTTTGGCTCTGACTCTGGTCCCTGGCCACCAGGTGAGCTCTCCAGCCAGGGCCACCCAGTGTGGCCCTCCTGTCCACGCCAGCGTGAATGCCCAGAGAGCCTGGCCAAGCCCCGTGCCCTGCTCCCCAAAGCAGAATCGAGTCCCTACCCCTGAGTTTGGGAACCGCAGATTGAAGAAAGTAGGGACAGCCAAGGCACAGCTGCCTCTGGGTGGAGCCTCCCAGGCCCCTCACACCTGTGTCCCCCCCCAGGCCGCGAGGTGGGACCAGACTCACCCCCGCCACCTCCCGGTGCAGGATCCTGGCCGCCTCTGACCTGGCCAGCCCCAGCTGCAGCCACACGGGGCACGTTTTGACCAGCTTCTCCAGGACGCTGATGCCGCGGCGAGGAAGGCAGTTCTTGGGGACGGCTGGCGGACAAAGCCCGGCTCGGCCCTCCTTCCCCTCTTCCTCTCCTTTGCCGACATCTGGAGAAGGACTGAGAAACAGAAGCACATGACTGACGGTCCTGCAGCCCGGCCGGCAGGGCGTCCAGCAAACGGGGCTAAATCTAGCTGGGCTCGGGTAGCATCGACTGGCTGGGACCTTGGGGGAGTTACCAAAGGAGCAGACCATGGTCTCTCCTTCAGGAGCTCGTGACAAAGTGGGTGAGACAAACACAGCAACAGCCAGCCCAGCACGAGGAGGGACAACGTAACAGATTCTCTGTGTACCCCGGAGGGCTCTGGGGAGCACCGGAGCCGGTGCGTGCCAGGCTCCACCACTGAGCCACATCCCCGCCCGTTCAAATGCTTTTACTTGAAGCACAACCCCGGGCGGGGAGATGCACTCTCTCTAGCGCTCGGCTGCCCTGCTTCATGCACACGCTCCACCTGTCCTTCCCCCAGACTCGGGGAGAGACCCGTGCTGTCCATTGACACAGCCACTCAGCACAGGGAGCTATGGAGCTCTTGAAAGTGGCCAGTCCACGTTGAGACAGGCTGTGAGTGTAAAATACACACAAGATTCAAAGACTTAATAGGTAGAAAAGAACAGCTCATTGACGCTATTTTGTACGATGCCATGTTGAAATAATAATAATGCTTTAGGGATGTTGGGGACATAAAACATGGTTCCCTTTACCAGTTTCTTTCTTACTAGAAAATTTTTAATTACTATGTGGTTATGTGGTTTGCATTCTAGTTCTGTTGAACAGTGCCAATACGGAAGGTTTCTAGAAGGTTCCTTTGTGCCCCTCCCACTCAGTATCCCCCACGCCCCGCCATGAGGATGTGTTAACATGGCGTAGGGGAGGGAAGAGGATCACAGAACCAGAGAACAACCAGACCACACCGAGGGCCTGCTGGGGAACAGGCACGGCCCATGTCCGTCATTCTGCCTGGTTCAGGAGACCTGGGACCCACCCCGGCACCCCACTCCCACCATGCCTGACGCGCACAGCTAGTTTTGACTCCAGGGAAGGAGGAACGGTACATCGGTGCCGCGAACCCCGAGGCGGGTGGCGGGAGCGCCTGCACATTCTACCTGTGGACGCTCTCAGGCATCTGCGGGGTGGAGACCTCACTCAGGCAGAGGAGGGCACTCACAAGCCTGGGAGGAGGGGACAGTGCCTCTCAGCTTGCCCTGTGTCTCTTGTCTCTGACGTGCTGCTCAATGCGGTGAGCGGTGTTGGCATTCCTTCTAGAAGCATCCAGGGCATTTGCTGTGAGGGCCTATTTGGTGAGGGGAGGGGGTGAGGCCAGATGGGCCCTTCAGAGGACACAGGAAAGTGGAAGCACTCCTGACTCCTGGGGGCAGAGGCTGGCAGGACCAGGAGAGCTGAGGAGGGACAAGGGTTCCCGCAGGGGAGGGAGTTCAGGGGACTGGGTTCTACAGATCCAGCCTGTTGTTGACACAGCGGGTCTTGCAGGGACCGGACTGGGAAGGTGTGTCAAGAGGAGAGATGCGTGAAGTTCAGGACGAGGGCCCCGGAGCAGTCTCTGCAGAGCGTATGAGGTTCCCTCCTCTGCCTCCCCTCCCAGAACTCCGAGGGGCCGGTGTGCAGAAGCTGTGTGTGGATCTGCCTTCTGGTCACAGCCTACAGCCTGAGCAGAGAGAGGCCAGGTTGCCAGGAAGACACGCGTGTCCTGGGAAGTGGCAGGAAGCAGGGACCAGGTGGGGTGGGGAGCAGCCCTGCGGATGCCCAAGCCTGTGGCACTGGGGACCACGAGTCTCATCTGGAGCTCAAGGCCAGGGTGGCTGACTGACAATGAGGTATTACTTTCCAGTCCCAGCATCCTCTCTGGGAAGGAAGCTGAAGTGGTGGGGCCAGAATTACTCAGCAAGGAAGTATTCAGGGCTCACACGTTCCTCCAGACCCACTTGGAAACATGACAGAGTCTTCCGGCACCAAAACACTTTACAATCTTCCTGGAACATCTGGTGGGGCTCTGGGCCTCTCCCAGGGTGGATGAGGACTCTCCATGCAGTTGGGAATCAGCCCAACCTGTCCCCATTCCCTCTGCCACTGACCAAGTCCTTCCCTCTCACGCCTCAGTTTCCTCATCTGTATGATGGAGGTAGGTGGCTAGAAGATGCCTCCATTTGCTGTGTGGCCCTGGGTGGACCCTGGCTGCATTCCCATCAAACAGGCTCTGGAGAAATGAGAGTCTCCTCTCATTCATGCCACGAATATTTTCTGAGGACCAGAGCCTTGAGCTGCTCCCAGAGGAGCTATTGCTTTATTCAGCTATTATTTTCCTAACTCTATGGCTTGGAGTCGTCTCTTCTAGGGGCTGGCAGGAGTCAGAGTGAGACCCCATGAGGACTCTGGGGCCACCGGAGCACTGCTCTGAGTTCATAGCATGACTGTTCCCAGGGCCAGAGGAAGGAAGGGCTGGGCCTCCGGCTCACAGCTGCCTTTGGGTTTCCTGGGGAAGAAGAAACGAGACGCGCTGGGACCTGGTGGGTCTTCGAGGATCCACAGGGACGAATCTACTCCCTCTTCCTGTGGTCCCAGCTGCATCCTGAGGTGCAAGACCACGGCTCTCAGGGTGACCAGATGGACATCCTGCCCCAGGTTCCGGTGTGAGTCACGGGGACTGGGCCCTCGCACTCCCTGCAAAAGTGCTTCCACGGCTCCCCCGCCAAGAATCCAGGCCAGTCCCCTGACTCTTAGGGCTTTCTCTTTCTGGGCTCCACATCCCGGGACCCCTCTCCAGGGGCTGCTCTCCATCGCCCAGCGGAGACTGAGCTTCCCTCCCTGCCCCGTGGCCAGCTCCTCTGTTGGCCGGCAGCCTCCGCAGGGTCTCCAGATTCTCTCCAGCAGGAAGGCAAAGGCGTTAGACCAGAAAGCAGCGACCGCGAAAGAAAAGGCAGGTAACACAGAGGGCAGCGAGCCTAACACGGAGAGGAAATGTCTGCAAGGCACACATCGGAGCACCGCAAAGGCGGCTAGGAAGGCGGGTTCCCGAAGGAACCGAACAGATTCCTCAAAGGAAAAGACAAAAGGCCCAACAAACAGATGAAAGAGCGCTCCAAGTCCTAGTCAGCGGGGACACGCAAATGAAAACCACAGGTGACAGGTGATGCCGCGGCCGGACCACTAGAGTGGCTAATATTAAAGACAGACACCAGCACGTGTCGAAGAGCTTGGGAAACAATCAGCAGCCTTGCTTATCCTGCGGGGAGATGCAAACTGGTACAATTACTTTGGAAAACGATTCGGTAGGTGTTTTTTTTTTTTTTAAATAAACCTAAACATACACCCACTGTGTGGCCCAGTCACCTCTAGATATGTCCCCAAGAGAAACCAAGGTAGGTGCCCATAAGAGACTTATGTGTATATGGCCGTAGAAGCTTTTTTTAAAAAAAATTTTTTAGTTGTAGATGGACACAATACCTTTATTTTTATTTATTTAATTTATTTCTTTGGTGCTGAGGATTGAACCCAACGCCCCACGCATGCCAGGCCAGAGCTCTGCCACTGAGCCGCAACCCCAGTCCCCAGGAAAAGCTTTACTTATAATAGCTCAGAGCCGATCCAGGTGTCCATGAAAGGAAGAAGGACAGGCAGGATGAGGTACGCCTGCCCAATAAAACAGCAGTCAGGGATCAAAGGAGCTACTGGACACACCCACACAGATAAGCCACAGGACATCACGCTGTGACAAAGGAGCCGGCTGCAAAATAGTCCCTATGCTGTGAACCAATTTCACGAAGTTCAAAGGCACGTATATTTACTTAGTTCATATGTAAATTTTACACCAAAATAACAAAAAAGGAACCCTAACTAAACACTGCACTCTGGTCTGCTGTGCGTATATATTAGGGGGTCTGTGACTAAGGTACATTTTGGACACAGATGTGCGATAAAGCGGATAGGGAAAAACACTCAGGGCAGCGGTGGGCACCTGGACTCCCCCCGGAAATCCCTGGACTTCTGTATGTTTAACATTCTCTCCTAGGAAACTGTGGGAACCCAGTTCTCCCCGTCCACTAAGGCCCATTCGGATACCGCCTGCCGGCCACACCAGAAGCCCAAGGGTTGAATTCGGGCTGTGTGACCTCTGGCTAGTTGCTCTACCTCTCGAGGCTTCAGCTGACTGGAAACAAAATGATCTTTGCTTAGTAGGTTGCTGTGAGAATTCAGTGAGATGTCTGTGAAGTACTTGGCCCAGAGCCTGGCACGGAAGTCAACGAACCTTGGCTATGATTTTCCTAACCCTCCAACTCCCCAGCTTGACATCGTCCCTTCCTGCGAGAATCCTCCCGCTCTGCCTCCATCTGAGGACCCAGCACCTGGATCGGAGTGACTGGGTCCACATCTCTGTGTTGCTTGTTCTGTGCCCAAGACAACCTCTGGCCGCAGTGGTAACCCACAAGTTCAAGTGTTTGGAAAACACATGGCTTGACAAGAACACAGGCACAGTTGCCAAGAAAACCCACTTTTCTTGGCAGAGTGACCAACCACAGGGAGACTCCCTGGACACCCTGAGCCCAGCTAGCAGCAGCGTAAAGACGAATCGGAGTCGGCTCCTCCCAGACGCCTGGCAGGGACAAGCGCCAAAGGGCGACCTTGGCTGCAGAGGGTCCTCAAGTGCTACTTCCAGGAACAACGCCCGCCGGGTCCCCCTTTGCCAGGCAGGCCAGGCAGGAGGCCCTCCATGGAAGCTGGCCGGAGCCCCCCAGGCTGGGTCTGCAGAGCAAGAATCTCCAACCCAGCGGAATCTGCAGCCCCCAACCTCGAGCAAGGTCAGTTAGAGCAGGAGCCGCTGAGGCTGGGAGGTCAGGACCTTGCCCTCCAAGAGCCTTAAGGGACCAAGCTGTGTGGGCACCTGCTCTGTGCAGGCTAGAGAAAGGTCAGGGCAGGCGCCGCCTGAGGACACCCGGGCCATCAAATGGCCGGGCCCAGCGGGAGCTGCGGAATCACTGAGCTGGCCCTGCACCAGGCGTGGCTTTATGGCTGAGATCACTGCTGTCAGCTGGCCCAGCCACAGCAGCCCCAACCGCCAAGGCCTGTCACTGAGCCCACAAGGCTTCAGGTTCATCATCTGCAGGCTGAGCAGGGACTCTGACATCCACGGCCTCCTCTCCCTGGCCACGCTCCAGCCAGCCCAGGCCGAGTGACAGGGAGGCCGGGTCACAAATAGCACCGTCAATGCAAAATAACGAACCTCTGCGTCCCACGGCAACACTGCTGCAGACAGGAATTACCCCCGCGGGACCTCCTTCCACACACAGGCCTGGAACGTCCAGTGGATCCGACCCGAGAGCCTTCCCTGTCCACAGCTGTCCGAGGGCACCAGCCTGCCCCGCGGTGCCCCTGCACATGTGGGCAGACACTCAGGAGGACCACATGCAGCCTGGGAGGCAGGTGCCACCGGGACTCAGTGTCCAGCTCAGGGGGTTTTCTCCCCAGGTAGGGCGGGGAGGGACCAGCTGGGCTCCTGGGTGGGAGGCCGTGTCTGTCCCAGCCTCTTCTGTGAGGTTGGTCATTCTCACACCAGCACTAGGTCGAATCGTGTCCCCCAAAGGTGCACACAAATCCTTACCCCTGGTACCGGGTACGACTTGGAAAAAGGATCTCTGCAGATGTAATGAGGTCAAGGATGCTGAGATGAGGTCACCCCGGGGTTAGGGCGGGCCGCGGAGCCAATGAGAGGCGTCCTTACAAAAAAGGAGGAGAGACGGACACAGACCACGTCTGTGTGAAGCAGAGGAAGCTGGTCAGGATGCGCCAGGCCAAGGGGTGCCAAGGGTCGACATCCCACCAGGAGCCAGGACAGAGACATGGCAAGCATCCTCCCGAGCCTCTGGGGAACCCCCTGCGGACACCTTGATTTTGGATTTGTGTTACTTAGAACGGTGAGAAAAATCAGTCACTACTTGTCACACAGCCCTAGGAAACAAGTATTCCTGCAAGTCCCATGTAAAGACAAGGTCAGTGAGGCACAGAGAGGTCAATAGCTCACCCAAGGTCACACAGTCAGTGAGGGTCATTCCAGAGCTGGGATTCAAACCTGGGTGATCTGTCTCTAAATCTGCTCCTAACCACTGCTCTAGACAAGTTTCAAAACTTTAATCTTTAAGATGAGAGTTTACTGAAACAAGTTTCCATGTTTACCTATCCTGGAGTACCCAGAACACAAAGTCCAATCATTTTTTTTTTAATCCCATTTGGGAAGAGATGCAAACATACCCAGAGACATGTAAAGATACACATAGAAGTAACTTCCGGGAGGTCTTGCAACACATCATTAAAGGGAGTTGTTTCTGAGAAGTCTGCTTCCAATCTGGATGGCTCTGTGCGACTTCTGGGATAAAAACTCATCCTCCAGTCCCTTCTCACCTGAACAGGGGGCTGGTGATGCCTGGCCCAGAACACCTCAACCAGGCCTGGCCGGGAAACCACATCTGTGGTCCTGTCTGCGCGGGGACACCTGCCAACCGCAGCCCCCTGGGCCCTGCTCACACCTACTGTGCTGTGGCAGCAAGCAACACAGCAAATGGCCTGAGGTTGGTGAGAGCCATCGCTCAGTCCCCCAAGAGCCCTACAGCACCAAGGGGAAAACCCCCCCCCCGAGAATGAGAATGACTGTCCTGGTCCCCGACAATCCATCAAATCTAAAAAGAGGCTGGGCACAGTGGTGCATGCCTGTGATCCCAGTGGCTTGGGAGGCTGAGGCAGGAGGATCACAAGTGTGAGGCCAGCCTCAGCAACTTAGTGAGGCCCTAAGCAACTTAGCCAGATGCTGTCTAAATAAAAAAAAAAAAAAAAAAAAAAAAGGGCTGGGGATGTGGCTCAGTGGTTAAGCACCCCTGGTTTCAATCCCCAGGGTGCCAAAAAAAAAAAAAAACCTAAAAGGAGGGAGATGCCAGCGTCACATCCTAGCAACACTCCTGCTGGACACACATGCAAAAGGAGACGATGGGAGAGCCATACGGGACTGTATAAGGAAGTGGTGACAGTCAGCCCTGCACCGTCACATCACACAGCTGTGACAAGAGCCATTGATTAAGCCTCGGCATCCTGATGCTTGTGTGGATGTTAATTCCCTGATTTCTGTTGTCCTGCTGAGGTTAAAATGGCCTTGGAGTGGAGAAGCACAGGGAGGGGCAGGCAAGGGGGTACAATGTCTGCAACTTACTCCCCAACAGTTCAGAAAAAAATGAAGAGGGGGAGGGGGGAGGGGGAGGGGGAGAGGGGGAGTGGGGAAGGCTAGCAAGCTAACCGACACAGTGTTACCCCTGTTACCCCGGAGCCTGAGCAGCCACAGGGGATTCCTTCTTCTGCTCCTGTAACTTTCTTGGGAGTTTGAAAACATGCCAAAAGAGGAAGTAAGAAACTCCTAAAATCAAACAAACAAACAAACAAAACCACAATGTTGAGTGCAACAAGCAAGTTAAAGAAGGAATGAAAACATTTATACAACGTGTGAAAATGCTCAGTTGCTCCCCAGGGCTGAGAACCGGAGGGAGGCCCTGATCAGCTCTGCAAGATCCGCCCCAACCAGCTGCAGGGGCCTTGCCTCGCTTTCCGCCAGCTCTCCCTCCCAAGGCCGGGCGTCACCTGCTGAGGGGAGGTGACACCCAGGCACCTGGGCCTATTCCTTCTGCCGGGACAATCTCCAGGACACCCACGCTGCCTTTGTGTCCACAGGCCTGTGCTGGGACCTCCCGCCTGTGATGGATCTACCTGGTCACTCAGGCCCTGGGAGACTGAGGGAAACCCTGGATGCTGGCACAGTGCTCTCAGGGCAGAAGCCAGGGAAGGTCCCTGGGGACGGTTTCTCTTCTCTGTGGCAGGCACGGCACTCAGGCCAAAGAGGAGCAGCTGATGCCAGAGGACACCGTGCCCTGAAATTCCTGGTTCCAGCCAAAGATGCCAGAGGATGACCACACCCGGGCTGCCGGCACATGGGGTGGGCCAGCCCCTTGCTCCAAAGCTGCACAGTGAAGAATAATACATACGGGTTTTGGGTGGGAGGCTGAGGGTCCCAGGGAGCCATGCTCCCCCGGTGAGCCTCGGTGTCCTCCTCCATGAAACATGGAGACCATGCCACCTGCTTCAATGGTCGAGTGGGAGTCAAAAGGGACAGAGCAAATAAAAGAATTAGCTCACAGCTGACGCGTAACGGGGGCAACTGCCAAGTGGGATGGTGGGTTGGGGACAGTTATGGGAGGAGGATAAGGCTAAGGGACACTGGGCAGAGCAGGGCAGGAATTCCCTTGGGGATGGAGGTGGAGGGGAAGCCCCCAGAGAGACCCATGGCTGGCGTCAGGGTGTGCAAAGGCTCCCGTCTGGGACAATCAATCCTTCGATCCATCGATTGAAAGCCAAAGCCCTGGTGGCTAAGCCTTGCCAGGTTCCAAGGTGCAAATGTGGACATTAAGCTCCCCTCTGAGCCACCCGGTCATCTGATCGAAGGCCTCTAAGGACACAAGCCCGCTACTTCTGGGGTGGCCCACTCTGAGAAGTGATTCTGTTTCTTCTGAGATGAAGTCAGTTCCCCCAAAATCTTTCCTCATGGCGCTTTTCCTACACTTCATTGGGCCCTAGGGACAATCTGCTGTCCCCACAAACCCCTCACCCAGATGGAGAGGGCATGTGAACGTCCCACCTAGGAGTCTCCTGCCATCCAGGTTGAACAGCCCCCTCTCCCAGACAGGTAAGGTTTGTCAACCGCCTCCCTGAGGGACACTGGGCTGGGCGTGGCCACACACTGTCCCCAGGAATTGACAGATGCTTTCTTTTTTAATAGCACTCGAATGTCTACTTCAGTGATTCTTAACATAGCTGTGGAATTGTGCAGCCATTGCCCAGTTGATTTAGAACATGCAGAAAGAAACTGCTGGCTCCCAGGCAGGGGCCCCGTTTCCTCCTGCCGGTCCCTCCCCACCTCCCCCCACTCCAGGCCGGGAATCTGATGTCTGCCTTTACAGGTTTGCCCATCCCGGGTGTTTCTTCTACGTGGAACGGTACATACATGGTCTCCCGTGTTTGGTTTCTTTCACCTGAGAGAATGCTGCCGAGGTCCGTCCATGTGGTAGGGGCAGCAGAATTGATCAGTACTTCTGTATCAAGGTCATTTCTGTTTAGTTGACAAATCAGACTGTTTTAGGTATCCATTCAGTTGTTGATGGCCATGTGTGTTGCTTCCACTTTGGGGACATTACAAATAATGCTGGTGACATTCATGTGCAAGTTTCTGCATGGACGATGTTTTCAGTTCCCTTGAGAATACATCCAGCATGGAATTGCCAGGTCATGTGGTGACCGACTTCCTGTTTTCCAAAGTAGCATGTCATTGACCCTGACACCGGCCGTAGCTGAGGGCTCTAAGGTCCTCACACCTTCCGAATCTTATTGTTGTGTCTTTTATGGTAGCCACTCCATTGGGTGTGATGTAGCTTTGATTTGCAGTTCCCTGATGGCTATTGATGTCGAGTGCCTTTTCAAGATTGGCCATTTGTACATCTTTGGACAAAACGTTTATTCAGCTTCTTTGTCTATTTTTGAACTGGGTTGTTTATTCCTGAGTTGTAAATTCATTATATATTCTGAATACAAAGACCTTCTCGGATATATAATTAAAAAATATTTTCTTCCATTCTGATAATATATGTATTTTTTTTTTTTTTGGATACTGAGGACTGAACCCAGGAGTGCTTTGCTACCCAGCCACATCCACATTAAAGTGGTATCTTTAATTTTGAGACAGGATCTCCTGAAGTTGCTCAGGGTTTCACTAACTTACAGAGGCTAGCCTTTAATGTTTGATCCTTCTGTCTCAGCCTCTGGAGTCACTGGGATTACAGGTGTGGGCCACCATGGTGGTTTGTCCTTTCACTTTCCTGGGAGTATCCTTTGAAGCATAAAAGTTTTAAATCTTGGCAAAGTCCAGTTTGCCTTTTTCCTTTGGTCACTTAGAGTTTGGGGGCCACATATAAGAATCCATTACCTACTTTGACGTTGTGGAAATTTACTTCTAGAAGTTTATAGCTTTAGCTCTTACATTTGGGTCTTTGTTCCATGTTGAGTTAATCTGCATGTACGGTGTGAGGTAGGGGTCCAACTCCATTCTTTTGCAAATGGATATCAAGTTGTCCCAGCGCTGTTTATGGAAAAGACAATTCTTTCTCCATTGAATTTTCTCGTCAGATTTTTCAAAATCAACTGACCACAAGTTACGGAGTAGTTTTGGGTCTCTTCATTGTACAGTTCTTGAACTTCTGACTATGCTGTGTATCATTCTGTCTTTGCATCTCTGAAGCATGGAGATGCAGGACAGGGCAGTGACCAGTCTCCTGGGTGGGCCATGAACACAGGAAAGACTCATAGCCATCGCTTCTTGGTCTCTTCCTTTAAGACAGAGATGGGTTTTCTATAGCTACACAATACTTTGGGGCATTTTTGTTTTCTTTCCTTTTTTTTTTTGGCAGTGCTGGGGACTGAACCCAGGACCCCACACGTACGAAGTAAGCCCTCTGCCACTGAGCTACCTGCTCATCCCTAGCAGGGAAAATTGAATGGTGTTCTAAGGAGGGGATCACACCGTGGAGACAAAGGGGATGAGGGGGCGTGTGAGATGAGCAGAGCCAACGCTGAAGGAGCCCAGGGACGACATAGGGGAAGTGGCTCCATGCCTGGAGTCGGGAGATCACAGGCTGCTTCTCTCGTTCTCCATGTGCCTTTGCGCAACTCTCCGCAGCCACCTCTGTAAGACGAGAAGGTTGACCTGGATCCAGGAGGCAAGTAGGTTGAACTCCCACGTGAACTCGTTTCTTGGCGGTACCGCCGAGTCGGTCACACTGGAGAGACAGGACGTGGGGATCTGCCAGCGGTGTCGCAGGCTCTGCAGGGAAGGGCGGCCGGGGCAGCTGTGCTGTGAATTCACTGGGCCTGCGTCAGGCGGGGCTGAGGCTCCTTCTAGCACTGTGAATTCCACGACTCTGTGACTCAGCAGACCCTTGGCCAGCGGCCACCTGAAGTCTCCTCTTCCAAGCCAGGCTGGCCCTGCCCCGTGCAGCCTGAGGAGGCAGGCAGCCAGGCAGCTTCTCTGTGGCTTCCTCTCTGCCAGATCCTTTTTCCTGAACGTGTGTGACGCTGAGGCTCAGCCGCTGTCCCCTCCCACCCCTAACCCAGGCTCTGGTGCACACAGGACCCACGGCACAGCTCCAGGCTGACCACAGAGGTCCATGGGATGGAAGAGAAGTAGCCACTTGAGAGACCCTCTCACAAACGTTCGTCAAATGCCTGCAGTGCAGTCTCAGGGCACGAGGCCTTGGCCGTTCCCACGGGCGCTTGGGGCTCCTTGTACACTATTTGGGAAAACCCGATTCTGAGATTGTTCCCTGCATTTCTCCTCGTGAGAAAACCCAAATGCCTTCCATGATGAGTGGGCCCAGGTGCACAGTGAGGCCCCGTCCTTGGTGGGTGGGCGCAGGAACCTGGGACCGCTTGGCGGCCCTGCCCACATAGCCCCTCAGAGCGGAAGTCGGTCTGAACAGGTCTTCCGGGCCCGGAAGTGCTGAGGGCAGGTCAGCCTGTCTCGGTTCACACGTCACAGCCCACATCAAGGGGCTGGCAGGTCAAAGGCCTCCGAAATTTCCACGTCTGTGTGCCGCAGGCCTTCTGCTGCTCAGAGTGCGCACCCAGCCTGGCCTCTCTGACCCAGCCGGGTGCTCTGCTCTTCCTGAGCCCTGCCAGCAGAGCTGGTTCAGCGAGGAACCCTCTGGCAGCTGGTCCACTGTGCCACACCTGTCTGGGACCTGATTCTCAGAGGCTCTGGCGGGGGGCACACAGCCTCAGGGCCCTCGTGGCCTCTTCCTGGCTGCTGTCTCCACCTGGATCTCTGCTGGAGAGCCTCGGTGCCCACAGCATCCTGGGAACCTGAGCCAAGTTCTTCCACTCCTCTAGAACCTCTGGATCACAGGTTCAAGCCTCTCCCTGCCCACACCTGGCTGATTCAGTCAGTCCTGCTGACAACCCTGGGTAGGACTGTCCACTCGTGTTGGGGCCCAGCTCACAGAGGGCAGTGCCGATTCTGTCCCCAGTGCTGTGTGCAATTAGGCCTTCAGTATGACAAGGCTGTGTTGCCTAGTGGTTTAAGCGAGGGCTGGAAAACCAGGAAGCCTAAATCAGAGTCTCCCCATGGTGGCCCTCGCAAGAGACCTCACCTCCCTGCCTCAGTTTGCTTATATTTGCAGTGGGGAACATAAACGTGACCACCTAATGTGGGTGCCACAAAGTGCTCAGGACACGGGTGACCAGCAACATTCAATGACATCGGTGCCATTAGGACACCCGCCACAGAGCAGATCCCAGTTGAGTTCATCATCCTACAGTTAAAATAACCACCACACCAGAGAGGGGCAGCTCACATCCTGCCCACCCTCCTCCAGGATCCCTGCAACGTCACTGAAGACAGATGTGAGGGACAAAGAAGGGCTCGGGGCACAGGAACCACCGAGGGCAATGAGAGGCCCTGTGCACATCCGTCACACAGACCTCTTGGGATGAGCAAGGACAAAGGGCTTCCCAGAGGGACAGGGAGACTGGGCGATGGGTGAGACAGAGACTCTTCCCCGTACCTGTGTGTGCTCTGTGCATTCGAACCGTGTAACTACGCTGCCAGTTCAAAGAACAATGAAAATGCCCTGAAACTCTGAAAAAGGAAAGTTCTCCTCAGGAGGATTTCCGTGGGCAGCTGAGCTGGCTCCCTGGGAACGCTGCACTCCCGTAGGGCGAGGACTCCACAGGCACCTTCCTCCTAGACCTCGCCTCAAAGAGACACTGCAAACATGCAAATAAAGCCTCATGGACAAAGATGTCCTCTGCCGTGGGATTTACACGATGAAAAACCGAGCCCATCAGACGGGGAAAGCGCCCGCCCCAGGCTCCGTGTTCCAGCGTCCGGCTGTCTGCAGTTGTGCGCTCAGGCCCAGAGCAAGGCAGGAGTCCAAGAGAAAGACATTGAGTGACTGAGCGGTAAGAAAATATTAGTGCCATAGGAGGTTGCAATGTTCATCCATCTCTGGTCTACGGAGGAGGCAATTTTAGATATTCAACTTACTCCAAATACTGAAATAATACCTAGACATTACTAATGTCCCCGAGAGCACTCTCATGCCATTAATTAGCGCAGCCTTCCTTGAGAGCTAATCAGTAACTTCTACCAGGACTGCAAACACACAAGCCCTTTGACCCGGCGATTGTGGAAACTTATCTTTACAGATAGAGCCCTATGTGTGCAAAATTACACGTGGTGCTCACAGGACTTGCGGCAGCCCTGTCCATAATGGAGAAATGATTGGAAACAACCTAAATGTCCACCAGCTGGGGACCAGGTAAACAAATGGAAGATTATGCAACTGCAAAGAAGGAGGAAGCTCTGTGCATTGATATGGAAAGAGTTCCAGGATGTGTGCGAGTGACAGAAGCAAAGTGCAGATCAGGGAACAGCGCACACACTGTGCCCCTTTCCAGAAAAAAGTATAAAGCGGAATTGTTTGCATTTGCATTAAAAAAAAAAAAAAAAAACAACCTAGAAGACACAGGAAACTAGTCGTGAGGCAGGGCGGGCAGAGGTGGGGATGGTCTCTCCCCGTACGTCTTTTCCTTTATATACTCTTATTTTGAACCCTATGAAAATAAATCACGCTTCCACAGCGTACTCTGCTGGGTGCCACACACTGTTCCAGCTGCTGGGCACGCAGGATCTCAGGTGATCCTTCAGAAGAACCCAGAGGGTGACCCCGCGTCATTCCTGTTCTAGAGGAAGAAACTGAGTCGGGATGTGTGCCCCGCGCTAAGCGGCAGAGGCAGCCAGCAGCGGGCTGCTGCAAACTGGCCGTCTCCGGTTTGCATCCTGTGCTCTCTGTTGCTCTCCCTCTGGCGCCCGCTGGTGATTCAACATCAAACCTCATGTGAGGACAGACTGGGAGGAGCCATCCTGTCCCCAGGTGGGAGAGGACTCAAAACTATCAAAGTATCTACACAAATCGACCCACACAGGCAATGCCATCCCAGAGGATCCCAGAGGTGTCTGAGGACAGACAAGGGGTCAAAGGGCTAAGACGAGCCACCCTGCGGGGGGTGGAGGCTGGCTGCGCAGCTAGCGAGGACGATGGGTGGGCCGGGCCAGAGAGTCGTCGGTTGGAGGGATGGAAGAGTCTAGAAACAGACCCACAGAGTCAGCCACGTGGCTTCTGAACTGCACCAGAGGAGAGGATGACCGGGTGTCCACGTGGGGAACACGAGGCCCGTGGCCTCTCTAGCAGACTGTGCAAAGAACCATGCGGAAAGGGGGACGCAGAGCAAAGAAGCTTCCAGAAGGTACAGAGGGACGCCTTCACCATCTGATGATGGAGAGACTTACAAACAGCATGTGTACATGCACACTTGACTGTATGCACTCACACACGCACACTCACACACATGCACACTCACATACACTCATGCATTCAGACTCCAGCACGCACACTCACCAGTATGCACTTACACACACACACTCACACACACACACACACACTCATGCACTACCTAGACTCCCACTCGCACACTCGTGCACACAGTCACGCGCACACTCATGGGCTCGCTCACACACAGACACACACACAGCTCACGCTCAGGCACTCACGCACTCATATTCAGACGCCCACTCAGCCACACTCTTGGACGCACGCACCCAGACTCCCACTCGCACACTCATGCACACACTCGCTCACACACCCACACATCCCCAACCTTAACAGAAGCCACGCCTAAGTCAAGTGCAGCGGGACGCAGGGAGAGGGATGTGGAGCGGGGTGGCGTCTGTCCACGCAGGAGCCCAGGCTCCGCCCTGGCCCTGCCCACGTCCACGGCAGGGCAGGCGGGAGGCTTGGCCCGCCGCCTCACACGTTTTCAGTTTTATCCTGTGTTACTTCCTGAAGTTTATCATAATTATTGGGTTGTCCGAAGCCCCCGAGCCCCCGAAAGACTCTCAGCAGCTCGGGGAGTCAGGGAATCTCAACGCTCCCACGAGAGACCGTGAAGGGAGTCGAGGGAAAGAGGAGCCGAGGACCAGGAGGACGTGCGGGAAGGGTGGCGGCTCCAGGGGCCGAGAGCAGAGTGCGCTCTCCTCTACACTGTAGAGACCAAACCTGAGCCACGAGCCTGCGCTCAGATCATCATTAATTATCGTTATCAGAAAGTAACAGGCGGAAATTTCAGGGGACACAATAAAAAGGGAAGACTAGTTGCCCAGGAGCGAGATTTCAGGGGCATCTGCCACGACCCAGAGAGGCGAGCAGGGGTGGAGAGGACACCATAGCCCCGCTGCCTGGATGCCCTGGACAAACAAGGGGACCACCTCACCCTGGAACAAACCCTCCCCGCCTGCCCCAACGGGGACCCGTTCGTCTCCTCTGGCCTCAGTTTCCTCATCTGTACAAACAGAAGGGAAATGTTCTCACGTTCACAGGCCCGAGAAGCTCACGGACCAGACAGAATCCTGCACACGGGAGGTTTTACAGAGGAGGAACGCCGTCTCCGTGGAGAGACCCCAGGCGTGCAGGAGACCAGAGGGATGAAACATTCCAAACTTGTGTTCGGCGGGTGGCAGGTTCTCCGAGTTCACGGCCTCGCCGTGCAGTGGTGGAGATGACCAGTGCAGTGGCCCTCTCACCGGTGCCACTGACCCTCATGGCTGCTACTTCACTGTGCTCGATTTCATTCGATGTGTAAAACAGCCACAAGTGGCAGCCGACTCCCACCCTGGACACCGCAGGTCCAGGCTTCTCCGCCCTTCCAATCTTTCAGTGTGTGTGTGTGTGTGTGTGTGTGTGTGTGTGTGTGTGTGACTTGCAAGGTTCGTGTTCAACTAGAAAGAAAAGAAATGACCTTCAAACGACACGCAGGCCGGGTGTTATCCCCATCAGCCGTTGCTATATTCGGAACATTCTTCGGAAAGGAAATTCCAGCCCTGGGTCATCTGTCCCGGTGTCTGACCGCCCCTGCTCTTGGGAGTGGCTCCACGAGGCTCACTGCACGTCACAGTGGCTTTGCACAGACCCTCATCTGCAGTCCCCTGGCTTCCAGAGACCCAGCTCCTGTGCCAACCTTGCTTCTGTGGCCTTCTGCTCTCTAGGGATGGACCAAGCTGGGAAAACGGGAGCAAGAAGCCTTGGGGCTCAGACAGCTGGGGGTCCTCAGTCCCCACAGCCACCCTACTCCAGGAGCACACACAGGACAGGCTTGCTGTGTGACCTTCGTCAAGTCTCCCTCCCTCTCTGGCTCTCACTTTTCTCAGCAGTGAAATAAGAGAAAGGTTACCTGTCCCCACCTCCTTCAGGGGGCTGGGAGGGTGAAAGGGAGCGTGTGGGGTGGGAGGTGAAGAGGGGCTGGAGCACAGTGGGATCTCCACAGATGCCTGCCCAGGGGACACTGCCAGCATCGGAAGGGTGCAGGTCAGGGCTGGTGTCCCTGCAGGAAGCTACTGCAGCATGACACCTCCCCAGTCTGTATGCTGAGCCACCCACAACCCTCCTAACCGTTGCTGTGACCGCGTTTCCCTCTGCCGGGGATCAGTGTGACCTGTGCGTGCCTCAGACCGACTGCGGGGGCCTCCCGGCCCAGGCCCACCTCACGGGACCCTCTGCCCACTGCCTCCCCTGGCCCGAAGCCCGCCACTGGGCTCCTGTTCCCCATTGACCCGCATGCCCACCTGCCCCGTCAAGTCTGCCCGGCTCCTGGCGGCCAGGCATGAGGTCCACCTTGGCGGGGTTTGGGAGGGGAGGAAGCTGAAGACCCTGGCTGAAGGTCTGTGTCCCTAACGTGTAGGACGTCGTCCCCAGGGTGAGGAATTAGGAGGTGGGGCCCTTGGGAGGCGGCCAGGGCCTGAGGTGGAGCCTCATGAACGGATCCGTGCCCCGAGGAAGGAGGCCCGAGCGCCCCTTGCCCTTCCTGCCATGTGTGGACACGGCAAGGGGAGGGCTGACCCTGAGCCAGGAAGTGGCCGCCTTCACCTTGACCCTGGGCTTCCTGCCCCCAGCTGGGAGGAGGACGCGTCTGAGCTGGTCGAGCTGCCCACTCTGAATGGGAGAGGCCTGCTCTCTCCCAGGGGGTTGGGGGTCCTGGGTCATGGCTGGCAGCACCAGGCAGGCGAGAGGGGGTACCCGGGACACCGAGCCCGAGGGCTGGGAGAAGAAGCTGGCCACGCCCGGCAGTGCTCAGCTCTGCCCTGGCACTCAGAGGCGGGCGGGAGGGCCGGGCCAGGTGCCCCTCGGGCTTCTCAGTCACCCCTGCTCACAGGGCCTCTGGGCCCACCCTGCTTCTCAGGCCACCGGGCCCTCTGGCCTGAGGCAGTTCCTCCTCGCTCTGTCCTGGGCACTAACCTGCCCTACGTTCATTCAACAAGCACCTGCCTGCCCTGCTCTGGGCGCTCTTTCCTGGCCTCTGGGGCAGCATCTGCCCCTGCGCGGGGCTGATCCAGCAGGGACACCCCACTCTCCACCCGGAGCCACTGCCCTGCCGAGGGGGCTCACAATCTAACCAGCCACAGACAGCGAGCCAGCTACTACCAGCACCAGCAGTGAGGCAGAGCATGCTGGTGACCGGGTCTCCCGAGGGCCAGGGTCCCTGACGGCTCAAGGGTGCTCCTTGGGAGGAAGGTGCTCCTTGTGCCCCCTCACCCCCCGTGTGGGTCAACTCCGGTCCCTCTCCCAACAGCTGTCAGGACTCAGGCTCTGCAAGAGAATGGAATTTCACTCCCCACCTGCCTTTTTCTCCGCCAGGTGCATTTGAGCAGTGAACAACCTGAACCGTGGTATCCGACAGCCCCAGAGGCCTGACATAGCCTGGACGGCTTCTTGCAGGAGGTGGAGGTGGGGCCTGAGGAAGGAAAGAGCTCAGCCCCTTCCAGAGGCTGGGTAGTGGCAGCCAGTGAAGGCTCTGGTCCCTGGGGCCTCGCACAAAGGAGCAGTCCACCCAGGGCTTCACAGAGCCTGGGTTCAGCCCCGAGGCCTCCGGGAAGTCACTTCCCATCTCTGAGCCATAGATGCGTCTGTAAGCAGGGGCTGGTCAGGGGGTCTCTGGAACAAAGCACTCTGGTGCCTGGTGATGCTGCAGCAAGTGGGGAGAGCGGTGACCTGAGTCATGGTTTCTGATGACCTCATGGCTGCGTGTGTGCTGGGAACTTCCTGTGCAAAGGTGCAGGGCAAATGGCCCAGTAGCTACGGTGATGCCCCGAGGGCGCTCAGTGCAAAGGTGTAGAGCTGCATCAGTCGGGACCTGGGGCTCAGACACCAGTTACTGGGGACGGAGAACTCTGGGCATGACAAGATGCCTGGATATCTCGCAAGTTTCACTGGGTCCTTCAAGAAACTTTCTCAAACAAAACCTTCTGATGACAAAACCTATATAATAAAGGTGCTGCGCAAGCTCTGCATCACTGCTGCTCCATCAGGGGATGAGCCCCACCTGGTCCCAGAGATTTCCCTGTGTGCCTGTGTGTCTTTTCTTAACCCCCCATTACACCTTGCCAGCTTCTGAATTAGCAGCGTGCTGGTCCCAACAGGCCAGGGTGGGCGCTGCGTTAGCCAGCAGAAACAAGAGCCCGCCTGTCCTTCAAGCCAGGCGAGGGCCCAGCCTGTGACGCAGCCGCCCTGCCCGATCCCAGGCTACACCTGGGCCTCTCAGACAGCCCTCGCTCTTCCCAGAGCACACAGAGGCTCTTCCAGGCTCAGAATGAGACCACTAAACCTGGAAAGGGGAAGTCAAGTCCCAGCCGGGTCAGGACAAGCCTTTCCCAAGTCTGGGCCAAGGGGTGAGGTGGCCCCTGAAGACCCCAGTGGCCAGACGTCGGCCTAAAGCCAGTCTGGCCCCCAGCAATGCTCAGAGGGTGCTGAGTGAATGGGAGCAGCCAACAAGGATGCAGACCCCATTCAGACCCCCAGGAGCGTCCAAGATCCACTCCCAAGAGGTGCAGAAGGTCCACACCAGAGGGGATGGCCGAGGGGAGCTCTGGACTCCAAGCACAGATAGGGAAGCTGAGGCTGGGCGAGAGCAGGGCTACCTTGAACAGCAACATTGAGCTCATCAAAGCACAAGGATCTGGGAGACAAAACACAAACCAGAATGAACAGGCGGAAGGTTCTAGTGAAATCTAAAACTCGCAAACATGCAACATGAAAAACATGTTTGCAGTCTTATCCCTGAAACAAAAGTCTAAGTCAATGCAACACTACCTCTCTTCTCTCTTCCTGTCCCTCCTTCCCACCTCTGCTAGGAAATGAGGGCTTACGGACAGCCTGTAGAGCAGCTTGGTATTTCTGGCACAGGGTCTGGTGCTATGGACAAGAGATAAACCATTCTGTTAATTAGACTTAAGTTCATCTGGAAGTGACAGAAAACCTAAAATAACAGTGACTTAAGCAAGATACATATGCATTCCTCTCCTATCTAAAATCCTGGGTAGAATGATGTTCCAACTTGTTTAGGACCCTTACTATATTGTTATCCCACTCTGTACAGATTCTACTCTTAAGTTTACCTCAGAGTCTAATATGGCTGCTTCAGGTCCCGCCATTACATCTGCATTCAAGTCAATAGGAAAGACAAACCCTTCCAT
Source organism: Sciurus carolinensis (assembly GCF_902686445.1). Classification (NCBI taxonomy): domain Eukaryota; kingdom Metazoa; phylum Chordata; class Mammalia; order Rodentia; family Sciuridae; genus Sciurus; species Sciurus carolinensis. Next base: position 188,829,016 of record NC_062214.1, on the reverse strand, counting down.
TTAAAGGGCATCTTCAAGCAAACTGCACTCCCTTCTTATAGCTCACTCTCCTGAAACTAATCACAGGCCACACCTAGCTTCAAGGAACTGTTTGGCTAAAACTTATACCTGGCTAAGATTCAGGGGCCAATGCACAGGCTCTGCTTCACCCTCCAGCTCAAAGACTCCAGGATGGTGACCAATCCCAAGGAAGGGATCCCCCAACCCTAGACCCACAGACATTTTTAGGAGCTTCATTTAAAACAGGGGACTTGGAAAGAAGTCAACAAGTCCACACCAGCACGGGACCAGGCAGCTCCGCCCACCGACATGACCACAGCAGGATGGGCCATGAGGCTGGGGTGGGCAGCGTGCCCAAAACACACAGAGAAAGGAGGGCAGGAAGCAACCCTTGGCCCAGAGAAGCCTACCAACGAGCACACACGCACGGACCCAAAACACGGATGTGCCCTCGGACTGGACACGGATTCAGAGATAAAAGCGCTCAGTGCTTTCAATTTCACTTTGTGTCTCTGTGGTTGAACGCTTTCAAGTATAGAACAAAACTTTTGTTTTTAAAATCAAGAGTGTGTGTGCGCACACACACACACACACGCACACACAGAGGCAACCCAGGCCTCAGTGGCTGCAGCACCAAAGAGCTCAGGGCAACCATCTCAGGTGCCCTGGCAACGGCCCTGGGAGGTAGCGGTCATCACCCTGCCTAGCGGAGGCAGCGTCTGCGGCAGGTTCAAATGCAGTGTCGAGCTGAGGGTCACCCAGCTACCTAGTGAGGCACGGGCCTGTGGGCTCTGTCACCAAGGTAAATAAGAGACTCTTCCACGTGGCCAGGTCCCTCACACACAGCACCCTGCCCTACACCGGTCAGGCTGGCCAGGGTCCCACATGCCTGTCCCACCCACTTTCCCTCAGTGTCCTCCTCCTCCCCGAAACCCCTCCTCTGCACATGCGTGATATCTCTGCAAATGCCACCTCTGCGGGGAGTCCTCCCTGCTCACCACAGCGACAGAGTGCGACAGAGCTCAGCTGCTCTGCAGGGTGCCTGTCCTTTAGTCGCGTGCATCTGCCTCCTACTTTCCCTGGTAAAGTGGAAACTCCTGAAAGTCCAAGTGTTCAGTAAATGGATGGAGGGATGGATGGATAGATGGGTGGGTGGGTGGATGGATGGATGGATGGACGGATGGACGGACGGACAGACAGATAGGTGGATAGACAGGTGGTAGGTGGATGGATGGTGGGTCGATGGATATATGGATAGACAGGTGGTGGGTGGATGGATGGTGGGTAGATGGATATATGGATAGACAGGTGGTGGGTGGATGGATGGTGGGTAGATGGATATATGGATAGACAGGTGGTGGGTGGATGGATGGATAGGAGGTTAGATGAGGAAGAAAATGCCTGATGAATTTAAATCGACGCTGTCCAAAAGTCAAGAACAGAAAGACAGAAGCATAAGCAATGTCCTCAGATGCCATCGGCAGAAACCAAGTCCTTGCCTTGAACGGCACCATCCTAGAGATAGATGTCTACCTGGTCCCTCTGTGACACTGACTGAGAGAAGGAAACTGAGGACCCAGAGACCGGGAAAGAGGTTCTCGGTGAGTTCTTCCTCGACAGCCTGACCTTTGCAAGAGGCCGTCGGGCTGGGAATTCAGACCCAAGGTCCTTGGTTTCCTCCGTCCTCACCCTTGGCGGGGGAGCCCTGGGGCCTGTGGAGGAGGGCAGGCTTCTCTGCCGCTGCCGCCCCTCCCTGCTCTGGGGTCCCCGCCCCAGCTGTCTTTGGGAACAGGCTCCGCCCTCCGTCCCGACAACTCCGTTGGTCAGTCGGGAGCTGGGTGGTGTAGGGCATCTAAAGTCTTGTCTCTTTACTACAGAATAGGAAGTTCTTGGCTTTGCTGAAGATTCCAGAATCAGTGGTAAGGGGGGGACGTCTCCCACAAAAGAGCCCCCTTGGGTGTCCCTCCTGGTTGGTTCATGTCCCCGCTCCTGCCACCCTCTCCTTGAATCCTCGCTGACGGGTTCCAAGCTTGTGGACAAAGCCAGCTCTGGGACCTCTGGCCTGGCCTGGTCCCTGGACAGGAGGGAGGATGGGGGCTGTGTCCTAGAGGCTGGGGCTGTCACCCCATAGGATGTGGCCTGAGGGCGTGCGCCACCCTTTCCAATGTACATAGGCCTCACCCACAGCCGCTCCGGCCCACAGTGTATGAAGGAGGTGACCCTGTGCTGCGGATCTGTTCATCCTTCAAACACTGCCGATGGGGTCCTGAGCCCCCAGGAACCACCCGCAAGGTGGGACAAGGGGCTCTCCTGAACACTAGCCTCATTGCTGCTCTGGGGACAGCCTCCCCTCAGGGGCCACCCTGGGTTTCCTCGGGTGACACCATGTGGCAGTGAGGTCCAGTGTCACCAGCCCCCACCTGCACGGGGCAGCCAGAGGGGAGGCTGTGACTGGCGGGAGCCCCTTCCCCCAGCCTGGCTGCACCTGGCCTCTGGGCAGCCTCCAGAGAGAACTTCAGGAGGCCTGAGGCCACTGCTCTGTCCCCGTCTCCACGGCTCCCACTCAGTGTGGCCCCTGGGGCTCCACTCACCGCTCCAGGCCACCTCGACGCCAGGCCACCTCAACGCCAGGCCACCCCAACGCCAGGCCACCTCGACGCCAGGCCACCTCAACGCCAGGCTCTTTCCCCAAGAGACCTCCCAACCCACGTCCAGCCCGAGGATCTTCCAGGAAGCCATGGGCCTTGCCCCAAAGTAGGCTACCAAACCAGACGTACTTTTTAAAAGAGCTTTTCAGAATAAACCCACAGCCGTGAAGACCCTTCCTTCCAGGCTCTTGGTCTGGGAGACGACCCAGAAGTCTCCTTCCTGGGTCTTTGTTTCTGAGGAAAGTGCACCTAGGTGTTCCAGACTGTCGCACAGGCCGTGCTCCCAGCAGGGGTGGGAAGAGGCGCTGCCTCATCTGCAGCGGGCACTTCAACCCCGGAACCTGATATGACCCCAGGATCCTGCTTCGACTGCCTGTGGGCCAGGACTCCAGGGAATTGCTGAGGGTCAGGCAGAGCAGGGACCTTGGAGAGCATGAGCTCCCTTCCCACATGGGGAAACTGAGGCCAGAGAGAATAAGGGAATGACTTCCTAAAAGAATCCCAAACACCAGAGGGCACGGGACCCTGGAATAGCCTCCAGCCACTACTGACTGTCCTTCAGCATTCAGGTCCCCAAGCATCTTCCACATCAGCAAAGGACAGTTCCAGGAAAGGAGAGTGTGGGCACTTGCACACACACACACACACACACACACACACACACTTCGGGTTTCTCAGTGGTCCACAGACCCGCATTTGGGGGAGGGAGAAGGGGCTGAGCAGGGTCCCCAATCAATTCCCTGGGTGACCAGCCATCTTCCTCCTTCCAGGTTGCAGGGAGGGGTGAAGTGGCCTTGGAGGGTCACCACCTGCCGCAGAGGGGAGCCCGGCTCCCCTCTCCCACCTGTGATCCGGGCAGCCTTACAAATCCCTGCAGAGGTCAGGTGCCTCGGGACGCAAAAGAGAAACCTGCACAGAGATTTTTAGAATCCCCTTCAGGACACCACAGTTCACAAGCACTTACTGAGTGCCAACTGTGTGCAGGACACAAGGATAGGAACTTGGAAGGTCTGACTCGTCCATGGAATTTTATAATCTAAGTAGGAAGACAAGATTTTGAAGGGTTTGGCTCCCTTAGATTTCCTAGGTAAAAAGTGGTTCATGCCAAAAAGATCCCGTGGGTTCCAAAAGGAGGAATCCTGGGAGCCTGCCTGGGTGGAAGTCTTCATGGAGGAGTGGGCCCTTTAAAAGGGGTAGAAAGAGCAGAGAGGTCACTCTGCCCACAGGACCTTCATGGGCAAAGGCATGAGATGACTCATTAGGGAGGACAGAAGAGGTGAACTGTGCACTGGCTCCAAGTGGGACAGGGCCCCTCGAGGCACCTCAGGGTGACCACTGCCCCCCACGGCCTGGCATGAACACCTTCTGTCTCTACCAGTGAGAACCCTGTCACCAAAAGGGCTCATTGCAGGGAGCAGGTGGGGACCAGTTGTTGGAGCAAGTGTGGAAGTTGTCATTCTCACCTCAGCTGCTCTCCTGGGGACCCTCCATGTTCCAGATGCCTCTAGGGACAGGAGCAGAGCAACTTCCCATTCTTCAGGTAAGAAGGTGGGCTCAGGGGGTCAGGGTAACGGCAACATCACCGCACATTCTAGAACTAGTCGTCAGATCAGCATGGAGTGACTCCCCAAGAACAAGATGATGAGTGACCACCACAAAGGCGACCCCCTATAGGGGCAGAGAGCAGGCAGAGGAGGCAAAGCAGAGGCAAGGGGCTGGGCTGGTCACTTCCCTCCCTGAGCATCTTACTGGGCCCATAGCCCCACCTCTTTGGAGTGACCAGGACCCTGCTGAGGGTGGCCCCCGGCATGCCCTGGCCCCCTCCACCCATCTCCTCCCAGCCCAGGTTCTCCTTCCCTTCCCCCTGAAAGTCCCTCTGGGAAGCAACCTGTCACCCAGCTCTGGGTCCATGATGCAGGTTCCCTCCTACGGGCCCTGCCCTCCACTGTCCCATCTGCAGGCCTTGGGGGGCGAGCTCTCCTGCCCTCCCTCCTCCTCCTGGCTGCCCACGGCAGTTGTCATTGTCTAGAGGACAGGCTCTAACGGATGACTCACTAGCCACCATGGGTGTCGGGGGGACTCTGTGGTCATCTGTCACTCGTTTCTTACTCCTCTCTGCTCTGCCCTGTGGCTGGTAGGCCCTGCAGGTGGGTCAGGCTCCCGTCTGCCATGTGGTGCTACAGGGAGGCCAGAGGGCATGGCGAGGGCTCCGACCTCCGGACGCCCCCTCCTGCCTCCAGGACGCCGGCTCCTGGTGCCTCCACTCTGGAGTTTGGATCTCCTGGGTAACAGGAAGGGGTCCTGAGGTGGGGAGAATATTAAGCTTTTAACACTTGTTGCTTCAGTGAAGATCACCACATAGAGCCCAGGCCCAGGACAGGGGCATCAAGGGGCGGGGGACGGGGGAACTGTGCTGGGTCCCCTCATCCCAAGCAGGCTCGCCTGCCTCCCCTGCCCTCTCAGCGGCTTCCTGGAGGATGTGCTGGGGGTTCTCGGGGCACAGGAGGGAGGCCAGAGCTCGTGAGGAGCCTTCACTGCTTGTGGCCAGAGTCTGTTAAGGTCTGGAAGGACCCCAGGAGAACACCAGCCCCTAAAAGCCAGGAGGCCCAGGAGAGGTGCAGAGCTGAGCCAAGGGTTCAGACACCAATGGTCACTGGGCCTGCCCAGGGACAGCTCCCTATCTGGGAGGCCGGAGTGACAGATGGGCTCTTGCAGGGCTTCAGCAGGACCCCTACATTACATCAGGCCTGGACCTGAGTTCCACCGCTTCCTCTCCTGGATCTCCGTTCCCTGAGCGTTACACTGGGGGACTGGATTAGGTCAGTGATGGCCACATTTCTTCCTAAAGTAGATTCTGTTTCAAAAGAATCTTATGCAGAACCCTCAGGACAGCAAACCTGTGGAAATGTACTGGCCTGCATGCCCGGGGGGGGGCAGCAGGGGTGAGTGCCAGGCCTCCCCTGAGCCCCCAGACCACTGGCTCTAATGCCCTCTGAGGAAGACATTCTCAGGTGACTTCCCCACCCACTGGGCATCTGTGCCCTAAAGCGCTGGCCCCTTGGCTGTCCCCATCTCACCAGTCATTCCTGCCTCTTCTTTCCCTCCATGTCACCTCTAAACCATCAGCAAGTCCAGTGCGTCTGCTGTCTTGTACTACCACTGCCCACCCTGTCCTGGCCACTCCTAGCCCTGCAGGGACTATCACAGGTCTCCCTGCTTCCGTTCTACCTACAGTCTGTCCCCCACCCCCAACCCGTGCAAACCTGTCCTGTGGCCCTGGTTCACTCAGCACCCAGCTAAGCCCTTCCGGCCCGCCTGGGGCCCCACCTTCCTCTGTCCTGTCTCTATGCCCCACGCCTGGCTGTTCCCCAGCCAGCCACACCCCCTGGGATCACTCTTGCTCCAGGTCTCTGCCAAATGTCCTGTCCACACAGTGGCCTCCTCAGCCCACCTGTCCAGAATGTCCCTCTGGGGTCCCCATACCTCCTACCCTGACTTTCTGTCTCTCCTTGGTAGAACATTGGCTGCACAGGGGCAGAGGCATGGTTAAAGGCTGGGCCCTGACCTGCCCAGCACAGCCTGTTGAATGAATCTTGAATGAATGGCAGAGTCTGAAAGGTGAGAAAAAGCCTCTGTACCCAGGATACTAGGCAACCTGTCCGTATTTTCTCTCTCCCTAGCCAATGTTTTCAACAAAAAGTAGACAGGGTTTTACTTGCAAAGATCCTCAGACTCCTGCGCCAGGGAACAATACTCAGGTGGCACCTTCCTGGCCCCTTGGAGGCAAGGCTGGATGCACCCCCTAGTTATTTGAACACCCTCCCCCAGAAGGAAGGAGGGAGCTCCGGAACAGCAGGCTAGAAGGACACACTCCACCAAGGACTTAGGACCCAGCCCTGAGTGGTTAGCAGGACTAAGGACCCAGCCCTGAGTGGTTAGCAGGACTAGGGGTAGCTTGAGGGTGAAGGGTCTTGTGTCTTCTCCTCTTGATTCTTGGGTACTGCAACATCTGGGGTGTGCCACTCAGGAGCAGGGGATGTGGGGGTCATACTGATAGTCAAGAATGATCAGGCTCCTCTCAGAGAACAGGGTAGAAATCAGAGACGGACCGCACTGCTCAAGTTCCAAGACTCCTGCCAGTTGGAGGGCTGTCCCTGGTGGTGGCGAGCCCTCCATCACTGGAGCTAAGCAAGTGCATTTCAAGAATGGTGTCAAGGGCATTCCTTTGCGTGGCGCAAGGTTAAATAAGATGCTACCTAAGAACCCTTCCAACCCAGAAGGTCCTTTGCAGTTGAGGAGCATGTTGAGCAGCAAAGCCACGCTCTGAGTGCTTAGGATGAACCAGGCAGAGCTCTGAAATGGCGCCTTAACCTCGCACTGCCTGTGGGCAGCTACTTAACACAATCATGGGTCCCGGAAGCAACCTGTGCAGCAGTTGGTGTTGGATTTACAGACGAGGCAGAGGCAGGCTCACTAGTCCAAGTGAGCAAAAGGAGGGTCACACCTTTTTATTATAATAATAGTAACTATGGAGGGTTTTCCCCAGTAGGCCAAGGTGCTACACTCTTCTATGGATTTAATACTTTAAACAACTGCAAAGAGCAGTTACTATTGCACATTCTCATCAAGTAAACTGAGGCACAGAGAGGCCTGAATAGGTAATGAACAAAGAAAGGTAAGAGGAAGTGGGCTGGGCTAGGTCATCCCTGGGCAAAATGGGAAGTAGGTAAGGCCAGGCCCCAGCACCTGCCCTCCCTTCCTCCCTGAGAACTGACCCTGGCCAATCCCACCCTGCCATTTGGGGTGTGGCAACACTTGCCTCCTCTGGGGGGCCCCTTCCCCATTGGAATCCCCAGTCCTTCCCACAGATGGCATTTGTTTCGACGGGGTGGCTTCCAAGGAAAAGCAAGCATCAGCGTCCAGAATTGATGGGCTGGGGTTGCGGTGGGCAAGAGGTGTTGGAAGAAAGGAGGCTTCCAGATCTAGAAGAGGTTAAGGGTCCCTCCCACTTGGGGGGGGCGTCACCTCTGGCTGGCCCCCACAATCTTGGCCTGCACAAGATTGGCCCAACTCTTCTGTTTTGTAGGGCGAAGAACTGAGGCCCTGGAAGATGAGGGCACTGGGCCAGGGGAGGCAGTGGTAGGGTGTCCATCATGGAATAGGCCTGGGACTTTCAAACCGAAAAGCAGGGAATGGATCCCTGAGACGGCCCATCCACCGTGATACCCAGAAAGGTTCCAAAAGGCTTACCCTGGAAATGGTTCAACAAACTTGAAGTTTCCCGGGACATCCTCTGGGCTGGGGGACAGGAACTTCTCTGCAGAGCGCAGCCCTAATGCATGAGATCCAGAGGTGGAGGCCAGGGGGAGATGAAACCAGACGCTAGGAAGCCCTCTAAGAAGTCAGTTCCCAAACCTTTGGCTTTACGCACGCCAAGGGTCGTCCCCCTGCATCCTGCACTCCGCCCCAGGGCCCCGGAGATCATGCCTACCCCGTGCGCCCTCCCTCCCCAGCCACTAAGCTCAGTAAAGGCCGGTTCGAAGGTCACTGCCCCAGACCAGGTCAGTAGGACCAGTAGGGCGGGGGAGGGGATCAAGGTGGGCCCTCTGTCCGGGCACGCGGGTCAGCTGTTGAATCCGGGGCGTCTGAAATTGCGGGGGCCTGGGACCCCCATCCGGCGCTCGGAGAGGACCGAAGGCGCGCCCCGGGGCTCAGGCCGAGCTGCGGTGCGGCAGGCTGGCGGAGCCGGGTCCGCGCGTACTCCATGCAAAGTTCAGACCGGGCAGGAGCCAGAGGGGCGAGCCGCATCTACACCCGCGCCGCGGCTCCCACAGGTAGAAGCGCACTCCCTAGAAAGCCGGCCGCCCGGCGGGCCGCGGGGCGCGTGCTGGTTTCCCAGCGAGCCTTGTCCGCGCTTTGAAGTTTAGCCAAATCGTCGGTTGCTGCAGACTCACAAGGGCCGCGGGTTCCAAACAGCCTGACACCCCGGGCTGCCGCGGCCCAGGGTCCCTCCGGAGCTCCGAGGGCTCTCGGTCACAGAGAGGTGGAGTGGGAGGCCGAGCGGACGGCCGGGGAGGAGGTGGCGCCCGCCCCGACTTACCCCTGGGGGTCCCCGCGCGCGGGCGCCCCGGCCCGTCGGATCATGCCGCCGGCAGCTCGGGGTCGGTGCTGGGACGGACTCAGGCGCCGGGCGGCGCGGAACGCGGTGCCCCCGGCGCCCACATGTCCCTGGCGCTGGCCCTCGGGATGGGCCCGGGCCGGCGCCGCCGCCAGCCCCGCGCCGACTGGGGAAGCCGCCGCCGCCGCGCTCTGGGGCGCTCGCTCCCTTCCACTTCCTGTATCGCAACGAGCGGGGCTTTCAGGAAGAGGCTGGCCTTGGTGGTCAAGGGTTTTTTGTCAAAAGCCATTCGGCGGCGGCTCGCGGCCCGGAGCCCCCTGGGGCACACGGAAGCCGGGCGGCCGCGCCCCCGGGGCCGGGCCTGGTGGCGGGCGGTGCCCGGGCGGAGGCGCCGAGCGCGGGCGCCCAATCTCGGGGTGTCGCCAACGCCCACTGGGGCTGCAGCCCGGGCGGCCCGCGGGGCTCCAGAGAGGGAAACTTAAATGAATCCAACTGGGCACGGAAAGGAGGCGCTCTCCCTCCGGCCCGCCCCGACCTCTGCCGGCAGGTGGGGAGGCCTAGAGCGCGAGTTCGTCGGGCCCACGGGAGCAAGGGCTGCGCCTCCGGCTTTGGAAATCGTTCAAGGACAGCCTCAGACCCGAGGCAAGGCGCTCCTTGGCATCTCTGAGAGGTGGCCTCGCCTTGTCTTGGATCCCTCCTCTGATCACGAGTTCCTTACCTAAAGGCGATCTGCCCACCCATCAAGGCTGGCAAAGACTCACCCGTGCCTGGAGCACCTAGATGTCCGAAGAGGGAGAGAAGGCCAGCTGGCAACATCCACAGCAACCCAGCTGGCTCCCAGAGGCCTCCCCTCCGAGTGCCCAGCCACTCAAAAAATGCCTCCTGTTGAACCCTCTGTGCCCTCAGAGCATTTTGCAGAGTGACGGTTCGCACTAAACCCTAGGAAGTCTTCTCCCTCTAAGACAGGGTTTCTCTCCACCTGAGTGCTATTGACAGTAGGGGCCAGGTAATGGTTTGCTGTTGGGCCGCCTGGTGCATCGCTGGGTGCTTAGCAGGGCCCTACACCTCTGCCCACTAGATGCCAGCAACACGCCCACCCCCTGTAACAGCCCAGATGCCTCCAGGCATTGCCAGATGTCCCCAGGAGGCAAAGCCCAGGTTGAACCCCGCTGGCCTTTATAGACAGGGAGACTGAGGCCTGGGAGACAAGGTGCTGTGCTGACGTCACAGTGAGGGAGGCAGACAGGACCCAGGCCCAGGACTCTGCTGAAGGCCCCCAGCCCCTCTGCCCTCTGCCAGGCTGCTCTCCTTGCCCCTCCTCCTGTCTCTCCTGGCATCCACCAACTCAGCCCATCAGAGTCAGAGAAGAACCCAGGTCTGAGCATACATTAAATCAAACCTCCTGGTGGCAGTGTGACATGGTGCAGCCCCTTGGGGACAGCCTGGCAGTTCCTCAGAAGGTGAAATAGAGTTGCCCTGTGATCCAGCGACTCCCTCCCAGGTCTGTACCCAAGAGAAACAGCTCATCTACACAGAAGGAACTTGCACGTGGGTGTTTATATCAGCCTTGTTCCCAGCAGCCAAAGCCTGGGGACACCCGTGTCCTTCGGCTGATGAGCAGTGAGCACAGGGTGGTGCCGTCATGTTGGGCTATTATTTGGCCATCCTAAGGAAAGAAGCACTGATAACATGCAAACATGGATGAACCTTGAAAATATACTAAGCGCAAGGAGCCCGTCAGGAAGCAGCACATTCTGTTGGTAGGAAATGCTCAGAACAGGCAGATTCACAGAGACAGAGTCACTTGGTGGTTGCCTGAAGCTGGGAGGAGAAGAGAAAGTGGGGAATAACTGGTCATGGTTACAGGGTTGTTTTGGGGGGTGGTGATGAAATGGCCTGGAATTGATTGCGGTGTTAGTTGCACAACTTTGTGGCTACACTAAAAACCATTGAATTATACGCTCCAAGTGGGTAAATTGTATGGTATGTGAATTGTATTCCAATAAAACTATTTTCTTTTTAAAAGGCACAGAAAGTATAGCCTCCAGGAGACCACCCTGACTGCCCCAGCCCACAATGCTGCCCCCTCTGTAGCCCAGATCCCTGCAGACCCCCGCGCTAGGCCTTGACCAGACGCCTCTGGCTTGTCTTCTCCTCCGTGGGCTAGCCCATCCCCTCCCTATGTGGGAAGCATCTTTTCCACCATATCCCTCAACAGGGTGGTAGCTTCCTATTTGAATATGGGTTTTGAGGCCAGCCCCATGTTCAAATCCAAGGCCTTGTAGCTGGGTGACCTTGGGCAAGTCCCTTTCCAGAGCCTCAGAGTGTTCATCTGTAGAAATGATGAGTACAGATAAGGTGGGCAAGAGGGACCCCCCCCCAGGACGCCATCATTATCCCTCTCTTGCTCCTAAGACAAGCCTGTAAGCCATCCTTAGGTCTCCCTGGAGTCTGTCGGTGACCACGGACAGAAACCTGCCTCTGATGAGCATGAGTTTTTTAAGAAAGGAAAAGACAATTAAAAGGACTGTACTGGTGCTCTTCACTGAAGTGTCCCACAGTGCAGCTGACTTGAGCAGGTCAGAATCCTCGAAGCACGCGCCAGGCCACAGCCTCTGTCTGCTTCCTTGTCTCCGTCTTGGCTTCCTTCCTGAGAACCGTTTTACACATGGTGGCCCAGGGCTGCTATTGGCTACCCCAAGTTTGTACTCTCCCAGTTTATTGCCAACTCCGGGTGAGAGGAGACTGGGGTATTCCCTGACAGTGCCAGAAAAAGTCCCAGGGAGGGACCTTCTTGGTCCAGTGGAGTCTTGTGCTCATCCACAAAGCGACCCTCATGACTGATAAACCTAGGGCTCTGATTGGTCCACTAAGAATCAGTGCTTGCTTTAAAATGGCAGTGGGGGGTGGTCACCTCCACCTGACCTTACAGATGAGTGTGGAGGAGGGGAAGGGCCAGTCCTTAAAGGGAAACTGGGTTCTGTAACCCAAGAGGTGAGGGTAGAGGGGAAGGAGCTTGTGGACCCAAACAACACCAGGTTCTCGCTTCTGCGCAGGAGTCCTGAGACCCACGATGGGAGGAGGATGGGGATGTGAGGACCTGGGAAGGAAATTGGGGATCCAGGAAGAGGGCCAAGGACAAGCATGGGTTGATGTCACCTCAGGGTGCCCCAGAGACCACCCCAACAGCGGCTGCTCAGATTCTGGGATCTTGGCTGTTGTCAGCACCAGGTTGCCTTAGGTCTTCATCTGGTGTCTATCTGAGGAATTTGGGCTTCTCAGAGGTGAGCAGTGGACCACAGAAGGCTTCCATAGTGACATGATGAGAGCCCCTGTGTGGTTTCCCCGAACCCACACTTTAAAGGGCCTGCAGGGTTCTCATCTGAATGCCCAACTGGGGACCAATCTGCTTCCAAACATGGTTGTTGCAGGATTCAGTTGCTTGAGGGCTGTTGAGAGGAGCCCCCCATGGCTTGCTGGTTGTTGGCTGGAGGTGCCCTCAGTGCCTCTCCAACAAGGCCCTGGATTCCTCAGAGTGCGCAGCCGTGAAGCCAGCTGAGTGCATTTGCATTGCAAGACAGAAGTCCCTGCCTTGTAGAAGTAAATCACGGCAGTGACATCACTGCACCCTGCCCTGTTCTGCTGGTTAGAAGCAAACCACTTCATGCTCATGGGAACATGAAGAGCGGGAAGCAGGACTCCTCGGCAGCCATCTTGGATGCCATCTGCTAAGGGCAGGCTCTGCATGCAGAGTAATAGGGACTTGGTGTTGTCCTCAGTCACTGAGGTTGGCTCCAATCTCTGCTCTGACCTCAGTTCTCCTATGGTTCCAAGATAGCTTCCACTGGCAGCTGGGATCCTGCTCCCTGGTTTCATTCTGCAGGAAAGGGGAACAGCCTCCCTCCTATCCAGGGAATAGAAGTTGTAGAGTGCGATTGGTCAACTTGGGTCACAAGCCCACCCGAGTCACCAGGAAAATATTATGCACCGATCAGCTTAGGTTCACAAGGATCCACACGTGGCTCTAGGATTCCGGGTTGCCTTTCTCCTGGATCATGTTGGGAAGGGATTGAAACCTGATCAAAAAATCAAGACTTTTTCAGGAAGGAAGAAAAGAATGGATATCGAAAGGAGACTAGAACATTCTCCCACCAGGTAGAGAGGATCACAAACTCAAGGCCACACAAGGAGACTTTGGGGTTGGCAATAGTTCAGGGTGTTGGTAATAGGTTCAGCGTGATGGTCTCCTGTGCCTATGAGCATAGATGTCAAGACTTCTCAAATTGTACACTTTAAACTGTATAATTCTTATTTGTCAATCATACTTCAGTAAAGTTGTTTTTAAAAGTTTACCATATCTGTAGCCATGACGCTATGAAAGCACAAAACCTAAACAATTGCTCTTCCAGTTTTCAAAAACGCATCTGACTCCACGGCAAAGACATTCACATGGCTGATGTGTGGGTGGAGTTATGACTCGCGTCCTTGGTATTTCGCTGGGCTTGTGCCCGTTTTGTGTAAATTAAAATGTGTTCCTTTACAGCACATCTTTGTCACCTGCAGCCAGGGCTGGTTCCACGGGAGTTTGGAAGAGGCTTGGGCTTGAAGTTGCTGGACAGAGCCCCTTGCTCCACTGCCGGGGACCAGCTGCACGGTGCACCATCCCCACCTCACACTCTGCTGCAGCTCCCTGGTGGAGGATCCCTGTGTCCCCGGGGAAGCCATTTTTTCATTATCTGCAGGTTTCCCCAAGTCCACTGAGCCCGCCTCACGGGATCTCACACAAACAAGGTCGCCCTTGGGTGGGGGAGGAGGCTACCAATGCGGGCATTCTGGGAGATTTGTGCAGCCAGCAGCCTGCGCAGCATGGCGTTAGACCCGCACCTGCCGATGCAGTGTCTCCATTTCAGATTCTGCCTTGGTAGAGACCCCAGGAGCAGAGCCGGGAGGGTCTCAGGAGGGCACTTGTGGGGCATATGTTTTATTCATTTATTCAACAAACTTGAAGTGAGTAGCATCCTGGTTCCCAACGGGCCTGAGTGAGAGGTGTAACTCAAGTTGCTCTGACAACGTTTGTAAAAAAGTTGGACATGAGGAGATACCTTTCTAGAAGTTTCCGTCCTTTGCCCCCTCCCTCCCCATGGAGGACGATCAGGGAAGCCAGCAGGTGAGGCCCTGGAGTGGGCTTGGAGGCATCCCCAGCCCCCCCGCAGGTGGGAGGCACTGGGTCAGCCTTGCTGCTTGGCGTCTGTCCTTGCTCTTGGCAGAGCCAGGAGTGAGGGAATGGAAAGAGGCTTTGCAACGGTGACCTCTGGGAAACAGCCACATTTTTGACGAGAGGCCAGTGATGAAGCCTCAGCAGCTCATCATCTTGAAGCAGGCTCGTCTACCAGAAGGAGAGGCGGGAGTTCGGGCTTTTCTCTGGAAGCAGAGCTCACTGTGTAAGGGGCACCCTGGTCCTACTGAGAGCCCTGCCCACTGCGAAGGTAAGGACTGGGATCCCGAGGGACAATCTTCAACAATAGGGATTCATCCCAGAACACCTAGGATGGGACTGAGGACTCGAATATGTGGAAGAAGACAAAACCGCACACGCAGCCTTAGTTAGCAATGATGCATAATAAATGACCCCTAACTTAACTACTTTAAATAACAATGAGGTTTTGTCCTAATTTGTAATTTTTTTTTTTTTTTTTTTTTTTTTTTTTGCTTATTTAATCTTAATAGTTTCTATGGGTCAGGTCTTGGTAGTAGAATATGGGATTGGTCCTGGTTCAGGGTCTGTCATGAGGTTGCAGTCAAAATGAAGCTAGGCAGCTATTCTGGACCGTGAGGCAGAAGTTATTTGCTGAGGAAGGCAGAGCAGCAGGGGAGGCGGGCCACTGGCCCCCTGGAGCGTTGCCCCAGCCCTGGACCCAGCATCCTCATCTTCTTGAGAGGAAGAAATGAAGTCCTAGTCCGTTCCAGCCCCTGTTATTTAGAGGTTTTCCTGGTGTAGGATTCTAACAGGTAGAAATAAGGGCAGGTCATCCTAGTGGGAGGAGCTAGTGTAAGGAAAGACCCAGAAGCAGGACCTTGCTTCTTTCTCAAACTAGTGGTCGGGGGACAGAAGCTCACGTGCCTGCTTGAGAGGCACAATGATTACTGATTCTTGCAAGAGCCACTCCAACGCCTGGGCTCCACTCCTTGGTGAGGACGTGGTTTGGTTCAGTCTCACTTCTCCCTCTGGAGTAACTACTTCCCCTGGAAATCAAGTGTGGTGTCCACAAAACGTCTTCCACGTGAGAAAAATCAGAAATCAGGGTTCTCATTTGAAACCACGGTGCAGCAACAGGCCGGTCACTTGAGGGCAAATCTGGTCCCACACTGGTCTCCTCCAGGCCCCCGCCTGTGCTTCTGTTGCATCTCAGGTGAGAGTCTACAGACAGCTGTGCACTTAGTAGGAGGTAAGAACATTCCCAACTGGGGCTCCCCTCCTTAAAGAGCTGCGAGGGCAGCCGTGGTGGGGGGACGGATGGTCTGGCTGCTTTGGAACCACACACAAGTGTTCTAGTCCTCTTTTGGAAGATGGCTGTAGACGTACCCTACCCCACTGCTTGGAAGGATTTAATGGAAGGTCACTAACTGCCTGTGAAGTTGCAGGCTCATGATAAAACTGGTAAGAGAGAAAAATTCATGAATTGCAAAAATCAGTGCAGGGAAATCAACCCATGGAGAGCAGATGTCCAGTTCTGTGGTCTCTTTGGTTCCCTGGTGCCCTATTCCTCATAGGTGGGCCAAGAGGTGTGTTTGGGGGGTTGGGGTTCAATTCAACTGCCATTGAGAAGGCGTGGCGAGGAGCAGAGAGGACCACGGGACAGCCCTGCCTCCGAGGTGTCCCTGTTGGAGCCGCAGAGGCTGACGCTGTGGGGCGTGGTCCTGGCAATGACCTTGGCCAACAGCTACATAATTTCCAGGGGCCAGTGCAAACTGAAAATGCGCAAGGTCTCGCTCCAGAGGTGAACGCATGCCAGGACAGCGGCCGGTCAGCGCTGGGCTGCCTGCGAGGCCCTTCCGGCCTGGGGCCCCCTGCTTGCAGAGCCTGGCCTGGGCCCTCCAGCCTCTCGCTTTGCCCAGTCTGAGGGGTTTCTCAGCAGCCCATGGTCCAGGGCCACCTTGGTCACAGCCCAGCAGCTGCACGGTACCAGCTCGGCCTCCAGGGTCCCCTGCTGGTCCCACAGGCCCCTCAGCCTCTGCCACCTCTGGAAGATCCTCATCAGCCCACGTGCAGATCAGCAGCCCCGCAGAGGCTGAGTTCTGCTCACTGGGGCAGCCTCCTGTGCGTCCGGCATGCTGGCCACCTCTGTGGGTTAGCCCTGCTGGCTCCAACTGGACCCCACGGCAGAGTGTGACAAGAGCCCTGGACCCTCTTTTCCTCATAACTTTATCTCATGCAAAATCCCAGAGCAGGCAGTTTGAGAGACCCCCTTCCTTTCTGGATCTCCAGGTTCAACAACGCTGTGCAGGAGGGTTAGCGTCCTGCTTTTCAGAGGACGGGACAGGGTCTCTGAGAGGCTACCCTGAGCAGCCCAAATCCCAGATCCACAGGTTCTGAATTAAACCCCAGGCCCCAAACTTGCTCTTGTCCCAGCTTCAGTGTCAGAGTGAGGGGACTTCCTCTCCTCCTCTGTCTCTGTTATCTTGACCATCGGTTCCCAAGTCCTGTGGCCACAGCACCGGACCATGAGCCCCAAAGTCACTGGACAAACACTGGGCACCCACCCTGGCCCGTCTCTCCTCTGCAAACCCCTGCAGTTCTTTTCTGGGCTTTGGACCTCCGGTTGATGGCCACTGCCACATCCCAGTCACCTCTGCACACTGCGGTCAGAGTGACAGTTCAGAATCCGGGATCACCCTGCAGCAGTCCCCGAGGCCCTCCCGCTCACCCACATCCTCCACTTCACCTCTTGCCACTCTCATTCCCGGGCTCTTGTGTTCATTTCTGTGGCTGAAGTAATAAATCACCAAGAAGTTGGTGGCTTAAAACACAAATTTATGAGCTTATGGTTCTGGAGGCCAGGAGTCCCAAATGGGCTCCAGAGGGCTAAGGCTGGGGTGTTGGTGGGGCTGCCTTCCTTCTGGGACCTGAGTTGGATCCACTTCCGGCCTCTGCCAGCCTCCAGAACTGCCTGCACCCCTTGACCAGCAGCCCTGCCCCCTCACCTCTGCTTCCTCAGGCCCCCTGCTCCCCCCGTGATTCCACGGAACCCATCCAGATGGCCCAGGATCCCTCCCTTATCACATCTGCAAATTCCCCTTTGCCACACAAGACAGTATTCATGCTTCTACTGACCAGGACATGGACAACTTTGGGGGCCATTCTCCTGCCTGCTGTAGGCACCATGGGTCTTCCGGTTTGAGCTGCTTGGAAGTCATTGACTATGTCCATTGTGTTTTCTTGGTTATTCATGGTCTATTTTTCAATCCCAAAATATTTGGTGTGATTTCAGTGTGTTTCCTTATCATGGCTCATGCCTTCCGCATGCCTCACTCCCTGTCCCTGACCTGTCCACCCCTTCCTTCTGGAAGCCAGTTTGAGCTGCTGTCTCTCCTGAGCTCCAGGAAGGGCAGGTGCTCTTTCTCTGGGCAGCCTCCCGCAGCCTCCTGAGCTCACTGCCTCCAGGTCTCGGGGGCTCCCGCTCGCTCCATCTCCCCAGCCAGCGGTTATTATAATGCTTGGAATGCAGTAGGCCTTCAGTGTTCCTTGCATGAATCAGTGAGTGGCAAGGTATGTGATGCTGCGTCTAAGTTTCAGCTGATGCCCTGCTGTAGCTGGCAGAGGCACCTGAATGAGTACAGTTCAAACTGCGACTCTTCTAGAACATTCTGAATGAGTAATTGCCTAAAAATACTAGAAGCTTACAAACCGATGGTGGTGCTGCTGCTGATGGTGGTGACAAGAACAGAGGAAGTGGTTCATTCTGGTCTGGGGTCTAGGGAGGCCCCCCAAACACGTGGACAGGGACAGGGGTCGCAAGCAGAGGGAATGGCATGAGGACACCTGGTGCAGAATGCAGATGGCATGGGGAGGTGACATTGAGGCCTCAGTGGCCTTTGAGGCAACTGGGAGCTATTGATGTTTCTGAGCAGGAGAGGGACAAATGGGTTGCCTGCTTTGAAGATCCCTCTGGCTGGGTGGAGGATAGATTGGGAGAACCAGGAGAGTGGAGGCAGGGAGGCCAGCCAGGAACCGACAGCACAGACTCAGCAAGCACTAACGGGGACAGCGATGCAGGAGCAGAAGGTGAGAGATTGCAAAAAAGACACAGGGGAAGACACAGGAGGACGGAGCACGCCCGATGCTGGGGCGGGGGAGGCTTGACGTCTTGCTGTGCAATGACTCCATGACGTACAACAGGAGTGGGTCTGGGCTGGGAGCTTGAATCAACTTCTCCCCAGTACGAAGTGAAAATTTCTAAACATCAAGTCGAAGAAAATTGCACAATGAACCCCCGTCTCCTCTCCCGCTCTTCTAGTGAGACGCAATCGACCTGCCTCCCCACACATCTGTCTCCATCTGCACCCATCCATGGTAATAATGCATTTCAGAGTAAGTCGCAGGCACCCGGATGCTCCACCCCTAAGGGCTTTTTCACTAACTAGAGCTCATCAAGACTTGTCTTTTAAGGTGGTGTTTATTTTTCCTGATAATGTGAGCATTTGTTAGAATTTGTTCTCTTTCATTCCATTCACCTTTGACCATTCGAGTAGTTTTAAAATTTTGGATATTTTGAATAAGCTCTTGAGAACATTTTCTCATAAAAAAAATCAGTTTGTACAAGTTTATTTCTGATGATGCTGACTTAGCAGGGCGTGGGAGGCCTCTAGCTGAAGAGCCCGGAGGTTAGACGGGTAGGGAGTGTCTCCGGAGGGACTCTGAACCTTGGGGCTAGAAGTATCAATTTGGGGGACAGCGGCAGTTGGGCTGGGCCTTGCTCCACTTGGGGGGTTCCGGGGTGTGCTGAACTGGTCACTGGTTCCTGACCTCAGCGTGCGTTAGAATCACCTAGGGAACTTTCAAAGATCTGGATGTCCAGGCCCACTGGTCACCTCCAGGGTGGGGCCTGGGTGTCTCTGTTTCAAAGCTCTGCCGAGGACGCCTGTGGCAGCCAAGACTGAGAACTACTGGGTGGGAGAAAGAGGCTCGGGGCAGATTGCACGTGCTTTTAAGGAGCAGGCAGAGAGGAAGCGGGAGATGGAGACATCGAGGAGGGGAAGAGAACCAGGAGAGGGAGCGTGCTCATGGTGGAGGACCACACCCACAGCAGTGAAGCCTGCAAGGGGCCGGGAACAAGAGCCCAGGGCCAGCACGCCCGAGGACACAGCAGGGTGGGGGCAGAACGTGAGGACTCACAGGCAGCAAGTGTGCTGGGGTCTCAGGAGAGACCTCACTGGTGGGGACAGAGGGAGGTCAGAACCCAGACCTGGATGCTGCCCTTTGCTCTTCCTGGTGGACACTTGCTACCAGAGGTGGGTGACAAAAACCCTGGTGAAGGCCTGTTTCTCGAGCCAGTGGACCACAGTCTACCTGCGCCAGGAACCCTGGTGAACCTGGAACCGACTGACTGGAACAACATCACCAACAAACCAATAGGGACTGAACACCCAGGCCGGTCACATTCAGTCAAACTCCGTCCCCTGGTCAGGGCTGGGCAGCCCAGGTCACGGGAGGAGACCTGACCCCTGGGGCTGGTCCCCAAAGTCGCCGCCTCCATCTGCCCCATCATCCTCATCTGAGCAGTGGGGACAACACCCCTCCTGCATTTCACTGCTCTTATAAACCACGAAGAGTTAGAGAGACTGAGGGACGCTGGGGCGTGCAGACTTTTGAACCAGCAGATCCCAAAAGTTAACAATGACTGGAATCACCAAAGTCCTTCATACATCACAGACTGACTCTAAGCAGGAAATGAGTGAAAAAGAAAGAGGATTCTAACTCTCAGAGAACTTCTCAAACCAACCACGGGAAAGCTCTGGAAAAAAAAAATTTGCTAGAGACTGTTTACAAATGCTGTTTGGACCTTGAATGTCCCCCAATGTCTCATGGGTTCAGAGGTGGGTTTTGGGGAAGTGGTTGGACCGCGAGGGCTCTGACCTCTTCAGTGGGTGAATCCACTGATGGCTGAGGGAACTTCTGGGAGGTGAGACCCACCTGGAAGAAGAGGTCACTGGAGGCGTGTCCCAGAAGGGCATGTCTTGTCCCCTACCCCTTCCTCTCCCTCTCTCATCTTCTTAGCTGCCTCCTCTGCTGCACGTTCCCGCCACCATCCGACCTCTCTCTTCACTACTTGGCGTGAACCAGCTGCACTGGCATCCTGGGAACTTGCTAGAACTGCAGCCCCTTGGCCCCACCCCTCTCCTGCTGACCCAGAGTCTGCTTTTTCACAAGATTGCCCAAGTGATTCACAGGTATGTTAAGGTTTATGGTGGCACCCAGGGTGGCTGGGACTCAGGAAAGTTTTGTAGGGTGAAGGAATCAGTCAGAGCTTCCATCTCCCAGCCTCCATCACCTATGACAAGAGCTGATGACGGAACTCTTCCCAGTGAGCAGGACCGGCTACATAACTTGCAGAGCCCAGTGCAAAATGCAAATGTGGGTCCCTTTTTAAAAGGTCTTAAGAATTTCAAGATGGTGGCAAGCGAGTGGGAGTCCTTCTGACAGGGGTGGGAGGGACCGAATAGGTCCCGTGCTCATGAAGCTGATGAGGTAGAAAAGGTCATTCTGGACCCAGCCATGCTAGCCAGATCCGTCATTTGCTTTATTCATTTCCAACCATTGTAATTAAAAGCTCCAACCTCTCATCCTTTTTTGACATTTATTTTTTTCTCCATATGCAAATAGAAATGGTTTTCAATGGCTCTTATTCCAGTGTAATTCTTTCAAAAAAATACAAATATGCATGTCTATGAAAACATGAATGGAAGTTCTATGTAGGGAAAGACAACTCGTGGTCATTTGTTTTATTGACAGTGTACAGACTTTTGATATATTGCATTACAATACTGACCGCTAGATTTCTCATAAAGGTTCAGTTTGTATTTACTCTAGATTGTTCTTTACAACAATAGTAAACTCATGCCAGTGTTTAGGAACCAAGAATGTCAATTCATTCAAATTTAATGACAGTTTTATTCAACTAAGAATCTCATGTCACAGAGCATTCACAGTGCAGGAGGTCACAGTTACTGAAAAAATAAATAGCGGCATAAATATATTTATTATTTACAATTTTCCAACCCGTTGCTCCTGCTCTGAGAGAATGAACGAAGACGAGGGTGCAGCCCAGCATGCTCGAAGGATCCCCTGGGGGACTCAGGCCACACGTGGACTGCCCCAGACGTTCTTGGTTTGGGCTGTTTTTAACGAGGTTCTTTCAGGACACAAGATGACCCTGATCAATCTCCCTGCTACTTGGTAAGTCAGGGTTGTGCCCTAGGAAGATCCAAATACCCCAGGAAGCCATGCCCTGCCCACCTCTTGGCATCTTGTATGCGCCTGGCCCCTGCAGGCTGGGTCCTTGCCTTGGCGACCCTGCATCTGCCCACGGGCTGGGCCTCAAGTGGCCAGCTGCCCTCCTCCTCTCTAGGTAATCAAAGCTCTCTTTGTGTTCAGATGCCGGCAGCTACTCTCAGCTGGAAGGGAGATCCAGGCAGCGGGCACGCTGCCAGGGAGCCAGCGCTCTGAACTGGACTCATAGACTAGCAGCCCCCCACAGGGATCCCCCACAGCAGCTCAGTCACAGCTCTGGGTCCCCAAATGCCCTGACACAATCCCTGGGCAGTGCGGACAGTGTGGTCACAGGGTCTACAACGTAGAGGGACAGGGATGAAAGGTGAGGCAGGAGGCCCAGTGGTCAGGAAAAAAAAACCCTAGGAGATTTTATTTGGAAAAACAGAACGGCCTTGCATTTTCAGGGGGAGGAGAGGCCTTCCTGTCCCCTTGGGGAGGGACTGGGGAACTCCCCTGTTGGGAATTTGGTGTGCTGTCTGCGTCCCTCCCTCTGTACACAAACGCGGGTCATACCAAGTCCTGCATCTAGAAACCAAAGGCTGCACGTTCCCTCTGGTAGCTTTAAAATTTTGTTTTCCAGTGACTGGGTGGGGAGGGTACGTACTCCCTCCAGGATTAAGGATTTTGTTGGCCTTAGACGTGGGAAAAGTCCCAACCAGCAAAGTGCAGAAGGACAGCAGCTTGAACTCTGACAACTGTGTGGGACAGGGGTGGATCATGCCACACCCAGGCTTTAGCTAAGGAGTAACCAACTCCAGCCCCGCAAATCCAATGGATGGAAAAGCCACACGGTCAAGGTTTGCCCTCCAGAGATGCCCCAGGGAGCCCCCAGTACCCAGCCACAGCATTGAGCCTGGGAGAGACTGGGATTTCAGCCCCTGGCACGAAGCAGGATGAAGATACACAACTTGGACAGCTGGATACTGACTCCCTAAGAGTGGACACAATGCCCTAGAAGCACGAAGGTCAAGGAGGACACAGGCAGGGCCACCTGTCCCTAGCAGTACTTGCCTAGGGTGTTTGGGGACTTGGCCACAATGAGTAGAACCTGGAAGTCATTCGTGGTTGAAAAGTTTGGATTTTTTAAAACTCCCATGAAAGAATCGAAGCTCAGATACCACTCAGCTGGCTTTCTGGAAAAGACTGCTCCACCCGGTGGCAGACTGGGAAGAACGGCCCTCCTACTGGTCTCACGTGGGCACTCACTAGCTGGAGCTGGGTGGCACTGTGACAGCCCCAAATTTACTCGCTAGCTGCCAGTTTCCAGGTGAAGCACACAGCTAGTGTCCGGTTTTAGTTTTCTTTATTAGCAAGCAACTACAACAACCTAAATAAAAATGCCTTTAAAAAGTCAGTACCCCACGGAGCAAGCCCTTCAGGGAGGAGCGCCCTGCACGAGGTCAGGGCTCCCCATGACGGACCTGGCGGGAGCCTGTTCTCCGACCGGTAGAGCTGGCCTGTGAAACAGCCTCCCTCTCGTTCTCACACAACTGACAACGGCCAAGCTACCCAAAGAACAGGAAGGGCCCCTCCCCCACGCTTGGAGAGACCTCACATGAGGGGCCCACATGAGGAGCTGCAAAGGGTGCACGGATGCTCTGGATGGGTCCATGTGGAGAGAGAGGGCCATGGGTCCAAGGCATGGGGGATGAGGGACTTCTTGCCACCCAAGAGCTAACCAGAGAGCATTTTTAGGAATTTCTAGAAGTTTCTAAGGACACGATGTGACAACAGAGCTGCCCTAGACATGAACCACCTCAGGTATCCTGGAGGCATCTGCTAACTGCCCCCAGGGAAGGGGGACTCCCACGGAAACTGTGGAGGGCACTTGAGAGAGCTGGATACATATTCAGAGCATGGCTCATCTCCTGACGATTTCAACCCTCAGAAGCAAGCCCTTTGCTATTCAAGCAAAAGCATGTGCTGACTGTCTATTGTGTTCACAGCACAGACATCCAGCCAGGGAAGAGATGTCAACTACTGACAACTGCTGACCCCCAGGGGGAAGTTCCCATGAGGTGGCAAAAAGCCCCCACTGATCATCTATGTGCCTTGAGCCCCAACCCCAGCTCATTTCCAAGTTCCTGCCTGCTGGGGAGTCCAGGGTCCTCTGAGGGTGGGCTGCTGCAGCAGCGATTGAGCTGGCAAATCCCCCTTACGGGAAGAGCAGGTAGAAGAAACTAGACCCCGAGCAGCCCAGGCTGGGGCCTTTGATCCCCCTCTGCAGGACTGCGCTTGGCTGATGTGCAAATCTCACCTGGCTCAACCTGGCTCAAGGAAGGTGAGTGCCTAGCTGCTGCTTGGGTCTGTAAAGGCAGGGGCGGTTGGGCAAAAGCCGGAACAGGCGAGGAGGGGAATGAGCAGGCGCGCACACACGTAGCCAGGTGTGCGCACAAGGGGGAGGCGGGCCACAGGGGGAGACGCAGAGGCTGCCAGGCCGGAGACCGTGTTATAGGAGCAAGGGGACCACAGCAACTGCCCAGAGTGCCCTTAATCTTCCGTCTCTCACAGCAGCTGACCCAGAACCTTCCTCCAGGGCCAGGTTCCCAAGATGCTTCACACTGTCCATCCTTATCCTTTGGCCAGTAAGGACAAATTCCAAACCAGAAGCAGGACTCAGCTGCACCTGCTTCTGAAGACATTTTCTACCTGAGTGCAATGGTTCCTTTTGCTTTTCTGTCCCCAAGAGAAGAGCTTAATGTATTTTTTATTTGTCTCTTTTTGTAGCAGAAATAATTACCTCATGCTAATTAGCTTTGGAGATAAAATAAAGGGAGAGATCCTGCATGGGCTGAAAGCATAATTAAAAAAACGGAGGCCTAAATTATCAAGCAATTCTTAAACTTGTGATGGAAATATATGTAGTTTAAAAAACAAGAATTCTTCACCTACACTGTACATAAAGTATCCTAGGTATGACAATGCATAGAGCCTTTTAAGGACATTACATTGGCACATTAAAGTCCAAAGAACACTAGCCAAGAGGAGCATACTACATATTAAAAACATAATTTCATAGTCTCTAACTGCAGCTGCAGTATACTTTATAACCTCCAATGGATTCTGCAGAGAAGAGGAGGGCAATTAGGATATATTCTCTGAAAGTTACACAAGGACTCGGAGAATTTGAAAGCCAGTAGGGACATCTTCAGGGGCCATGTGCCCTGGGTCTTGTCATATCTGAAAATAATTTTTGGTCTGTTTTAGGAAAAAACAAAACAAAACAGGGACATCAGATAAGAACAGGTATTAGGATATGACCTGGGGAATCAGGAGTCAATTAAATATTTGCTGAGGTTTTGACTTAAACAAAAAGAACCAACCACAAGTGCAAAGTCATACCCACGCCTGCAGCCCCAGGCTGGCCAACCCACGTGCACTGGCTCAGCTGGGGAGGGGCCATGGGCTGGCGCTTGGACAGGCGCTGATGCTCACTGGCCACTAATCTCTAGTCAGTTGACCTGCCCAAGACTAAACTGTCTAATATGTGGGAAGAATTATCCCTACCTATCACAGGGCAGTTAGAAGAATCAAAACAGAGACGGAAGCACTTGGAACCTGGGCTGAGTTGGTGTGTGCATGTGTGTGTGTGTGTGTGTGTGTGTGTGTTAGGTGA
This sequence comes from Sciurus carolinensis, assembly GCF_902686445.1. NCBI lineage: Eukaryota > Metazoa > Chordata > Mammalia > Rodentia > Sciuridae > Sciurus > Sciurus carolinensis. The sequence continues at coordinate 188,804,084 of NC_062214.1, read as the reverse complement.
ACTAAGCTGTTCAGGCCCAGAGGGGTCCCCAGGGGCTCTGAAAACTCTCACAGCTAAGTTTCTACTGCTGAACCCACAGGCTCCATCCTGCTTAGCCAGTTTCTTAGGAAAAGCCTTCTGGTTTCGATCTGAAGACCACTGAGCCCAGTTTCTAGGCAGAGAAACAGAAAGAGAAGCGTTGATGTGGTGTCGTCCTAATACTGACGTGAGTCCTGAATGGACACTGGGGACGGGAGCCAAGTCCCACCACAGGTTCATGCTTAAGGGAACTGGGGGTGGGGAGGCAGGCTTGAACACTTCCTCTTTTTGGAATTCAGGAGGCCTTAAAGAGCACAGTCACAAATTCCAATGTGGGTCATGAGCTTTGAGTCTCAGGAAGGGGCTAACTACTGGTTTTAAATTCACTGCCAAGTTTAAAGCGATTTCTGGTGAATCGCTAAAAATCTTTCCTCTGACATCGACATGGGTCATTCCCACATCTTCTCCCGTGCAAAATATCACCATATTAAAAGTGCATCAGAGTTGATAGACTTTGCAATAGAAACATTAAAAAAATAAAAGAACACTCTATATAAAATTAATTTGTGCTTGCTTTTGAGAACCCAGGAGAGGTTTGTGTTCATAAATCTTTTCAATATCTATTTTAGAGCTAGGAAGCAGTTGAACATTATTTCCTACTTTTCTATTTTTTAATCAGTCTCCTATCCCCAGTCTTTCGTGTGTAGTAAGCTGTACGTTTCAAGAAAATTAGCTCTAAAAATTCCAAGATTCGGTTTTCACACTTGCCTCCTGTTAACCAGAAAGCAATTCATTGTTTTTAAGGAAATTCCTCTTCTTGTCACTAACCATCAGTTCTGAAATTGACTGGGCATTTTAACAATTGGGCTTTCGAAAGAGGGGTTCTGAAGCTAAAACATTAACAAAGAAATGACAAACCTGAACGGACAGTGCATTGCCTCATACAGAAGGTCTGGAATGTCGAGCTATAAACTACAGTCCTCACCGTGTCTGAGTTAGCACCTGTTTCCACGTTGGTCCTTCACCTTTTTCTATATTCCAAACCAAACATCTTAGAGTCAATGCAAGATGGTACACAGAGGGCTCTTTTTTGTACAGGGGTGACCTTTTGGTCCCCATTATGATCCTTTTGTGTAGAATGATATTTTTCAAGTATGATGATCTGTATGATGCTTTATGTTTTAATATTTCATTGCTCATTCTCCACATCAATAAAAAGGATAAGAGTATTTGCTTGCTTTTTTCTCTTCTGCTGTGAAAGAAAAGTTTCCATTCTTCAAATTTTTCCAGAAAAAAGGAGTGGAATGTCTGCTGTCATGGTCTCAAACCCCCAGCAGGGTGACACCTTGCCTCTTCCAAACCGTGAGTGCTTCTGGCAGAAGTCAGAAGCTCCTGGTGGCACAGGCTGCCTGAGGCTCTCTCCCCTCCGGCCCAGAGCTGATGCTGGAGAGTGGCACTTTGGTTTTGCACTTGCCCAGGGAGACCTCACGTGCAACGACCGCCTCATTTCTGAGGCTGCTTGTGGAAGAGAAAGACAAACTGCATGCAGAAGTCCTTTTGAGTGAAGTGTGCAAGAGATGAGAGGCTTCATGTCCCCGTGACTGGCAGCTCAGGGGTCTGCAGAGCTGCTCAACTCAAGTCACGCTGGGACCCTGCCTTGCGGGCTGACTCTAAGGAGTAGTCTCACAGCCTGGCCTGGGACCAGACAAAGACCATGGTGGCCCTTCCTTCCAGCTCATGAAAGGACAGATGGTGGTGGCCGAGGCAGGAGAGACCTGTGGTGGGAGAGGGAGAGAGAGAGGAGGATGCCAGCATGGCGGGTGGCCAGGACGGCTTGCGGGTGGTGGCTCAGCTTTAATCGTCTTCTTGACACATGGGCAAGTTGACGAAGGTAAAGACATTAAACTCTATCATTATGGAGAAGCACAGGAAGATGGCGTAGAGAACCAACACGTAGATGCCCAGCTTCCGGTCCAGCTGCCATTTGTTGAGGTGAATGCCGAGGACCTGAGGGGGCAGAAGGTAAGAGTTGGGCTCGGGGAACAGGAACATGGAAAGCATTGTTACCAAAAATTAATGCATAAGTCACAAACCCTGCAGCTGCAGAACAGAGACAAGGGCAAATGGACCCGGCTGGGCTTGTCCTTGGTGTAGACCTATCCCAAGCCAGGGTGAGTCTATGGCCTGGTCTTGCTGACTCCGAGATACACAGCAGCCACCCTCGTGGCACTGACCTCCCCAGGCAGGCGGGCCACTTCCTTGGGTGCACCAGTCCCCCCCCCCCCCCGCCCAGCCCAGGCCTTCTCTAGAGACAAGCAGGTCTTTGTCTTGGCCTCAGAACTCGGCCTTGTCTTTCTTCCTTGGCATATTTCCCAAGGCTCCCAGGGAACCATTCTTGGCAAACTGCAGCCTGGGCCATCCACATCTGCGTGCCTGTGTCCCCCCACTGCGTGTGGGGGTGGGGCACGCTTCCCCCCACTCTCTTCCCTCTGATGACTGAATCGAGGCTTCCAAGGGCTGGACCACAGTTACCTCTGAGGAGCGTAGAGCTCTGTAAATCAGACCAACCTGTTCAAATCTTAGATTTGCTGTTTCCTCACTCTGTGACCTTGGGAAAATTACTTAGCCCATGAGCCCTGATTTCTTCTGCAAAACGGGAATGGTAACTACATTCCCCTCATCAGGTAATGGCAAAGCTCAGAGAAGTCAGGCAGGAGTACAGTGCTCAGCTCAGCTAGCACACGGAATAGGGAAGCCCTGGCTACCAAGTGTCGCCCCGAGGCCTGCAGTACCCCCTCTTGTCAGCTCAGCCAGGCAGGGAAGAATTTCTGTCCCTCTGGCACTAGAGAGGACACTGGACAATGCAGTACAAAGAAAGGAAATGTATTCCCCTGTGACATCTCATCTGCTCAGGAAAACGTGTAGCACGTTGGTAGATGCTCTTGGGAAAAACGGGGTTTGGAGGATGTGTGTGTGTACACCTTCCCTCCACTTGTCTTACGCCAGGGCAGGTGACAGGGAGGTGTCTGGAGTCATGCAAGTGACAAGGCAAAGCAGATGGAATGAGGCCTGCGTGAGGCTTCTCTTTGGGAAGTGTAAAAACTCACGGTGAGTGCCACGGAGCCCAGCAGCAGCACCACAGAATAGACCAGACCCCGGCTGTTGATCTTGACCTGGAAAACCAAACACATGTGCCCTGAACCTCTTGGTTGTGTGGCAATCCATTGTGAATGCCCAGGTGCTCTGGTTTCGTCATTCACTGGTCAGGAAAACACAGGGGTCCTCCGGTAAGCGCATGGCCTTGGGGAGTCTAGACAATGTGGGTTCAAGGGGGCCTGGGAGGGGACAGGCTGAGGAAAGAGGTTGAGGCATTGAACAGCCCTGGCAAACTTAGGCCTCCTTATTCAGAGCCCTCCAGGCTGTTCTGGAAGCCATCAGAAAAGGTGGGTGCCCCATTCATGATAAAAACACTGAGGACACTAGGAATAGAAGGAACCCACCTCAACGTCACAAAGGCTACACATGAAAAACCCAAAGCCGACCTCAGAGTAAACGGGCAAAAACTGAAAGCATTTCCTTTAAAACCCAGGACAAGACAAGGACGTCCACTCTCACCACTCCTGTTTAATATAGTGCTAGAAATTCTAGCCAGAACAATTAGGTAAGAGGGAAATAAAAGGGATAAAAACAGTAAAGGAAGAAGTCAAATGATCACTGTTTACTAGAAGATGCAAAAAACTCCACCAAAAAACTACTTGAGCTAATAAATAAATTTGGCAAAATAGGGGGTTATAAAACCAACATACAAAAAGCAATAGCTTTCCTATATATCAACAATGAAGCTGCTGAGAAAGAAATCAGGAAATCAATTCCATTTGCAACAGCCTCCAAAAATAAAAAAATCTAACCATGGAGGTGAAAAACCTCAACAATGAAAACTGTAGAACATCCAATAAGGGAACTGAAGATCTCAGAAGACAGAAAGATCTCCCATGTTCATGGATAGGCACAACTGATTTTGTTAAATGTCCATACCACCAAAAGTAATACAGAGTCAATGCAATCCCCATCAAAATACCAATGACATTCTTCACAAAACTAGAAAAAAAATGGAAATAAAATTCATTTGGAAGAATGAAAGACCCAGAGTAGTTAAGGCAATTCTAAGCCAAAGAGCAACACTGTAGGCATCACAATTCCTGACTTCAAACTATATTACAGAGCTATAGTAGCAAAACCTGCATGGCACTGCATAGAAACAGACACACAGACCAATGGTACAGCATAGAAGACACAGAGACAAACTCACACATCTACAAAGGTGCCAAAAACATACAGTGGAGAAAAGTCAACCTTTTTAACAAATGAGGCTGGGAAAACTGGTTGTCCTAATGTAGAAAAATGAAATTAGACCCTTATGTCTCACCCTGCACAAAAATCAACTCAAAAGGGATCAAAGACCTAGGAATTAGATCAGAAACTATGCAATTCCCAGAAGAAACGTAGGGTCAACACTCCAGCTTTTAGTCACAGGCAATGACTTTCCCAAAAGGACCCCTGAAGCTTAGAGTTGATAAATGGGACAGCATCAAATTAAAAAGCTTCTGCATAAGAAAGGAAACAATTAGGAATGTGAAGAGAGAACCCACAGAATGGGAGAAAATCTTCGCTAGTTACTCTTCTGACAGAGGATTAATATCTAGAATATATGAAGAACTCAAAAAAATCAAACAACCCAGTTACTAAATGGGCAAATGAATTAAAGACATTTCTCAAAAGGAGAAATAGAAATGGCCAACAAATATGTGAAAAAATGTTCAACATCATTAGCGACCAGGGAAATGTCAATCAAAACTACGCTGAGATTTCATCTCACACCACTCAGAACGGCTGTCATCAAGGATACAAGTAATAAATTCTGGAGAGCATGTGGATAAAAAGGAGAACTTTTACTGTTGGTGGGATATAAATTAGTACAAGCACTATGGAATTTGGTATGCGGGTTCCTCCAAAGACAAGGAATGGAACCACCATCTGACACAGCTATACCACTCCTCATCGTTTACTCTAAAGAACTGAAGTCATCTTACTACAGCGATACCTGCATACCCATGTTTAGAGCAGCATAATTCCTAACAGCCAAACTATGGAGCCAGCCTCGGGATCCATCAATGGATGAACAGATAAAGAAAACGTGATCAATATACACAATGGAGTTTTATTCATCCATAAAGAAAAAAACGAAATTGTCATTTGTAAGAAAACTGATGGAACTAGACTCTGTTATGATAAATAAGTCGAACTCAGAAGGTTAAAGGTTGTATGTTTTCTCTCGTGTGGAAGCTAGAGAGGAAAAGGGAAGAGAAAGGTGTGGGTGGTGGGGATCTCCTGAAAATCAGAGAGAGGTCAGCAGAGGACAGGGACCTGGGGAGGGAAGCGGGAGGGGGCAGTGCTGGGTGATGCTGGCCAAATCGTGTGCAAATACGAATGTGTAACAACAAATCCCATGGTTACGTACGACTGTAAGGCACCGGGAGGAAAACGTGGACGGAAAGGAAAAAGAAGGTGGATGTTAAGGTGCCAAGGTGGCAAAGGGAGAGAGCAGCGCTTCTGGGCCTAAACACACCCACCTCGTCCCCCTGGGCACAGCAGGAACTTACTGTGGATCCATAACTAATGACCATGGTCTGCAGGCCCCACGGGATGCCGAGCCCCACCAGGATGTCGAACACGTTGCTTCCTATGGTGTTAGAGACCGCCATGTCTCCAAGGCCTGGGGACACCAACACGTTTCTGTCATCAAGAGCAGGTCTCCAGAAACCCACCTTCTCTCTCATAATTGTTCCCTCATGCCGGGGTCTTAAGCCCCCTTGCCCTTCTCGATCAGCGGCAAGGGAAGGGGACCCTCCCCAACAAGGTCAGATCAGGATAGGTAGGGCCGACTGATCGCCTGCTCCCAGCCCTCCAGGCGGAGGACAATCAGACGCGTCAGGGAGACCCGTCACAGCAGGAACTCGTTTATTGAGGAAATCCCACAGCTTTTATGTAGGGTGGGGGCTAGGTGGGAACCAATCGGCTTAAAGGTCAGCAAGGCAGGGGTGTTCACGCAGGCGAGAGTCCCATTGGACTATATGGCAAGCACGAGCTGATCACGTTCGCAGAACTGTTGTTAACCAATCCCTGACGGTGGTCCCGTTTATCGTCATTAACTATTGAAACCGCCTTTGAGCCTTGATCTTGCTCACTCCCAGGGAGTAAGGAGTCACCCTGAGTTAGTTAACGTGTCATTAGTCCCAACACCCTCAGGGCCGTTCCTTAGAAGGGAACCCCTTCCTCAGAGACCCTGTGTTCTAAGCCCGTTACTGTGAGGTTTAAGATCTTCTCCCCTCAAGAAATTGAGAGGACCCTGTCCTGGGTTGAACTGTGGCCCTCAGAGCTCCCACCTCGAAGTCCTAACCCCAGGTCTTCAGGGTGTGACCTTAAATGGAGGCAGGGCTTTGACAAGGTGAGAGGTTAAGATGAGGTCATTAGGGAGAGCTGAATCCAATGGAACTGGAGAACTCTGGCCCCAGACAGCACCGGGAGAAGGCCTGAGGACGAAGGCAGCCCAGGAGCCTCAGGACAGGGCCCCGGGCAGGATGCCCCTCAGCTTCAGGATCAACCCTGCCCACAACTTGACCTTGAACTTCTGGCCTTCAGTGGACCTTCTCTGAGGCCCCAGCATGAGCTTTCCTCACTTAAGGAGCCTAGTTGTGCTGGGAAGTTGGGGGACAAGAGCATCTCACGTGGCAGATGACGAAGGGCACAGTCTGTGAGTGGCCCACTCTCGCGACCCCTGGTCCAGCATCCTTTATAACAAGCCATCAAGATCTTGCTTGTGGCCCAGGCAGTGACCCCCATGGCCTTGGCCAGGATAACCGGGCATCGGATCTCGTGTCCAGGTAGTTCCTAAAGGGTAAACTTTCTTTCTCCAAAGAGACCGGAAGCGTCTCAGAGGCTGGCGGCTGTGCCTTCGGTCTGCCCCTCCTTGCCGACTGTCCGGACTCATACCAGCGACACAGGCCGAGGGGCTCAGCCCCTTGAGGGGTCTTAAAAGGCAGAGAGTAAATTTCTAAAGAAGACCCATGCTGGCTGCAGTCGGTTCCCACTTCCCAGTCAGCCCTAACTTGATGTGACTGTCATCACCTGGCACAATGCGAGCTCTGCAGGAGCAAGCCTGGCACACAGTGCCTACTCCATAGAGTCAGTTGGTGGCAGAAACTGAGCAACAGCTGGACGAGGGCCATCTCCTCATCCTGTGTTGTCACCTGCCGACTCCAGCACTCAAGGCCTCCTTTAGGCCTGCGGGGTTGGGCTACACTGCTGCTCCTTCCTGCCGGGTGCTGTGCTGAGTGACCTCAGAGTCTTGGCAGCTCAAGGCTGGGAGGGGCCACGTCTGGGAACCTGGCCTTCCAGGATCGGAGTCTGGCAAAACTTAGGAACATGCAGGACTGTTCTGGACTAGCTACTTACACCTGGTGAGGGTGCAGGCACTCTCCAGACAGGTCGGGAGGAGAAAAGATCCCTGAGTTTGGCCAGGAGGAGACAGGTGCTTCTCCGGGCAGGTGGAGTCCCGGGGCTGCATGGGTATCTGCGGCCTCTGGAGGGACTGCTTGAGGACTCTTAGGGCAATGACTCTGACTTTAATGAGCATGCATGTGGCCCGGGGTGGAAGGAGGTTCTGTTAACATGCAGATCCCGTCGAGTAGAGGCAGGCCCAAGCGTCCCTACGTCTCCCAAGCTGGGTTGATGTCAGAGGTCCACAATTTGAGCTGGGAGCCTGCAGGGAGCTCGGGGTGCAGAATCTCCCCTTCCAAACGCGTGGCTTGCCTCCTGCATGGTGCAGTACACGCTGAACATGGCTTCTACGCCCTTTGTTGTTGAGAAGCTACCTAATCTTACCATGTCTGTTGAATTCTCTGTCAATCACAGCGGTGTTACCCTATGACAATGTACCCCAGCCCGAGCCTCAGGCTGCCCCCTTTTATATACTCCTACAGTCCCCTGTAGCTACTCTGTGATGGTGCCCTGCCTCAGAACCCCATCTGTCCCTAGTTTCTAAAGGGGACCCTCAGTGACTTCACCGGGACTCTCACTCAGACCCTTAAGTTTCTAGCATCATGACCCATCGCTCGCTAGCATGAACCCCAGGGCCAGTTGTTTAAAATGCACATTCTCTTGCCTTCTTGACCTCCCACTAAGTCCACCAGATCAACTCGATGTCCACTCTAGGAGGTCAACTCACTGGCAGAAAAGGAGAAGATAAAAGCCAGGCTCTTCTCAGTTCTTTGGTTCCGCCCTCAAAGCCACACGGCCACTCCTCACCCTGCCCGACCCAGCCGCTCAGTCTGCTTACAAGGAAAACCACCGAAGCAAAACGCTACGCATCTTCTAAAGCTGGAAGAGGAAGGGGGAGCCAGTTGAATGGAGAGGGTGCTCATTTTCTTTTCTTTTGTGGGGAAGGTACCAGGATTGGGCACTGGGTCACTGAGCCACATCCCCTGCCCTATTTTGTACAGGGTCTCACTGAGTTGCTTAGTGCCTCGCTTTTGCTGAGGCTGGCTTTGAACTTGGAATCCTCCTGCCCCAGCCTCCCGAGTCACTGAGATTATAGGCGTGTGCCGCTGCGCCCAGCAGGATGCTCACTTTCCCTTCCTGGCCCTGGGACACAGCCCCTGGCTGGCTCACTGCTGTGGAAGGCTGGCTTGGGCTCCACCTCACTGTGGAGGGCAAGGCTGGATTCACTTTTTGAAAACCACAGAGTGTTTGCTTCCGAACACCCGAGGAGCTCCTCCTGGAGACTCTCCCCACGACGGCAGCTAATATGTGGTGCTCCTGGATGTGACAGTCCCCTCATAGCAGCACTGGACAGCGGCCGCCCTCAGAGCCGCAACCTGGCCAACTCTGTGTGGGCAGAAGTCGGGGCCAGCAAGGTGCTGCTGGTGGCTGTGGGGACCGCGCTCCATCCATACCTTGTCTCGCCACGATTAAGCTGGCCATGCAGTCGGGGACGCTGGTGCCCGCGGCCAGGAAGGTGATACCCATGATGACGTCGGGGATCCCCAGTGTGTACCCGATGATAGTCACCTGCAGGAGAGACGGGAAATGAGCCCACCGGACACCCCAGAAACCTCCCCCACCTCGTGTTAGCACCCTGAGGCTGCTGGTCTGGGAACCACGCGTGCTTAAAAAGGTATCCAGGATCTTGTTTTTGGTGTGTATACATGTTAGGAAGAAAGAATTCAAATGATAATATCAGCATCTATTTTGTGACTTTCACATAAGAACCATCGAGAACCCCTTTCCATTGGAATCTTCATCCGTAACACATTTGAACTGATGCTTACCTTTCACTGTATGGCTGTGAAACATTAGCCAATTTCCACCGCTGGGTATTTAGCTGGTCCCTTTCTGGTTCTTACCATATCACTGCATGTGACAGTATTTACTGAGCACTTACTGGGTACTGGGTGTGCTACAAGGTGTTTGCATAATCTCACATACTCTGTATTCACCACCACCGATGAGGGAAGCATTACTGATACGCTAACTGTGGGTGAGAGTGGTTAAGCCACATCGCCATGGACGCACAGCTGATTACCCATGGAGCAGGGGTTCCAAGCCAAGGGTTTCTGACCCCACAGATGGAGCCCCGGCCTTTCCATCATGATGTCCTCTGCAGCATCTTTGGCTTTTTACCACCTTAGGGTAACTTCCAAGAGCTAAAACTTCTGGAGGAAAGGCTCAACGGGCTCTTAACGCTCTTGGTGCACAGTCGTGTGCTCTACTAATGAGTGTCGGACTCTCAGGAGATGGCTGGGGTCTTGAGTAGCGCTCAGATGGAAAATTCTGGAAGCATGTGGACCACCTTGGCCCACAACAGCCCTCAGCTCTGCTCTGCCTCTCCATCTGGAGATCAGGAACAGTGGTGCCCCTGAGAGCCATTCACGTCTCAGCTGCTGGTCCCACTCCCAGCCAGTGGCTGTGTGACCCTGGGTATGCTAGCTTGCTCCTCTGAGCCTCAGCCCCTCACCTGTCAAACGGGCTTGTTGACAAGGATGAAATGAGAAGACGCGAGGCCACAGTGCCTGGCTGTGGCATGCTTCCCTCTGGTTCAGTCATTGGTTGCTATCTTTGGGGGCAGAGGCTGAGGGTCTAGGCTCCACGGGCTCCGAGAGCCCTGGACTGGGCCCGCTTTCCAGTGCAAAGCTCGGCCCGACCTGCAGCCAGTGTCTGGACTAGAGAGAGATCCCTGTTAGGAGGAAGCTTTGCTGAGGTGTCTGCAGATGCCAGAGCCCACCAAGGAGGCCCAGCTCAGCACCACCCGGCAGGCAGCCCTCCCGAATCCTGAGCGAGATGTCATTTTCTCAGATCACCCCGTGCTGACAAGATTGCTCTCAGCCATGCAGGAGGGAGAGTAGGGGACAAAGAGGAGGAATGATCCGTCGGTGCTTAATCCATGTGGGCCGCAAAGGGGGTCTTTGCAATCCAGACCGGACAGTCGCTGACCAGTTTTGAACTGGTGACTCCAGACGTGGTAAGTGCAGAAACTGGGTTACCTTGGAATTCCTAGGGCTGGTTGTTGCTTTTTTCTTTTTTTCCTTAACCACTGAACTATGTGGCTACGATGTCGAAGGACAGAGGGGTGGAAGGAAGGCAGGCTTTGCGGTGTGACACATCACCCAGCACGTTCAGGATCAAGGCTGCTGCCGAGCCTGGCTTTACCCTGAGCTCCGGCCCTGCGCCCTCTGAGTCTTCTGACGCTTAGGCTTCGGAAAGGGAAGAAGAGCCATGTCTAGAGCCCAGGGACAGGTCCCAACTCTGCCCCTGATCGCCTGCGTGACCTTCGTCCTCAGTATCCCCAACTGTGCTGGGGAGAAGGGCGATCCACTGCTGAGGCCCTTCCCTTTGGATGCTGACAGTCAAGAATTGTTTTCCCTGAAGCCTTGGAGGCCAGAGAGGGAAAAGGCGGGGAGGGGACTTCCCTGCTCCCTGGCGCCCTCACCAGGACACAGAAGGGCAAGTGCATCGCACCAAGGCCAGCAACCTTGCTTAGGCAGAATCACGGTGATGCTTTCTTTGTGCCCCCCAACCAGGCCATCCGAAGTTCAAACCACAGGTAAGAGGGTGGCTCCCTGGCCCCCAGCCAAGCTGCCACGTCTCTGGCTTAAGAAACAGCAGTGGGATTAGTAGGTCAAGGATGTGAGGGTGGGAGGGCCAGCCCGTGGCTAAGTAGAGGGGACCCAACTAGGCTGCTCTTTCCTGTAACTAGAGAAGGAAGATTTTCACACCTTCTTTAATTTGATCTTCCAAATTCTCAAATCTGCCCAAATGCCATGGAAGACTGCTTTTACCTGTGATGCTGTGCTGGATTTAAAAAGTAAAGATGGGCTGGCGGGTAATTTTGCTTCTGAAAAATTAAGATGTGCAAACTCAAGGAATAGTGTTTATTATCTCTGTCACCTTGTCCTGGGGGGTTTGCAGAGTAGCTCTTTCCAGCTCTTTCCCCAAACCAACACAGGAAAGTCCCCTTCTCCTGTCCTGCAAAAGGGCGCCCGCACACAGTTCAGAATCCTGACTTCTGCCTGGGCTTGCACTGTGCTTGGGGAGGACACAGAGGGTGTGGTTGGGGTTGGCGGGAGCAGAACCAGGATTGCCCGCAGGCCTGTGAGCGGCAGGCTCTGTACGGTTTAGAGGTGAGGTGGCCCCCAAAGCTCATTCCTGAGACAATGCAAGGAGGCTCAAGGGTGAACTGACTGGGTTTTGAGTTTTACCCTAATCAGGGCCTTAATCCACTGATGGGGATTAACTGGGTGGTAACTAGGCGGGCAGGGTGTGGCTGGAGGTGGTAGGTCCCTGGGTTTGCATTTCCTTGCTGGTGAGTGGCACGCTCTCTCTCCCTCCTGGGGGCCACATCCTGAGCGGCTTTCCTCCTCCACACCCTTCCCATGATGTTCTGCCTCACCCTGGGCCAGAGCAATGGAGTCAGCCGTCTAGGACTAGACCTCTGAAACCGTGAGCATCGAATAAACTTTTCCTCCTCTACGACTGTTCTTGTCAGGGTTTTTGGTCACAGCAGCTGACTAAAACAGGCTCCAGTAACCCAATAAGACAGTGGGGGCCACTGCCTTCCCAGAAGGGGCCACCTTGGCCCCGGGCGCTGTCACTTGCTCAGGCCAGGGACCCTCAGAGGTAGGACTGGCGTTCAGAGCTGCTCTCGAGTGACCCCAGGGCCTTCTCTCCCACTGCCACCTGGCTCCTCTGGAATGAGGGAGGGGGCCCGGTGGGCACCGGGCTCTGCTATCGCTCAGTCAAGCCCTGCTTTCCTCCACCCTGGCAGTGGGGGTTAGGAGGAGAATGCAGTGACCCCAGAAGGCCACCAAGGCACGAGTGGTCAACAGGTGAGCTTCACCACCTGTGGGAAGTGGCCACACTGAAACTACTGCTCTCCACGCTCCTGGGCTTCCACTGAGACCGAGGAGGAGGGGGCCCTCCGGCTGGGACACACGCACCAGGAACACCTTGGGCTCCTGCATAGCCTGGCCCAGCCAGCGAAGGGCCTGTACGAGGAGCTGTCACCTGTGGCCCGAGGTGAGATGCCAGGCCTGCAGAGTGTCCCTCCCCTGGCATGGGAGAACTCCAGGCACAGCTGAGAGGTGGTCCAGGATGCGGTGGGGGTCAACGACGGGGCTCTAATCCCACCTCCAGCACTCGCTCGCTATTGTGTGACCTGGGGCGAGACCCTCAATCTCTCTGTGCCTCAGTTTCCCCATCTGTACTATAGGGACAATAAAAGTACTTGTCCCATGACCTGGTCATGAGGACAGAAGTGAACTCACATGAGGCACTGACAGCAGAGGTGGGCACAAGGGACGGGAAGAGGAGCACAGGGACAGGCTTGGGGAGAGTCACCTGCATCTAACCTCATGTCCCATGGACCCGGCCTCCTTCCTTCACGCTCCCCTGGGGACCCTGGAAGTGAGGGGGCTGTGATCAGCAGCCCCTGTCAGAGTCTGCCATCCCGCCCTTCACCTGTGTGACGTTCCTGTCCCTCCTGCACACAGCCTCAGAGGCGAGCTCAGGCTGTGGCCAGCCCCCGGCACACAGCACGGCACCCTGCACCTGCGTGAAGACGCTCTCCTACTGAGCACTGAGCCACTGACCCCGAGGTGGCCTTGAGCCCAGGCCCTCCTCCTCTGCTGGGCAGGGGCCATCCAGTCCACCCGCCGCGCCCCCCACTCACCAGCCACACCATGAAGTAGGAGAAGACGGCGATCCACAGCGTGGCCGTGATGAAGGTGACCATGAACAGCTTCTCCCAGCGGGGCTTGCTGCAGTTGGGGATGGTGATGCACAGGAGGAAGATGAGCGGCCAGGTGAACACCCACTTGGCCTTGTCCCCTCGTGTCTCTGTAGGGGGCGGGGACAGCAAGGAGGGAGGGGAGAGAGACACGGGTTAGACGCCTGCTAGCCACCCGCTGGTTTATTTTTCTCAACCCAAACCAAAGAACGCCACCAAGCAACTGGCCTCAGAGAATCACAGACGTCTATAATGTCACTCTGGAAGTAGGACAACTTTGGGTTGTTAGGATCTGGGAGGTGGGACGCAGAGCAGGAGGAACCAGGCCCAGGGAGCTGGGCTGGGGACGTGCACACGGAGGAGCTCTGGAATCCCACAGGCGGGCTGCCATTCAGCCCGCTGTGAGTGGTCCCCTGGGCACCGCGTCCTGCTCTGACGACAGCAGTCGTGCTGATTCGACAACGTGGCAGCAGTCAGCACGGGGCGCCTGCCACAGGCAGCAGGCACAGAGCCGGCCGTTTGGTGGGAGACTCATTTCTTCATCTGTTAAATAGGAACAATATCTCTTTCTTGGTTGTTGCAAGGACGATGTGACACAGTCCATCCACAACCTCGGCCCACGGCCCAGCGCGGTCGGTGCTCTGTGAATCTCAGCCTCTTTGCCCGAGGTCGGATAGTCAGCCTGCTGCCTGGCTGGCAGCCCCTTCGCTCTGGACCCTGCCGAGGAATTCAGCCAAGGAAAAGTGGCCTCAGTAAGTCACCAAGTGCAAGCAGGGTCCTTCATAAGACACCCAGCACGGGTTGAGAGTGGCCGGCTAGGGACGTCGATGGCTGTGCAAGAGGGACTTTGAAAATCCTCTTCTCTGTAAAAGCAGTAGGAACAATGGCAAAAATGGTCATGATCTTCTTCGGAATTCTGGAATTCAATCAAGGGCTCGTAGCAAAAATAGACCCGGAAGTCTGTTGAAGAAATCAGCGGGATCATGGAAGAACTGCGCGGGCTTCCAAGGTCCCTGTGGCCTTGCCAACCAGTCACCTGCAGTCCCGCCTCATGGCCACCAGAGGGGGCAGGTTGTGAACGATGTTTCCGAACCTGTCGAAAGGGTCTCCCAAGAGCCCACAGGTGTCCTGTGAGGAAACCTCTGTGGAGCACTTGGGAAGTCCTCTCCCGCAGAAGTGTTGTCATTGACTTCTCTGGAACTTCCTGGAAGTCGCCACTTTGAAGACGTCTACGTTTTCTGAACCAGAGCTCACCCAGCGCGAAGGGCCTTTTCCTTGGGGTATTCGTTGAAAACAGTAAGATGCCATGATCAAATCGTGCGCCTGAAGTGGTAGATCCCAGTGAGGAAAACAGCAGCCTAAGCAAAAATCTTAAAAGGAAAATCTGGGAATGAGCTCTTGACTGGGGCTTTGCAAAGCTCCTGCATGTTCCTGGAGACCTAAAGGACCAGGGCATGCACTGGGCTGTCCCATGGTCAGGAGACTCAGACGCCCTGAGCTCTCACTTCTGCCTGACCCCGAGGCTCTGTGACAGGGAGAAGCAGAGGCTCAGGCAGAGCCACCAACTTCCTGTCTAAAAGTTGAAGGCTACCCCAGATGCATGCGAGCCCCTCGGCTAAGACGGAGGACGGCGGGATTCAGGCATCTAAGAAGTCTGTCTGGTTACTGGCCTCTCGAGTGACCAAGCACAGGCTTGGGTGGCCACACGCAGCAAAGAATACAGATTTTACAGAATTAGTTTAGAAGAATCACTAAATAAACAAATTACAACAATAACAGTAGCAAAAACAATACCACGCCCTGGGAAGCAGGAAGCCTAGGATCTCTAGAGTTTTCACATTATGTTATTTTAAATAGATGACAATATGTTGTTTCTAACAACAATAATGAAACTTATGAGACTTGCAAAATAATATAGCCCATACACAGAACAAAAGAGCCAATATAAACATTCAGAGAGGAAGTCCAAGGTTGGGTTTATTAGACAAAAACTTAGCTTGCTATTCTAAAATATATATAAAGAAGTTTTTTATGTCTACTGCAACTAAAGAAAAGTATGAGAATGATTTATTACTAGAAAATATGAATAAAGAGGTCAAAGTGACTTAAAAAACAAATAGAAATTCTGGAATTGAGAAGTACAGTAACTAAAATGAAAAATTCACTCGAGGGATTCTGTAGCAGCTTAAGCAAGTGGAATAGTCAACAACCTTGAAGACAGGTCCCTTAAAATAATCTAGCCTGAGGATCAGAGAGAAAAAAGAAAGAAGAAAAATGACCAGAGCTTCAGACCTGTGAACACCACCAACCAGACTAAACACACATCTTGGGTGGCCAATGGGAGAGGGAGAAATGACAGGAAGAAACTTGGAGAACTCCCATCTGAGAACTCCCAAATCTGAGGGAGAACATTAATATATGCATTTGAAACAGTCTCCAGAAACTTCTCCTTCAAATGCACACAGAACATTCTGCAGCCAGTCCAGATGTCAGGTTGCAAGACAAGATCCAATGCATCTGGTCTGACACCATGCGGAGCATGTTCTCCAGCCACTGTGGAACGGACCAGTGATCGGAAGATTCACACATGTGTGGGAGGAAAATAGCGCACTCCTGAATCACTGTGGCTGGAAGAAGAAATCACAAGGGCAATTAAA
This sequence comes from Sciurus carolinensis, assembly GCF_902686445.1. Lineage (NCBI taxonomy): Eukaryota > Metazoa > Chordata > Mammalia > Rodentia > Sciuridae > Sciurus > Sciurus carolinensis. The sequence continues at coordinate 188,788,070 of NC_062214.1, read as the reverse complement.
AAATACTTTAGGTCAAACAAAAACAAAAGTTCTGCCCTTACCATTTCTTTAGCATGGTAACTGTGACTTAAGGACTGGACCAGAATGATTTTAGAGGAGGAAAAGTGAATGGGAGGGCCCATGGTTTCAGTCTTAGTCCATAGACAGCCGCCTCCATTCCTCAGGTGAGGCTGAACATCATGGTAGAAGCGTGTGGTGGAGGGAAGCAGCTCACACGGTGATCAGGAGGCAGAGAGAGACTCCACTCTCCGGATACAAAATAAATACCCACAGCCACGCCCCCCAGTGAATCACTTCTCTGGCCACACCCCACCCACCCCACCTGCCTCCACTTAATCCCATCAGGGATCAATTCACTGGTTAGGTTAAGGCTATACCCCAATCACTTCTCCCTAGTGAGCTTTTGGGGGACACCACATCATAACATTGAGGTTTTAGCCAAGAAAACTAGGCAAGAAAAAGAAGTGAGGGTTCTTCAGATTGGAAAGTAAGAAATAACACTATCCTTATAGGTGATGTGGCTTGTATCTAGAAAACTGTAAGGAATACACAATCACACACTTATTAGAATTAACAAGCTCAGACAAGTGGAAAGAAATGAGCTCAACCTATCAAATTCAGCTGTACTCCCATACACTAACAAGGAATAATCCAGGTATGAAATTAAGAAAACCATTCCACAGATAGCAACACCAAAAAGAAAAAAAAATACTACTTATATGTGTCTAACAAAAACACAAGGTTTATAAGTTGAGAACTACCAAACATCATTGAAAAGAATTAAAGACCTAAATAAATGGGGAAACATCCTGTTTGTGGATTGGACAGCTTAACATTGCTAAGAAAGCAATATTCCCCAAACTGATTTACAGAGGCAGCGCAATCCCTGTTAGAAGCCCAACCAGTTTTTCTACAGAAATTGTCAAACTGATCCTAAAATTCACATGGAAATGCAAAGGACTCTGAAGGGCCAAAACAAACTTGAAAAAAAGAACGAAACTGGAGAATGTACACACTCGGATTCTAAAACTCACTACCAAGCTGCAGAAACCAAGAGCGAGCTGCTGGCGTGAGTGAGGGGGGACTAGAATTTCAAGTCTAGAAATCAGCCCTACATTTAAGGTCAACTGACACTCAGCAAGGGTGTCAAGATGTTTCCATAGTTACGGCATTTTCTGGTAAATGGATGGAACTGGAGACTCTTATGCTAAATGAAATAAGCCAGTCCCCGCAAACCAAAGGCTGAATGTTCTCTCTGATATGCGGATGCTAACACACCATGAGGCGGGGTGGGGAGAATAGAAGCTCTTTGGATGAGACAAAGGGGAATGAAGGAAGGGGAGGGGGCGTAGGAACAGGGATGACAGTGGATGAATGGGGCCTGACTTTCCTGTGTTCATATATGAAACACGCCACCAGTGAAACTCCACATCATGTACAACCACAAGAATGGGAAGTTACCCTCCATGAACGTATGACATGTCAAAATACGCTCTACCGTTGTGTATGACTAAAAAGAACAACAAAAAAAGGCATTTCAATAGGGGAAGGTTAGTCTTCAACAAATGCTGCAGAGAAAACTGAATCTCCATATGCAAAAGATGAAACTGGTTCCCTACCTCACGCCATACATAAAATTCAGTTTGTTTTTTTAAAGACTCAAGGGGCTATAATTGTGGTTCAGTGGTAGAGAGCTCACCTAGCATGCATGAGGCCCTGGATTTGATCCTCAGCACCACTAAAAATAAGATAAAGCTTTTGTGTCCATGTACAACTAAAAAAAATGACCTAAATATAAGAACTACAACTATAAAACATTTAGAAGAAAACCTGGGCACAGCTCTTTATGCTGTAAGATTAGTCAATGGTTTCTTAAATGACACCAAAATCACAAGCAATGAAAGAAAAAATAAATTGGATGTATCAAAATTAAAAACTTTGGTGATTTATAGGATGATAACAAAGAAGCGAGAGATCCCCCCCCAATACACAACTTGTAACTCATACATCAGATAAGGACGTAGTATCCACAATATATAAAGAACTCTTACAACTCATCAATGACCAAAACAAAATAATATAATCTCCTAATTTAAAAAAAAACAGGCAGAAGGGTTTGAACAGACAGTTCTTCAAAGACATAAATGGCCAATAAGCCTATTAAAAATGCTTGCCATCGTTAGTCATCAGGAAAATGCAATTCAAAACAATTTCACAAGTATAACTATGATAAAAGAAAACTAAGTAACAGCGGGGTGCGTATATTGGTGCACAGTTGCAATCTCAGCCACTCCAGAGGCTGAGGCAGGAGGATCACAAGTTTGAGGCCAGTCTCAGCAACTTATCGGGGCCCAAAGCAACTTAGGGAGACCCTGTCTCAAAAAAAAAAGGCAGAGGGAGCTGAAGATGTGGCTCAGTGGTTAAGGGCCCTTGGGTTCAATCCCTGGCACACACACACACAAAGAAGATAAATAACAAATATTACCAATGATATGGAAAAATAAGAACCCTCACGCAATACTGGTGGGAATGTAAAATAGTACAGTCTTTTTAGAAAACAGTCTGATAGTTCCTCAAAGCATTAACCAGAGCATTGCTATGTAACTCAGCAATTCTACTCCTATATATCCAAGAGGAATGAAAACAAAATGTTGACATGAAAACTTGTACTCAAGTGTTCACAGAAGAATTACTCACAAGAGCCTAAAATGGAACAGCCCTAATAGTTCAAGTGATGAATGGATAAACAAAATGTGGTATGTAAATCTAATGGAATATTACTGACCCAGGAAAAGGAATGAAGTACAGACACATGCTGTAAGAATGAACCTTGAAATCATTATTAAAGGGAAGAAGCCAGACACAAAAGTCTGCCTATTGTTAGGAAAGTCCAGAATAGGCAACTCCGAGGAGACAGAATATAGATCAGTGGTTGCCAGGGACAGGGAGGAGGAGGGAGTGGGGGTCACTGGTTGTGGGTGTGGGATTTCTTTTTGGAATCATCAAAGTGTTCTGGAATCATACATGGGTGATGGTTGCACAACTTTGTGAAAATAGCAAGAAAACCCCTAAATGTGTAAGGGTGAATTTTATGGTATCTGAATTATATCTTAATTTTTAAAATGGCGAAGTGGACTGGCAGAGGCTGCTTCAGCTCTGAACACCTGTGCTTTTTAATCTTTCTAAATCATTAAAAATACGTTAGTAAGAAAACCCCCAGCTGGCTTATAATAATAAGCCAAGAGAACATGGTCAGTTTGAATTCAGCAGAGGGTCAGTGAACCTGTTCTAGAGCGGGCATCTCGGACACGCTGGCCTGCCTGGATCTTCCTCTGCACACCCTGCTCTGCACCTTCCAATCCCAGCACAGGCAGTTCCCTGCCTGACTGGCCTGAGCCGTGTTTCAGGCCCTCGTAGCCCACAGTGCAGCTCCTCTGGGCTGCGAGGCCTAAGGCGTTTCTAGAATTGACCTAGACTCTGAACACAGGGGTAGGACTCGCCTTGGGGAACCGTGACCCTGGGCCCCTCAATGGCCTCTCTGCAGATGGACACAATAACACAGCCAAGTTTCTCATTTCACAGACACCGAAGTGCATCAGGTGTTTGTCCCTTTGCCTGGGGAGGGTTTTGCATCTGGTATTGACGTGCACCACCATCTTGGCCCTGCCAGGGGCCAGCACCACAGCCCACCCCTGCTTCCCAAGAAACAATGTTCCAATCAGTGAATGGACACTTTTTTGTGGGGGGCAGAGGTGTAGTGGGGATTGAACCCAGGGTGCTTCACCACTGAGCCGCATCTTTAGCCTTTTCCATATTTTAAGACAGGGTCTTGCTGAGTTGCTGAGGATCTCGCCAAGTTGCTGAGGCTGGCCTCTCACTTGTGATCCTCCTGCCTCAGCCTCCCGAGCCTCTGGGATTATAGGCATGAGCCACGGCGCCTGGCTCAATGGACCCTTTCTAATGCTGTGTTGAATGAGATCTCTTGGTGGACTGTGAAAACAATTAGTGGATGGCAACCAGCATTTTCTTAAAAAGAAATGGAAAATATCAGGGTTGTCATATGCAGTGAAAATTGATTATTATTCCATGAAACTTGTTTTCTTTTTATAGCTATAGAGAGAGAGAGAGAGAGAGAGAGATTGCTGTGGGTCATGGTCAGGGTGTGGGTCATGGTGCTGTGGGCTGGGCTGCTCAGGTTGGGCCCCACTTCCATTCATCTGGCAAACCCTCAGCCTCCCCGTTGTTCCGATTCTTCTGGAAGCTATGAACCTACCCTCCCTGCTGGGTGCAGACACAGCTGGTAACAGCTCCCGGGGCTACTGCACCAGCCTGGCCACACGACTAGGAGGCAATACACTGTCCTGCTCTCTAAGAGTCTGCTCTGCATAATTTGGCACTTCATTGGCTGTTTTGTGACCTAATTGCTCTAAACATTGACGTTCAGTGGTCAGAGGCCAAGGGCGGCACAAGTAATGGCAAAATTCTGGTGTCTGCCTCTGTCTGAGTTCAGCTGAGCGATTCCTCAGCTGGGGACACTGGGCAAGCAGTTTCCGGGCCTCATTTTCTTACCTTATAATAGGGTGATGATAACACACTGGGGCTTGCGGGGAGACGCCCCTTGTCGACCTCATGCTGCTGTTGAGGCAGCGTGCTAACACAGACCGTTTCAAGCGGGGCTGTCAGCCCGTGGCTCTCTGAGTTTGTTATAGTTTGGATCTGGAACGTCCCCCAAAGGCTCACGGGCTGAAGGCTTGGTCCCTCCCTGGGAGAGACTTCAGAGGGTGGGGCCAAGATGGAGGAGGCGGGTCCCTGGGGCCCAGCCCTGAAGGGTGCATCTTTTCTCCAGGCCCTGCCTCCCCCTTCCTGGCTGCCATGAGGGGAGCAGCCTTGCTCCCCTACAGGTGCCTGCCATGATGTTCTGCCCTGCCATGGCCCAGAAACAATGGAGCCAAGTGACCGTGGACTGAAACCTCCTAAACCATGAGACTAAATCTTTCCTCCTTTAAGTTGATTTTCTCAGGTATTTTGTCACAGTGATGGAAAGCTGACGAACACGGTTTTTGTACAAGTTTTGAGGCTAGATGGTCAGCCCTTCACAGACAGGAACCTGTTGGATTCTTCCACAGCTGTGAGAGAGCACACAGCCCCTGGTCCAGCCCCAGCAGAACTCAACATTAATTAAATGCAAGGGAGTCTGTCAGGGCCTCCAGGAAGTGAGGACGAGATCAGGAAGAGATCATCGGAAATAGAAGCAAATTTAAAAAACATCACACATAATGGATGAGAGAGTCGCCATTTGAAAGCCCATTCCGGGCAAAGAATTTCCACATACTAGATGGATGAAATCAGATATTCCTTAAACTTGTGCCAAGAGACCAGAACATCAGCAGGAAACATTACTGAAATGGAAAAATTAGCGAACCTAGTTACACCTGACCGAGCGAGAGGCAGGGCAGCCTGGAAACTCTGCCTCAGGTCTCGCTGGTGCCAGTTCAGGCCATCTGGGTCTGGGAGTATCTTGGACACTTCAGGCAGCACGTGCCCAGCCCCGGATGAGGGGCGTCTTCTACGTGAACGGCACAGGGGGCTTATCGTCAGACTGGGTCAACCAGTCTGGGACCAGTTTCAGTGTGCGCGTCTCGGACTGTGAAGTCAGGAGCGGAGGAGCAGAAGCAGCAGGTCTAAGGGGCAAGAGAGGAACGAGGGGCAGGGACCCGGATGTTTCCTGGTTCCAGCTCATGCTGACACCCACCTTCACAGGCTCCAGGAAACACCTTCCTAAGGTCCCCTTTTCTGCTCAGGCCAACTCTGGCTGGCTTTTATCCCTGGTAACCGAAGGGTCCCAAGCCAAAGAGTTACGAAGAACAGAGACAGCAGAGAGGGGCATTTCCATCTGCCACCCGGCTGAAAACTTCCTGTTTGCTTTAATTCCAGGTTGACTCCCCACGCAAGGTCCTGCCCCAGGATTTGGCCTCCTGGCTTGACCGTGAGGCTGGGGGCTTGCTAACGTAGATTTCCCAGCCCTATTGGGATTCGAAGGTGTCTGCTTCCAAGTCCTCGAGTTCCACAGTTACGCTCAAAGGCACATTGTCTTGCCAAACCCACACCTGTCTTCTAATTTGTCTTGATCAGGCAAGACACGTGGACACAGGAGTGGCTGTCGTGAAGGAAAACGGGTTTATGCCCCTGGTCTCTAGAAGCAGGGGGCATGGGGCACCAGGCAGGGCCACGAGGGGAAGCCCCAGTGCAGGCCAGGAGGCGGGTGGCAGGGGACAGCTTCGGCTTTGGCCTTGGTGGTCTCCATGGCAGCACAGAGTAAGCCAGGAGGCTTAGGGTTGAGTGGTTTCTGTGAGAGGCTGGGCCTCCGGTTGGTACCTTTCCCTGGGATGATGAGGACAGAGGATTGTCATCCCTGCAGGCAACCGCCAGACAGGGGTGGAGGCTCAGCAGAGGAGGCTGTGTGGTGGGTTTGCAGATGGAAGGCAGGCTCCGGGGAGCCGGTCACTGGCTCTGAGGACCAGCCAGACCCGGGAGGGGCAGCCTCCCAGAGAGAGAGGCCTCGGATGTCAAAGCCTGAAGCAATCGGAAAATAAGGAACTACGTCAGGGATCACGTGCCGCTAACTTCATAAAATGGCTTTGAGTCTTTTCATCAGCTCCTGGAGTTTTGCTAACGCAAGTTGCTCCGTCGAGGATTCAAGCAACTCCAGGTTGCAGAGGGCATTTGCCGTTCTTGTCTGGCCAGCAGCACGGTTACCCCTCACCTTGCTTGTTTCCCATCAGGGAACCAGCCCTCCATCCCCCTGCCACGTGGGCTAGGCACACTGACCCTCCCGTGGGTGGAAGCCTCACGCTTGACTGACCACGAGCCCCAGAAACACCGAGCGCCTTCAGTCTCCGTCCTGAACCCTGTTCTCGGTACTGGGGCTCCGACAGCCAGCAGAGGGCACCCTGACCTGCCCTTGCGGGTGTACCCAGGTTCTGGGCTGGGCACCTGACTCCACAAGTCCGTCCTGGGCATTCTGCTGGGGACCAGCGCTTCTCCTACCCAGGGCCCTTCCTCCTCGCCAACAGAACACGATTTCGCTTGGGACAGCGGGTCCCTATCTGAAGTTCTTAATTTTCTAGGTCTCCATGCAGGTAGGGATGGTGACAGACGGTTCAGGACAATGGGTTGATACAAGACCACTTGGTGGAGCTTCCAGGAAGCATCTTCCTGTAGGCAGAGGGTCGGACGCCAGTCTGGGTCTCACCTCCTGCCCTTTGTCCTTGTTCCTCCCTGGCACTGAGACACACTGGAGCCTCAGGAACCCCTGCAAACCCCCCGAGACAAAGCTACCTGCGGCAGATGGCCGAGGTGCATGTGGCCAGAGCTGTGAGACCCTCTGATCCAGGGCTCCTTATTATGAGGAAAATAAGTCTCTTGAGCTTCAGGCTCTGGCCTGGGAGCTTCCTGAGGTACGCGGCTGAATGGGCTCCTTCTCTCACACAGGTGCCGTCTGTGCACCGGGCTGACCCAGCGGGACGGAAGCCATCTTGGCAAGCTGCTGGGGAAGAAGCCAACCTGCAAGGTAGGAGACGACAAGCGTCTCGCAACCGCGTCTGAGCCCGTGTGTCCCACCGTGATGGGGGCTCTGGCTTAAAGCGGCCTGAATTGGGTTTCCCCAACCCTAGAAGAGTCTGGCCGACACATGTGTGATAGAAGTGTTATAGGGCCACAGGGGTAAGGGACAATGTCCACCTCAGGGGACAGCCCCCTGGTGCTCCTGGAAGCCCCTTGGTCCTCCATTCCATATCTTCAGACGCAGCATAAGAGAGAAAGGCTCATCCCAGACTCCTGGCACAGAGGGAAGCGTGAGGGTACCTTCCCTAAGCGCTCGGAATTCTCTTTAGAAGCAGAACATTACAATGTGATTACGTGACAGAAAGTACTTAAAATGACAAAGCAGATGGCTGATCACATTGGAGGAAAAAAGTAAGAACAGACGTAGTTGCTGATGGAAAACCTCAAATTAATCTGGATAGTTAACAGATTAGACACTCCAACCAAGGCAGGGTTGCCCTGTGGCACGTGGGGTGTTGATGCCATCAGGTGAGGCGGAGGTGCCCGTAGGTCCGGGAGAGAAGCTGCACCACCTAGAGTACAGCCCCTGGAATCAGAGCCCCCCGGAGGGGTTAGACCCCCAGGGCTGGCGACTCGCAGGCCTGGAACAGGACTCCAGGAATTGGCACTTACTTATGTCTAAGGAGACAGTCTCGGTTTGTTGGTTTTGAGCTCCTGGGCTCCTCAGGCCTCAGTTTCCTGAGTAGCTAGGACCCCAGGCACATGCCACCACACTCGGCTAGAGAATTCACATTTCCAGCAAGTTCCCAGGGGCTCCTGAGGCTGCTGGGCCCTGGACCACACTTTAAGAAGTGCAGCTCTAGGTGGGCTCCGTTTGAAAGAGCTGAGATATAATTGCCATAGCATAACACTCACACATTGGAAATGTGCAGTTTGGTGGCTTTCAGTACATTCAAAAGTGGTGTGACCATCACCACTAGGAAATTCTAGATGACTTCATTACCCCCAGTGAAAACCCAGCACTTAGCAGTAGACATCGCTCACCCCTCCAGCCTCCGCAAACCACTGACTGACTTTCCGGCCCCACCGATTGGTCTGCCCTGGGCATTCCACAGAAAGGCCATCGCAAGGAGTGGCCTTCAGCCTCTGGCTTCCTCCCTTAGCAGCGTTTCCAAAGCCTACTCGTGGTGTAGCCCGTGAGAGTACTTTCCTTTTATATCTGGAAAACCTTCCATTGTGTGACTGTGCATGTGTGCTTGTGTGTGTGTGTGTGTGTGTGTGTGTGTGTGTGTGTGTGTGGTGCTGGAAATTCAACCCAGGGCCCGGTGCGTGCTGGGCAGCGGTCTCCCGGGGAGCCCCACCCTAGCCCTGGGTGCACCTCGTCAGGCTTGGCCACACCCCACTTAGTGGATCTGGGTTGTTTCCACTCTGGCCATTGCAGACAGTGCTGCTGTTAACTGAATACAAGTGAGGGTGTGGACGCATGTTCTCATTTTCCCACATATGTAATGGGGTAGGACTGAGGGTCCTGTAGTGTCCTGCTGAACTCCATGTGGAACTGTCTGTTTTCCAAAGTGGCCATAAGGTCTTATGTCCAGAAGGGCAGTGGACAAGGGTTCCTGTCTTCCCACCTCTTGGTCAATACTTGATATTGTTCATCTATTTTGATTATAGCCATTCTAGTGGATATCTCACTGTTTTTAATTAGAATTTTCCTCATTATCAAACATGCTGAGCATCTTTTAAGGGCTGCTAACCATTCATACATCCTGGGAGAAACGTCTGTTCAAACCCTTTGTTCATTTTCAAATTGGGTTGGGGATTGAACCCAGGGACACTTTCCCACTGAGCTGCATATTTTAAGACAGGCTCTTGCTAAATTGCTCAGGGCCTGCCTAAATTGCTGAGACTGGCCTTGAACTTGTGATCCTCCTGCCTCAGCTTCCCGAGTTGCTGGGATTCCAGGTGTGTGCTGCCAGGCACAGCTCAAACCAGTTTGTCTTTTTATTGTTAACTTGGAAGACCTGTGTCTCTGTCCTAGATACTGACTCTTCTCAGATAAATTGCACATGTTTTCTTCTCCCATTTTGTGTAGGATTTTTTTTTCACTTTCTCGAAAATGTCCTATGAATCACAATAGTTTTAAATTTTGGTAAAGTATGACTTACCTATTTCTTCTTTTATTGCTTGTTTATGGTGACGCTTAAAACTCCACTAATTCAAAGCCATGAATATCTATCCCTACGTTTTCTTCTAAGAGTTTTATATTTTCAGCCATTCAATTTAAGCTATTACCTTGAAGCTCTTATATTTTCATATTAACTTTTGTTTGTGGTAAAAACTGGGGGGTCAATCTCCTTTCTTTTTTAAAAAGCACCTATCCCGTTGTCCTAGTATCATTTGTTAAAAAGACGATTCTGGCCCCATTGAATAGTCTTGGTGTCTTTGCCAAAAATCAATCAACCTTAAATATATGGGTGTGTTTCAAGATCCACCTATTCCATTAATCCATATGCCTATGCTTATGCTAGTGCCACACAGTTTTGATCATGGTATCTTTGCAGTAAGTTTTAAAGTCAGGAAATGTGAGTCCTCGACATTGTCCTTTAGCAAGACTGGGTCCCTTGTGTTTCCTTGTGAATTTTAGGATCACTTTGTCAGCTTCTGGGGGAAAAAAAACAAGTTGGGTTTTTAGGGACTGCATTAAATCTTAGATCAATTTGACTATTATCATCTTAAAAATGTTAAGTCTTCCAATCCATGAACATGGGATATCTTTCCATTTATTTATATCTTCTTTAATTTCTTTCAACAATATTTTGTAGTTTTCAGTGTACAAGTCTACTACTTTCGTTAAATTTACTCCTGTTTCATTCTTTTTGATGCTATTATAAATGAAATTTTCTTAATTTCATCTTCAGATTAACTGATAAGATATAGAAATAAAATGTAATTTTGTATATTGATCTTGTACACTGAAAGTTTGCTAATTCTAATAGGTGTGTGTGTGTGTGTGTGTGTGTGTGTGTGTGTGTGTTCCTTAGTATTGTCTATGCATTCAAGGTCTTGACATCAACGAATAAATTTAGAGACCCTGCTGATGTCAACCCCATTAGCCTTCACTTACCGAGGGCCTACTACTGCCCAGCACCGGGTTGGGGCCTAAGAGGTGGGTTGTGATCCTGAGGGCACCAGGTGCAGAAGAGGGGCCCAGAGGGAGCAGAGGAGGTTGGGATCTATGATGGAACCAAGTTGAGGCCCGAGCTGGAGGAGGCACTGAGGGAGGATTACAGGAGGCTCCAGGCACCAGCAGAGGCATGCACCACAGAGAGGCCGCACACACACAGGGAGTCGGGCTGGTGGGCAGGGACACAAAGCCCAGGAAAAGCCCTTCCCCTGTAGCCCAGCACAGAGTTTGGGAGAACTCTGGGGATTGTGAAGACCTTCTGGAAAGAGGCAGCCTCGGCCTGGTCTCCCCTCACACAGTGAGGGAACTCTGACAGGCCTCTGGGACTCGGTCCATTCTCACGGAAGCCACTGTCCTCAGGGAGGACAACCCAGGCCTGCAGACCAGGATTTCCCAGTCATAGAGAAGTCAGGTCCCGAGTACTTTCAGCTGGTGTCCATCCCAGAGACCCTTGACCAACCCTGCAGATGTTCCCAGAGACCCCACCCTGAGGCTCCATGGTCCACTCGGGACTGGAGGGACACAGTCCCCAAGCTGGAAGTGTCTCCATCCTAAGATGACCCCAGGTTAGGGCCAGCTCTACACCACACCACAGGGACCTCAGGGCTCTGGTGAAGACAGCTGTCCTGGCCTGTCATTCCTGACTGTGGCACTGAGTGGACCTTCCACCTCCACAGCCTCATCTTGGGGACATGACTGTCCCACCTCAAGAAACCTGAGGCAGATCAAGAGCTAAACATCCAGAGCACACCAGCACCTCTGCAGGCTCACCTTGAACTTGGAGGCCCTGGGCGGCAGGGAAGGCCTGGGGTGCTGGTGTTCCTGGCCTCACCCACCCTCCCTTCTGGCTGCCCCTCATGTTCCGACCTGGTCCTGCTCAGGACCTGACCTCGTGACCACAGCCAGCGGGAGACAGGCGGACCCTGCGGGGGTCTCATCTGGGCTGCGCTTCCCTCATTCAGAAACGGGCTTTCTGCAGGCTTGAAGTTCAGATGTAGGTGCTGACCAGGGCTGCGGGCAGCGGGCACGAGGAAGCTGCGTCCGTGCCGCCGTGGAGCGGCCTCTCCTGGCCTTGGTGGGCTCTGGAGGCCCTGGGGTCTGCGCACTGGCCCTCAGCAGCACCCTGTGCAGCTTCTTCCCGGGCGTCTGCAGAGGCCGCCAGGAAAGCTAAAGGCAGCATTTGCAGATCCAAAGAAGGTTCCCGAATTTGAAAAGGGGAACTGGGACGAGGCAGGGCCGCCATCCTGTGGCTCTGGTTGCATTACCGTGAAGGATGGCAGCAAGCTGGGCTTTCTGACAGCCCTGAAAAACATAACTGTCCCCCTTGGCACAAAGGCACTTGTGTGGCTTCTGCTGGGGCACCGAAGAGGCTTGGTGGCTCTGGACACAGTCCCGGGCTGGCCTGGCTGCAGGGGCCTCTTGGAGCCCACGTCCAGGGCAGGTGGCCGGGACGCCTGGGTCTGTGGGTGGGGCCAGCTGGGGCCTTCTCTAGGCCTCAGCTCCCACTTTGGAATAGGAGGCGACCAGTCTCAATGTTCCCAAAGCTCTCAAAGTTGACTTAAATATTCACAGACACTGCCAAGCACAGGGACCCTGGAGAAACACTGCTCCCGTTGAGACAAGACACTGAACCCCCTTCTCCAGGACGCCCTGTTGGCTCTTTCAAAAACTACTCACAGCCAAAGAAAGAGTGGAACAAAGGCACCCACGGAGGAACCCACCAGGGGTGGCCCGCCCAGGGCCGGGAGGGTACACAGCTATGCGGGATCAAAGTTCGACAGCGCCACACTGTGGGAAAACCCGGCAAGCACGCCACTGAAAGACATCGGTCACCAAATGCCACTTGTCACATGATTCTGTTCAGATGAAATATTCAGAAAAGATAAATCCAACAAGACAGGAAGCTGATCGGTAGCGACCAGGGGCTGAATGGAAGGACAGTAACTGCTGTTACAGGGTTTCTTTGGGGGGATGATAAAAATGTCCTAAAATTGATTGTGGAGGTGGTTGCACGACGTGGTGGGTACCCTAAAAGCCACCACTTGTGCACTTGAAGGTATGAACATGATCATAAGTAACTAGCATCTCAATGAAGCCACGAAACGGAAACGCAAAGATGGCTTGGCCACTGTGCCAGCTGCCTCGTGACCCGCCCCCTCCGGGCTCAGGACGGAGAGGATCCTCTGTGGAATCCTGACCTTGACTTACGCACGGGCTGTCTGCTGGAGGCGCGCTTTCTCTGGTGGCTCCCCTGAGCAGGGCAGGAACAAGATCCTGTCCACCAAGCGGACTCTGGGGCCCGGGCCAGGCGGAGCCAGGGTGGAACACACAGGTTCTCCCTGGTGGGAGGAAGGAACGGGCTCGTGGACGGAGCCTGCAGCTTCCTGGGCTCAGAAGGACCAAAGACCCTCTCCTGCCAGCCAGCACGGCTCTCAGGAGCCATCCGCCTCTGAGGAAGGTGAGGCGGATGAGCACATCTTCTATTTACCTGTCCTGGAGTTTATGGTAATTCAGAAGCAAGGCTGTGTGGTGCCACACAAGACTCGGGAGGGTGGGCAAGTCCCACTCAGTTCACCACGGCACGCGGCAAGACGCCTGCTCTCTGGTCCCCGCGCGGCTGGGCGAGGCTGCATCCTGGGCAGCGCCACCCACTCCCTAAGGCTGCGATGGGGGCAAGCCAAAGGACCCACTGCTGGGGCGCAGGTTGCTGCTAGGCCTGCCCGGGTCGGAGTGCCAGGGGTAATCCCAGCCCTGCCCCCTCCTGCCCTGTGGCATTGGGAAGCCTCACCTGGGAAACGGGAAGAATGACAACAGCCACTCCCAGGGCCATTGTGAGAGGGGACAGCTTAACACGAGTCAAGCACCTGCCTGGCCCGAGCAAGCACTCAATGTGTCACCGCGCGTTACCACCCAAGGAACCGCCACGGGCCTGGGTTTCTCCTCTGAAATGAGCCGCACTGCACCACGGACCCCGGGTGCATCTCGAGGCCTCTCCACACTGTGCAACGGTCCCGGGCCCTGTGACCTGGGTCCTTCTCCCTCTGGGCCAGCCCCTGGCAGTATTCACAGTTTGGGAAGTGCAGAGTGGGAGAAAGGCTTCCCACGTGATGGCTGTGTGACTTGGGGTGCCCTATGACCTCTCTGAGCCTCGGTTCCCTTCTCTGAATGCAGGGATAATGACAGCAAGTGCTCGCACAGGGCAGCTGCGAAGATCATATGGAAGCATTCCGCTCTTAGAGACAGGCCGCACAGTGGTTAGCGTGAGCTGCTTGGGGAAAAACCATTCAGCTGCTGGGTGTCCAAGCATGAATCACTTAACCTCTCTGTGCTTACTTTCCTTCTCTATAAAATACAGCTAATAATCATCCTGCCTTGTGTTGGGAGGACGCTTAAATGAGGGAACACACATGAAACTCTTGGAATAGCACATGGCCTACAGAAACCCGGAGAGATCGTGCTACGGGCTGAATCGTGTCCCCTGCCACTTTAATTCCTATGTTGAAGCTGGAACCCCAAGTGTGAGAGAGACCTTTGGGAGAAATTAAGGTTAAATGAGATGCTGAGAGTGAAGGAAGCGAGATCCACCTGCTGTCTCCACACGCACGCGCCAAGGCCAGGTTGCGCCAGCCCGCGGTGAGATGGCAGCTGCCTGTCGGCTGAGCCACCCAGAGCCTGACCGTGCAGCACGGTCCCGGGCCTTTGGCTTTGGAACCATGAGAAAGTGACGGCACCTGGACCGTGCTGTTGCCATGGCAGCCCCGGCTGAGCCACACGCTCTAAAGAATCGGGTTTTGCTTGGCACCTGGCATGTGACAAGTCCCCAAGACGCTGGCTTCTGTCACAGCCGGGGACAGGACGGCCAGCATCCTGGTAGGCAGGACGAGGCTTGCTTCCCTCCACCAGGACAGGAGAGGAAGGTCCTGCAGGAGGCCAGGGTGTGGCCACCACGGGCTTGTAGGATATTCCAGAGGACGGGCCTCCAAGCAACTTGCAGAGGGCTTTCCCCCGACAGGCAGAACCGGGGCTGAGACCGGGGCTTCCTTGGGGACAGGTGCCTCCTCCTCCCCAGGAGGCCTGACTCCCAGCCTCCAGGGTCCCATGGGGGAAGAGCAATCCAGCCTCAGGCCAGGTGGTCCCCAAGCCAGAGAGCCCTGGGTGCCCCGGGTCTGCCCCAGGAATGGCGTGTGTCCAGGTGGACGGAGAGACAGAGCCCCAGGCGTGGCCTGCCACCTCCTCCACCTGCAAGGGCCGGGGACGTGACAGAGCATGTCACGCAGTCACCTGCCCCACCTGCCTCCCAGGCCTGGAAGCTCCACAGGACAGGGACCCAGCCACGCTGCCCCCACCTGGGTCTGTAGGAGGCTGTACCCACACATTCGCCCCTGAGGGTCGCTGTCGGCAAGGCGCCTGGACCTGGCTCGTCCCAGGTGCCTGGCACGTGCTGAATCCCCTCCCCAGCCTGGAAGGCCCAGCTGACCTAGGGCCCCGGGGTCTGGCCCCTGTGACCTTTCTGGAACACAGCCTGTGGCCCACGCAGGGCAGTGACAAGAAGCTGAGCAGTGGCTAAGGCCCACTGTGGTCTGAGTGGGCACCTGCTGAGCGCCTGTCACGCAACGGTGCACAGTGACCTCAGCTACGTCATCGCACCCGCCGCTCAGGTCCACTGGGGCCCTAGGCGACATCACCCCCTCTGGATGAGAAACAGGGGTTCAGGGAGATGACGCTGCTGCCCAGGGTCACATGGGGTGAGAGGCAGAACTGAGATTCAAATCCAGGATGCGTGACCTCGGAGCCTGTCCCCGCCTGCCCTCGCCTGTCCCCAAATGCACAGGAGAGCTGACGCCGGTCTGGCTGTGGTCTGTCCCTCGGTCCCCTGATGCTGCACAGGCTCCCAGCTGGCCCAGAGGGTGCAGCTTCCCCTTTGCCTGGTTTTCCTTCCCGGTCCCGGGATTCCTCTGAGGCCCCACCTGGAGCACCCAGCTCCGCCTGCCCGTGGACACGCGGAGGCCCAGGCCGCTGTGCAGGTGGAATAGGCGAGCTAGAGACGGGGCTGGGGAGTCCTGAGTCGGACATGCGGGCTCCCCTGGGCCTGGGGTCTCGCTGGCTGGCTCTGGTGCCTGTATCCCCCTGCCCAGGCTGGCGTCCCCGTCCCCTGGCTTCTGTCGGCACCCGGATCAGCAGCAGCCTTGCTCAGGCAGCAACGCAGCCCCTGCTCCCTGCTCGGCACTAGGCAGGGAGAGGAGGAGGAATGACCTGGGGTCTCCAAGGACAAGCCTGGAGACACATGGATGGGGGCCCAGGAAGCCAGGCCTGGTCCTGAGGGCAGGGGGTCAGGCAGGGCCTAAAGCCCCCGCCTGGGGCTCACTGAAGAGCACGGGCCAGGGGAACGTCTGGAGCCTCCGGCTTGAGGACGGAAGTGTCCGTGGGTCAAGTCCAGCAGGAAGGGCTGCTCTCCCCGGAGGATGGGCAGGCAGAGGACCTGGGGCAGGAGGCCCAGCCTGGGGGTGGGGTCCCAGCCCTCCGGGGACGGCTCTTTCCGACTCTGCCCTGGGAAGCAACTCGTCCAAGACTCCATGGCGGTGTCTCTGAGGAGCCCCAGGTCCCAGGACGAGGACGTGGGAGAGCAGGGGCCGGGCTGGGGGCCTCCCCAGCCCTGGGGTCTGCCTGCAGCTGCGTCTCCACAGCAGTGGCCACGGCCCTCCTCGGCACTGGTGTCCAGGCCCAGAGGAATGGACACTCCTCTGGGCACTGAGGCCCGGGTGCCTGTCGTCAGCCCCACAGACACAGAGGGACTGGCGGCCGGCACGACAAGCCAGGGCTGCCAGGGGTAGCCAGGGGGGCGCTCGAGGCCATGTCTGCACCTGCCAGGAACCCAGGCCCTTCCTGCCTCAGCGGGTGGACATGCTGCCCTCCCAGACCCTCCATGTGGAACTCTCCCTTCACCTGGTGTGCCCAGACAGGGCACTGGGTACAGGGACGCAGGATCTGGAGAAGACCACCCCATGCAGCGCACAGGGTCCCAATGGCCCCAGGGCCACGTCTACCCAAGTCCAGCGTGGCCTTCACTCCACCAGACGAGGTGGGTGAGGCTGGCCCTGGTCCTCACAGGGCTCCCTGACAGGTGTGCTGGCTGCAGGATGCACCTGGGGTGGGTGAGGTGCCAGGCCCAGGGGCCTCAGGAGGCTGAACCCCAAGGCCAGACCTCCTAGGGAAGGCGGGAGGTGCTGACGACAATCCCTAACTCAGCTGATTCCAGGGATCACCTGGAAAAGCATTGAAAATGAAGATTCCCAGTAAACAGGATGGAATCAAACTGAAAAGCTTCACTGCAAAGGAAACGATCAAGAACGTGAAGAGAGCCTGCAGAGCGCGAGCAGATCTTTACCACCTGCAGCTCAGAGGGAGCACTGATCTCCAGGTTATATAAAGAACTCAAACAACCTAACACCAAAGAACAAGCAACCCAGTCAACAGATGGCAAAGGAACTGAACGGACACTTCACAGAAGAAGTACGAATGGAAAACACATACATGAAAAAACATTCGGCATCACTGGTAATTAGAGAAATGAAAATTGAAATCACACTGAGATTTCATCTCACTCCAGTCGGAAGGGCAATCATCAAAAATATAAGTAACAATGAAAGTTGGTAAGGATGTGGGGAAAAAGGCACACGCATACATTGCTGGTGGGAATACAAATTGGTGCAACTATTATGGAAAGCAATATCGAGATTCCTCAGAAAACTTGGAATGGACCCACCATTTGACCCAGCTATCCCACTCTTCAGTTTATACCCAAAGGACTTAAAATCAGCATACTACAGTGACACAGCCACATCAACGTTTATAGCAGCTCAGTTCACAGTAGCTAAACTATGGAACCAACCTAGGTGTCCTTCAGCAGATGAATGGATAAAGAAACTGTGGTACTTAGATGCAATGGAGTATTACTCAGTCTTAAAGAAGAATGAAGTTATTTGCTGGTAAGTGGATGGAACTGGAGAGCATCATGCTAAGTGAAATAAGCCAATCCCAAAGAACCAAAGGCTGAGTGTTTTCTGATATGCAAATGTTAATGGATAATCAGAGGGAGGAGAATAGAGGTACTTTGGACTAGACAGGGAGTGAAGGAAGGGGAGGGGCGAGGGGGTAGGAGGGATAGTAGAATGAACCGGACGCTATTACCCTGTGTGCATGTATGATTACCTGGCCTGAGTAACTCTACATGGTGCAGAACCAGACGAAGGAGGAGTTACGCTCCATTTATGTATGATGTGTCAAAATGCCTTCTACTGTTACGTATAGCTAATTAGGACAAATTTTTTAAAATTTAAAATTTAAAAAAAAGTGAGATGGTTCCCAGGCCCCTGCACCAATCCCTGAATGTGCCCACTCAGAGCCGGGCCTGGGTTTTGGGAAGAGCTTCCAGTGGCTACGAGGTGCAGACCCTGGGACCTCGCCATCCGGGGGAGCCTGCAACTTCCAGGCGCAGCTGCGGCAGAGTGACCCAGCCTGGGGGGCTTGGGCCGTCTACTCGGAGGCAGGAATGTTCCCCCACGGGTGGGGCAGGGCAGCCCCTGTCCCTCCAGGGCACCTCCTGAACCAGGTGCGGGGAGCACCTGATGTTAAACAGAATTCTTTCCAGAAAAAACCCCATCAAGCTCTGGTTTTGGAAGTTCTGGAATTCTGCTGCCTCTCGGGATGGAAGACACCAAGAAAGAGCCTCCAAGAAGGGGCTGAGAGCTCTGGCCTCCACTTCCCATCTCAGTGCAGAGGCCCTCACAGAAGGCCGGGCAGAGTGAGGGTGAGGGGTGGCTGCGGGGGTCCTCTTGCACGTGAGCTCCCGAGTCCACTCGTCCACAGAGAGCCACTCGGCACCTACTGCGGCAAGCGTGGTGACACGGATTCAGCAGTGAGCAACCCAGACAAAGGTGCCTGCCCCTGTGGAGCCAGCCTTTTAGTGGGGGAGACACACAAGAAAAAATAAAGTATTTAAAATAAGGTGGCCTGCGAAGGCCACAGTGACAGGATCACATTTAAGTACAGACCTAAAGAAGGGGCGGGATGAGCCGTGGGCAACTGGGGATGGTCCATCTTAGCGCAGTGCAGTGCAAAGGCCCTGAGGCAGCAACACAACCAGTGTGCCAGGAATGGCAGCCAGAAGACCAGTGTGCCACAAGGCAATGACGTATTTCTGGAGGACCTCCAATGCATGCTGGTGACCCAACATGGCCCTTGGCACAGCCCTCTGCCTCCCTCTGTGGTCCAGGCCTTTGCAGGAGCCCCCGGCTGGGTCCCGATGGAGCTCACAGAAGCCAGGCTTGAGTGCCGGCTCCCTTCCAAGCTTACCAGGCATGGAGAAGGGGGACAGGAAGACGGTCTCCACCGGCTCTGGCTCCGGGGGTGGTGGCTGGGGCGGCGGCTGCTGCTCCTGGTCCTGCGGAGGGTCTCCGGGGTTTTCCACGGGAACATTCCCGTTCTCGATGTTCTCGTGCCTCCCGTTTTGAAGCGGCTTGCTGCTCACCCCGTTGGCCGAGTTGATGAGTCTCTGCCGCTGTGTGGGCAGAAGGAAGGCAAGGAGACGTGGAGGCAGGTGACACAGAGGGGCACACTCGCTGGGGCCCCAGGCACACCCGGCCCCCCCGGGGCGTCCCGCTGTCAGCCGGGCTCTGCCTTCAGCTCTGGAGTGTGCGCCCTGGTTTCCCATCACGCTCTGCTTTTCCCCGGCCCTGATGCTACTGAGCCCTGTGCCGGGCTGCCGGCCCCTCGGTGCCGGGGCTACTAAATCATCACGCTAGGGTGGGTGGGGATTTTCAAATGTTCTTCTACAAAGACCACCAAAAAGGGCGAAGGGATCTATGTCAGAGGGTCAGGCCCACGCAGGCACAAGAATTGCTACTCCAGGAGGTTACATGGAAGGTCATCCTTGGAGCTAAAATAGAAAAAGAAAAACCTAGCCACACAGAATTATAACGAGTGGGGCGTCGCTTAACAGCAATGTGAACGGTGTTAATCAGGAGGGTCATAGCTCTCGCTTAAAAGGAACCAGCAGAGGGTTGTAGTTGGAAAAAACATCTAAAGATAGCTAAGGTCGTATTAAAAAAAAGGCACAAATTACAATACAAGGGAGGTGATACATCCACATATTGAGAGAGACAAACCAGGTTTCCACAGCAGAGAAATGAGAAGGGGAGGAGAGGGAGTTTGCTCTGGCAGGGAGGGTAGGTAAGGATGGTGGAACTCAAGGAGAGAATCAGGGGTGGCAACGGCTGCAGGGTGCCTGGAGGGCAGCCACATGGAAGAGACCATAACAGACAACTGGAGAAAGGTCTAGGTGTTGGGAGAGAATAAAGATATAGGAAGGGGCAGGGCTGAGGCTCGGTGGCAGCGCGCTGGCCCGGCATGTGCGCAGCACTGGTTTGATCCTCAGCACCACGTAACATAAGCACGTGGAGGCATTCTGTCCATCTTACTAAAAGAGAAAGTTCTAGAAAGAGATGGAGGAAGGAGAGGCTGGGCCTGGGCTGACCTGAGGAACCCAGGCAGGTCCCTCTCTCGGTGAGACTGGGACTGGACTGGAATCCCTGCAGGCTCCTTACTCCTGAGGGCCTGGGCAGATCACGTCACCTGACAGACACCCCGGAACCGCCGGAGCCTCCGTCATGGCTGGCGGCAAGACCAAAGCTCCGTCACAGGTGGAATGACCAGCACCTCCCTGGCACAGAGCAGGGGCCCAGTAAACTACGGCCAGCCTTACTAGAGATGGTCAGCATCCAGGTGTGGCACTGTGGGGTGAAGGAGGTGACCAGACGGCTGGTTCACAGGAGGGAGGAGACACCAGGGCGAGTGGGCCTCTGGCCCCTCGGTAGCTCATCTCAGTGGCCTTGGCCAGGACAGCCAGACCAGAATGGCCTTGGAAGAAGCCCTCCTTCCCTGCGCCCTGAGTACCCACCCTCTGTGAGTAAGTAAAGGACACTCCTGGTGTCCCCTCCCTGCGTCCCGTAGGCATTGCTGCCACTAATGATGTGAGCTTTGCAAACCTCTCCGGGATGTTCTGGAAGTAAAGTGACTGAAGAAGAAATGAGCCCAGAGTGTCTCATACACAACTTTGAAACCGGCACGTGGGGTTCTTATTCTCCCTCCCGCCAGGCCACCATGAATCCCAGAAGTCTCAGCTTAGGCGGCAGGTGTGCTCTGCCAAGCGTGTACCCCGAAATCCTCAGAGCTGGAAGCCTCCTGTCCAACAGCCCCGACAGGCACCCAGGCCCAGGCAGCTTGAGTTTGCGGCCAATGTGAGATTAAAACTCAGAATTCCCTCCTCCCAAGCCAATCCCAGGCTGGCCAATCCCAGCAAGGGGAAAGAACATTCCCCAGCAGCCTCTAACTGCGGGGTGACCGAAATTTACCAGCTCATCAAGACCTACGATTTCCCTGGCTACATGTGTCATAAGGAAATGCTACAAACACAAATCCCCAAACCCTGAAGAGTTGGTTAACTTGCACCCCCGTGCTCATGAAGAACGGGCACGATGCCATACGCATTTTACTGATTTGGATCAAATGATTCAAAGCTTGGCAAAGTGTTTTCCTTTCTTAACACACTCTGCGCAGAGAGGGCCACTAGGTATTCCATCAAAACACAGCGTTGAGCACAGAACCTCCGATCGCCGTGCAGGTGGCTCTGGGGGCTCATCTCAGCCCTGCCACCGCCTCCGAGTAAGGACCTGAATTCCCACGCGCACAGAGAGCAAAGGCCTGCAGACGCCGGTCAGACCCTTGTCTGCTGTTTCTAAAACACCAGTTAAGTAATATTTTTTAAAAATGTTTTTTCAAACGAGAAGACAAAACACAAAACCCAAGTGCACAAGGTGCACCAAGGAAGCCCTCAGGGGCCGTTGGCCATTGTCCTGGGTCCTCTCCTAGGCTGTTTTCCTCTAAGTGACCTTTTGATGGGTCCTCAGATGGCCCTTTGTCCCTCTTGTTCTGTGGATCCCTCCAGAAGCACTTGGTGACGTGCCCTGGGCCCTCCTGGATTGCCGAGGGACCCTTGGCTGCCTGGGGCACTGGGCCTCTGGAGGCCCCAGGCTTCCTTCCCAGAACAGGTGCGGCTGAAGGGGAGGGTCCCGGGGGCCAGGGCCTGCGTCAGGAGAACGCACCTCGTTGATGATGATCCTGCTGGCCATCCGCAGCCGGGTCCTGGGCCCGAACTTGTTGGTGATCATGATGCGCAAGCCCGCCTCGGGGAAGCTGAACTTGGGGGGGCTGGAGCTCAGGATCTCGTCCACCATCACCACGGGGCTCTTGCCGTACTGTGGCTTCTCCTTCACTATGGACACAACGCCAGGATCAGTGCTGACCTCCCGCAGGACGACAGCTAGGTGCTGGGGCCACCCACTCCCTCTCGCCCGAGGTCTTCCTGGGGCTGGGGTCCGGCACCTGAGGTCTGGGGGCCTGGCTGCAGCTCCTCCCATGAGTCAAGGTGGGTCACTGGTTCTCAAAGAGCCACTCAGCGGGTTTGATGGCACCCAGCTGGGCCCTGGAGGGGACGCTTGGGGCAGTCCGTGGAGGCCTGTCTCCCCGCCCTCTGGGCCCGGCCTTGGCCAAGTGCAAGGGTCTTTCGGGCCCCGCTGAGCCTCACTGGGGCCGCCCGCCTGCAGTAGACAGGTCCCGGTGCCTGCCACCATAACCACGGCAGGACCTTCCTCCCGTCTTTTCC
This sequence comes from Sciurus carolinensis, assembly GCF_902686445.1. Classification (NCBI taxonomy): domain Eukaryota; kingdom Metazoa; phylum Chordata; class Mammalia; order Rodentia; family Sciuridae; genus Sciurus; species Sciurus carolinensis. The sequence goes on along the minus strand of NC_062214.1, from coordinate 188,765,601 downwards.
TGCCCAGAGGAGACTGACAAACTGTCCAGGGTGCTTCTAACTTTGTTCCCACGGGGAAGCTGTGAGGTCAAGGACGGGATTCCAGATCCTAGACCAGGCGCAGAGGCTGACGGGAGGAGCTCCCACCACGAGCTGCTGGCCGGCCCCGTTCTCGGGCGAAGCCTGACACTCCCTTTCTCTGACCCTTTCCGTCCACTTCGGGGTTGAACAAAGCTCCCCAGTTGGGCTTCTTCCTGCCACCTTTGCAGATATGCTCGGTGCCAGAATCCTGGGGCAGCGGACCCTGGGCTCCAGGTCCCTGGGAGGGACCGCTCATGAGCACAGCATGCAGAAGCAGCAGCACTGTCCCCTCTGAGGGACTGTGACATGGGCAGCTGTCACCTGCACTGGTACCACACCCTGTGGCGCTCCAGGGAGCAGGTGGTGAGCACCAGCATGCAAGTCAGTGCACAAAAACACACCAAGTGCACACCAGCCCCCCGCACACACACACGCACACGCACGCGCAGAGAGGCAGCAAGGCTCAGCAGACAGGAGGCGTGTGGGTTAGAAAACAGCCGTGAGGCCCAGACGTCGTCGTGGTGACGGACACTGGCCTCCGAGGGGCGTGCGGTGGGCTGGCGAGGGTTTTACTGGTGTTTAGAGGCACGTGTTACTGCGTGGGGGCAGCAGGTTACTTACAGTTCAGGAGAGTTAGGGAGCAGAGGCCAAGAGATGGGCAGAGGTGATAAGCGCGCGGTGGAGTCTGGGGCGGCACTCGATGGCGGCGGAGATGCCAGGGGGTTATTTGAAGGAAGGTGTTAGTAGCAGGCTCCTTACACAGGGAGCCTTGGGGCTCGGGCTGCCCTCCCAGAGGCAGGGGTCACCCAGAACACTGCCGGCTCCAGGCTCCCTCTGCAGAACCAGCCCTGCCCTGGCACTGCTGGGAGAGGACGGGGCTCAGAGGGGAGACCATGGAGACTTGTGAGGCAGGAGGCACGACCCTGGTCCCTGGGACACCTCATCCTGGGGCCACCACCGAGTGATAGCACGAGGTGGCATGGCTAAGCCAAAAATGGAGGTAACTCCATTTAAGCTGTTTTCCTGGCAGCTCAGAAGCACAGGTATTGCCTCCCGTTTCCTGGTCCAAGCCCAAGCTATGCCTGAGCTGGGGCAGCCTGGAAGGTCCCTGGAGAGCTCTCTGAGCAAGGCCGGCTTGGCACAGCACGACAGCCGGGAGGCAGGTGGCCCTGGCTCTCAGGCTGTGAGCAAGGTCACCTGACAACCAGCAGGACACTGACCCAGTGTGCTGACCTGCTTGACCTCTAAAAACAAGTGCAAAATGGTTTTTTGCAAGAGTGGCGGGAAAATCTCCCCTGGGGCTAGGTTTTGATCCTATATGGGAAACGCTCAGTGGAGAAGAGCAGAGTCAGGGTTGAGAGAGTGGGCTCGTGCCTGCTTCCTGTGGGCTGGGATGGAACCCAGGGCTTCCGGGGTGCTGGCCACGTGCTCTCCCACCAAGCTGCACCCCAGCCCAAGAGGTCTTCTGGAGAAAAGCCACCAGCTGGCAGTCCTTGAGATCCTTGGTCCCCCTGGCGTGGAGGCACCTGCCCTCTCTTTGGTCAGCAGCCTCCCCCAGAGGGGCCCAGGGACACTTTATGGGCTAAGACCAGCCCAGAGTCGGCATCTCCAGCCTTCCCTCTTCAGTTACAGGGGTGCAGGCCTGCACCGGGGGGCCAGGACCTCATCCCCTTGGCCTTACTGAGACCCAGTCCTCCCTGCTCCCCAGAGCTTGAGGGTAGTCCTATGACCAGTCTCCCAATTTCCTGGAAATTACCCTGAACTTGGAGAGACTTGGGGGAAATAAGATTATGGGGAAGCCCTACTGCTCCAGATATGAAAGTGGTCAAGACGGTCATGACCGGGCTGCAGGAGAGGCACCCCGTGAGTGGGTGACAGTCTAGGGAGCCTGGATCTCCTGGGCATTGCAACTGAGGAGGCTCTCACAGGGCGCAGGGAGGCCTCTACCGTCAGCCCCAGGACCAGCGGGCAGCCCCGGGGGCCTGGCACCCGAGGAAGTGGGCGCGTTCCGCGGATCTGAGCGACTCTCCATGTGGTTTTTCTCTTTGCCACAAAGGTCTAGGGGACCAGGAATCACCATGGACGTGCTGGGCAGGGGCCAGCCTGTGCTGCCAGACCGTGGAGGCTGTGACAGGCAGCTCAGGGCCACCGTGACTGTGGAGCTGAACTCCCGAGCAGCCGCCCACATGGTCCTGCCCGCTGAGGACGCATCCTGCAGACGGGCTCCCCTGGGGTATTCTGCTGGATGAAAACCCGTGGAAAGGGCGGGGGCAGACCCCAGGGGCAGGGCTCCGGCACCTGGTCAAGGCGCCTTTCATAGCGAGGGCGGTGCCAGAGACCCCTGAGCCTTGTCTTTCCTTATCCCAATGGCAGGAACCTGGTACCAGGCCCCGCACTGTTCTGAGTGGGGCCTTCGCGGAGGCTACCCCACAGCTGGGCAGACCCTGGCAACTGCAGGGTTATTAAGACGGAGACAAGATCCCCGAGACAAGTTTCAGACAGTCTGGAGGACTTGACCAAGATGACTGGGGCTGGGTCCAGAACCCCCAGGCTCCAGAAAAGGGGGGAGTCAAAGGTGGCCAGGCTGCTGCCCTGGGGAAAGGGCCCCCAAGGGCTCTCCGGGGCTGGCCAGGGGCTGCCCTTGCCCCAGCCTTGCTCTCCCTCTGGGCAACTGTCCCTGGGCCGAGAGTTGGCCGTGTCTCGGGAACAGATTTCTGCAGGCCTGGGCCTGGCGCCGGAGAAACCCAGGGAGGCCCAGCCTCTGCACTCCAAGGCCTCCGCTTCCTGTCATAGGCCCTGACATCGGTCGGGACACTGTGGCCTGTCGGAAAGGCCAAGGAGGCTCCCACCTGCCGCAGGAAGCTGGGAAAACACTGTGGCTGTGGCTCCTGACTTTCCCTTCCTGGTCCACTTTCCCCTCCATCCTTCTCCCATCTACGCAAACGGACATCTGAACGACATCTCAAATGCTGACTGTCCCTCCTCGCGTCGGGTACACGTGACCAAAGGTAAGAGGGTGCTGGTATTGGGGACGTGTGTGTGTGTGTGTGTGAGTGTGTGTGTGTGTGTGTGTGTGTGTGTGTGTGTGTGAGTGTGTGTGAGTGTGTGTGCGTGCGTGCGCGCGCTTGGGTGACGAGCTCCTCCGCTCCTGTCTGCTCAGCCTTACCTTGCCTCAGCAATGGCACGGAAGGGTCATCATAGCTACCGTCATAGAAGTCATTACCATCTTCCAGCTCGTTGCTGACCGGGTTGCCGTTGGCAATGCTCTTTTGCTTGGTTGTGAAAAAGGCCTGCATCTTCACGTTGTACCTGGAGGTGGGGGAAGACAGGAGGTCAGAGCAGCAGAGGGGAGTCCCACTGACCAGGTGGGTGGACTTCTGCTGTGGTCAGCACAGTGCTGGCCATGGTGGGCAGCTCGGGAGGCGCTTCACCCAAACTGATGGGGATCCCCGGGAGGACCTTGGAACGATGTGCAGGTTGGGAGCCCCTGTTCCTGTTGAGGGGGGCTTCCTGGCATGTCAGAGACCTCCTGCCCAAGAAAAGGACTGAGTGCTCCTAGCTGTACGTTACAAGCCTGCCCCAGCGAAAGACTTCCGGCCCAGCCTATGGGACAGGCTCAATGGAGGCACTGCCACGTCTGTCCCTTCTTGCTCACATATGCCACGTCACTTGGAGCCAGCAGTACCATCCCCTGAGAGAGGAGTCTCTCTCCATCTCCAAGTCCCCAGGCTGGGTCCTCTTCAGCACTAACTGAAGAGACAACTCGAGGAGACGCTCCTGAGTCTGACAGTCAATCTCCCACTTCATAAAACGTCACGAATGCTTCATATAAATGTGAGGATTCTCAAAGCACACCCACGGAGGCGTGAGGGGGGAGACAAACTGAAGGTGGTTCAGCTCATTCACAGTTTGGGGGTTCATTTTTCTATGTTGGTGGGAAAAACCATACATAATGAAAGTTGTCACCATAACCATTTGTCATTTTTAAGGGTGCCCTTCGGTGGCATTAATTAGTCACATCATTATGCAGCCACCATCAGTATCCTGAAACTTCTTCGTCATCCTGAACAGCCCTCTATCCTCGTCATCAACGAGCCCATCTCTCCAGCCCCAGCCCCTCCCGGAACCCTGCTCTTCGTCTGTGGCTATGAACTTGAATCTTCTAGGTCCCTCGTGCTCACGGAATCAAACATCAGTCCTGCTGTGCTGTCCTCTTCCGCTTAGCGTGGGGGTACCTCCGTGCTGAGCGTGGATCAGAACGTCCTCTTGAGGGCTGACTAGTGGCCCTCATGGGCAGCTGGGAGGTGGTTCGGGCCCAGGCTGCTTCCAGAGGGGCTCAGGGTGGCATAACCCAGAACATGGCTCTTGCACCCCCAGAATATGGGGGCCCTGCAGATGTGCAGAGCAGTGGCCTGAGAGGCAGTGCTTCATGAAGCCCAGGGCCCACGGGGAACTGAGGAGTGGGCAGGACAGAGGTGCCTGCTGGCAACCCATTCTGGAAGCAGCGTCACCGTCCATACGCCAGCCGCCCAGCGTGACTGCCCTGGCCGGGGTGAGTATGGCACCCCCAGAACAGCGCCCGAGCATCCTCCCCTCATTCTGGCTACCCCATAGGTACTGAAAGAGTGGAGGGAGATTGTCCCCTGCTCTAAGCAAACGGGGAGCAGGATTGGAAGGAGGTGCCCACAGCCCAAAGGAGGAGAGAGGGTACTTACTTCATGATCAGAATGTAAAACCCATACAAGACGATGAGCACCAAGCCTTCCCACCTCAAAGAGACAAGGAGAATGCCATCAGAGCGGAGGCCACGCGGGAGCCCGGGACGGAACGGACGGGCAGCCAGGGAACGGAGAGTCCTTCCCTCCCCATCCCCAGGGCCCACCCGGGACTCGGGTGCACAGGGGGGACGTCCCCACCTGAGGCTGCCCTGCCGGGGGGGGGGGGGGGTCCTCATGAAGGAACGAGAGAAGCCTGAGGGATCATCTCCAGCACAGGGGTCTACAGGATCCCGCCGGAGCCCACCTCCTAGCGCCCTGGGAAGAGGAGGTCCAGGACCGCCATCTTAGGAGTCAGGAGCTAGTGGCCTGGACTCTGCTCTGAGAGAACCTACGGTCACTCGAGAGCCTGGTCAGGGACCCTAGGAAGAAGGGCCTCAAGTCCCCAGGGCAGGGGTGGGCCACCCACTGGGCACGTGGTGTGGTAGTGGGGGAGTCTTTCTGGAATGCCCTATCGCTGCCCTCTTTAGAGATGGTCCAAACCCAGGGGCTGGGGTGGTTTTTGAACCTCTGACCCTGAGACCCTGAGAAGCTGTAGCCCCCTGTGAGCCAGGCGTGGGCTGCTGTCATTTGGGGAACTTCCTTTGCAGACATGGAGACCACAGGCCAAAGGAGCCAGAAAGGGACTTGCAGACCACCCGACCACGTACCCAGCTCCTTCCACACTTGAGGAAAACGAGACCCAGCAGTGGAGAGACTCTCCAGGGCTGCACGGTGGGCTGGGGCCAGGAGGGGACTGGCCGCCGGTTTCTCTGGACCCACAGCACACAGCTGCTCTCGTCAGGACGCGGATACCCCGAGGCTGATTATCTGAGGACACCCCCCACACAGAGAGTGTGCAGATTCCGATCCCACCAAGGAGCCGGCAAAGGCAGGGCTATGACCCAGGAGGGACCGTGCCTACGGAGTGGAGCAGAAATCCTGCTCCTTAGGACTTTGGTGCCTTGCGCATCCCAGTGGAGGAATCAATTCCTGCCTCCGTGTCACAAGGACGAGTTCCAATATTTTCTTCTGAATTCATTTTAAAAATTTTGCTTTTTATAGTAAGATTTTGAATTTGCCTGAGGTGAGAGGGAAGATTTCATGTGTGGTCGTGGGTACTGCCACTTAAGGCACTACCCCTCACTCGCTGCCATGACACCTCTGTCACATGCCCACCCCCGACACGGGTCTCCAAACCAGCCAGAGCTTGTCCTGGGGCAAACCACCACAGTGGTGTTATTTTAGCTTTATAACATATTTTGATCTCTGTCAGGGTGGGAATAGTGAGGGAAACAACTTTTCTCACTTTGGAAAGATAAAGCCAAGATGACTTTCACAAGCTTAGGTTTGTAAAATTAATTCAAAAAATGATTCAGCGAATCCAACCAATGAGGATATGGGAAACTAACAAAAATGAAAGAAAACCCAAAAAATGAAAAATAAAGACTTACCACACAATTTCCTCATCGTATATGAACTGGAAGGCAAAAGAAACAAGGTGGGGTGTGTATTTATTCCAAATGAAAAACAATTGTGGACCCCTGAACACCAGGGCCGACTCCGGCGGTCTGTGACGTGCTCTGTAGGAAGCAGGCTCTGCTCCTGTGTCTCCATGATAGCCGGTGACTTTGCCTTAGCTGGAACCTGGGCCAACGGTGAGCTGACACATGTGGTCCAGGGTCATGTGGCTGTCCCCAGAGGAGTGGCCTGTGTTTCACTAAAGCTGCTGACCTGGCAGGAGCCCCTCCCCGCCATTATGCAAACAGAAATGCTAAAGTCAAAGAATTTCAAAGACCAAAAGCTACCTGCATATCTATGTCTCCACATAAGGTGTGTGTGACAGGGTGGGGCATTGTCTACTCAAATAGAGTTACCCTTTCAGAATTCCAAGGGAGAGGTTCAGCCTGTGTACTTTGAAGGCAGCTAAGGGGGGACAGTGGGGGACGATGACATTGACTCATGTGAAGGTTGATTCTAGGTGTTAACTCGACTGGGCGAGGGACGCACAGATTGTTGGTACGGTATTATTTCTAGGTATCTCTATGAGGGTGTTTCTGGAAGAGACTGGCATTTGAGTTAGTGGACTAAGTAAGGAAGGTCCACTCTCACTCAACATGGCGGGCACCATTTAATCAGCCAAGGGCTGGAGAGAACAGAAGGCAGAAGAAAGGTAAATCTGCACTTGCCTGCTCACCCTCACCCTCTCCCTCTCTCAGAGCTGGGGTACCCTTCTCCTTCCTCTGGATACCAGGACTTCAGCTCCTCTGCTTTTAGACTCCAGACTCACACTAGCAGCTCCCTAGATTCTCAGGCCTTTGGCCCAAGATGGAGCCACACCACTGATTTCCCTGGGTCTTGCTTACAGACAGCCTATCATGGAACGTCTCAGTCTCTAAAATCACCTGAGCTAATTTCCTAAAAAATCTCCCATTCATCCGTCCATCCATCCACCCACCTACCCATTTCTTTGGCTCCTATTCATTATATTTCACTAGAAAACCCAGATTAATACACCCAACGGTGCCCTCCCCCCACCCCAGAATCTCTGGCACAAATGAAGACTGCTTCTGTGTTTGGGGGGGCGGGGATCCCCAGCATGGCCCAGTGTGGAGAGGAAGTGGATGGGATATTCCCACAAATCTGATCTGGGGGACAAAGGTCCCTACATATGGTGCCAGGAGAGGTTGGAGGCTGTTGCCCAGACTTGGGCCCACTGCGTCCTCCCTCCCAGCCATCATGGTGGGCAGCAGACACGCCCGGCTTCAGGAAGCCATTTCTGAGGAGGTCACCCCCAGCCAGGCACAATCCTGAGCCTTCGGAACCCAAGGTGCTAAGGAAGGGGCACTCAACAGAGGAAGGGCAGGATGGGACCACTGCCTGGGGAGTTTGGGGACATTTATAGGACACTTTTAGTCTTTCCAGCCTGAAGGAGAGCTACTGGCATTTAGGAGCAGTGGAGGACAGGAAGGGAGGACAGGGAACAGGACACTCGGAATACATTTCTACAAATAGGGGATCAAGTTTCCCCTATTTGGCACAAGTCTGAAATGTCCTGATAGATGTTCTAGCCACTGCAGCAAAGCAAGGAGCCTTGAACCTATAAATCTTGATTCTATAAATCAAAGTAGTTTTAAAAGGTTTTAGTAAATATTCATTTGCTAGTAAGTTTACTGTTCGGGAAACTGAAGGATGATTGTATTCGGGCCTGTTTAGCATTGTGTCAGGCACCATTTGTTATTTGGAAAGCACGCCAGGTTGCGGGGGGCCCCCCAGGCTGGGGTCTGCACATTGGTGTTGGCCTGGGTTATCAGGGAAGGGCTCAGAGCTTCTCCATGTGGGGTGTCTGGCTCTTCCAGCACCTTCACGCCAAAACATTTGCCTGTAGGAAGCTGTGTTCTCTTAAAACGAATTCCTCCGACTTCTCCTTTGTGTTACAGGCCCTGTGTTGACTGTTTTTTTGGAACTTGTGTATAGTAGGTAGATTATTCTACCTATCAGTTTCATTTCCAAGATGTGGCAGGTGGACTCTATGACGGCCCCGAGGAGCCCATCACCCCAGGTTCATGCTCCCCTTGAGCATGGGCTGGGCCTGGTGGGCCCTAACAGAATGTGGCAGAAGTGGTGGGTGCCACATTCGAGACTGGGCTACCAGAAGACGGGGCTTCCACGCTGGGCCTGCCCCCCTGCTCCGGGAAAAGCAGCCTGCGGGAGGCCCTGTGGGAACCTGGCCCGTCAGGTCAGCCAGCGGCCGAGCCATGGCTCTGAAGGAGGACGGGCCCTGAGAGGCTCCGACCCCAGCTGACACCTGGACTGCAGGCTGGTGAGAGACCCCGGCCCCGAGGGCCCAGCTAAGCTGTTCCCAGATGTTTGACCCACGGAGATTCAAATGCTTGCTGTTTCAAGCTGCAAGCTTGGGGGAAATTTCACAGCAACAGATAACTAATACGAGGGTCAGTAGCCGTGCAGAGTTGGCTCCAGGTACGGCAGGGTGGCAGACTATCACGTGAGGGCGCGTTCCTTCCCTCCTACCACCTCCAAGCTCTGGGTGGGAACTGCTCTTCTGCAGAGGACTTGCTCCTCGGCAGGGTACCTCACTATCACGCACCATGTCCCAGCCCATGGAGACACAGGGGTCAGGCCACACTGGCAGACCCCAGGGACCCCAGCCTCCCACCTGTCCTCTCTGCTTCCAGGTGGCCCTTTTCCTTTTGTCTTAGTGATGACAAAACCAGAGGCTCTGCTTCCTAGAATGGGGTCTGTCACAGAACAGGGACGAGGGCTCAGCAGGGTGCAGGGCTCGAGGGACCCCTGGCACATGCTCTGGCTTTTCCAAAGTCTGTGGATTTGCTCAAGGCCAGAGTGTCAGGCATGAGGTTTTTGGGGAGGGAGGACGTGGGTGGAGGCATGAGGACAGGGAGGGTAGCACACGTCATGGCTGGGTCAGGGACAGCCAGGCGGGGGTCTGTGTCCCTGCAGGGTCCTGGCCAACCCACACCAGGGCAGGAGGGGGACTTACCGCGATGAGCACGATGACAGAAAGGGTATAGTAGACGGAGTCCCGGCACACGGCCCACCAGGTCAGGCGCACCACCTGCCGAGCACAGGGCCTCAGCCGCTGCTGGCTGGGGTTGGAGGGGAAGAGGGCCCAGGCCCCTTGCAGGCACAAGGACACGCCCTGGGGCTCCTCCCAGGCCACCCGCTCTCCCTCACACTGGGGAGGAGACTGGAACCAGGGAATGTGCTGGAGTGTTGGCTAAACCACCTCCTCAGAGGTAGCGGACATGCACATTTCACAGCAGAAGCCATCTGTCATGGTGGGGACCAGAGGTGCCATCCTGTCCCCTCAGGGGAATCACGTGCCCACCCAGCAGGGCAGGGCCTTGCCCATGGGCCTCCCTCTCAAAGATCAAGTCTAACTTCCCTCCAGGACTCTGAGGACACTGAATGGGGCATCAACAGCAGGCCAGCCTCAGGCCTGCGGGGAGACCAGCTAGTTCCGGAATCTCGCTCCGGGACAGGGATACAGGAGGCACTTCTTAAATGAGTAGTTGTCCTTGGACTAGCCACAGTTGCTCGCTGACCCTGCACATCCCAGGCCCCAGAGCGTCAAGGGAGAGGGAATCTGGAAGCCAACAAGCTCAAAGCCACCAACCTGGCCGGCGAACAGTCCACACACTCCAATGATACACAGGATGTTGAACACGGCGGAACCCACGATGGTCCCCACCCCGACGTCCCCGTGGGTGATGAAGACGCCTGGGAAGGAAAGAGCAGCCCTGGCCGCGTCTGCGCAGGCAGCGGAGGGATCGCACTGCCCGGCCGCACCCAGACATGAGTGGGCATGGCCGAGCCCCACGGGGGAGGCCCCGGACCAGCGGCTCCCATGCTCCCCCTCTTTTTGAGAGGCTCTACTGAGATGTGATCCACATGCCACGGAATCCTCCCACTTAAAGAAGGCGATGTGTTGACTCAGAACAGTCACAGAACGATGTGGCCACAGCCACAGCCTAATCTTAGAACATCTCCTTCAACCCCAGAAGGGGGCCCAGGCCCGCCAGCACCCCTAAGAGCCACCAACCCAATCTCCCTTCTGTCCCTCTGGCTCTCTGGATTTAGAGATGAGAATGCAGCCTTTCCCCCCAGACTCTGGCATGGTTTGCCCTCCATTACTGAAAGGTGGGTCACACAGCGAGGGTCTGCATGTGACCCTGCTGCTCTGGGCCCCAAGCCTGGCTCTGTGGACCCTGCCTCTCGGGCTGCCAGGAATTTCTCACCAATGACAGAGGCAAACAGCTCTGGCGTGGAGCTCCCTGCGGCCATGAAGGTGGCTCCTGCCACATCTTCGCTCAGATGGAGTTTCTGAAACACAAGGGACCACAGGCCCTCAGGGTGGGACAGGGGCCTGGACACAACTTGGGACATAAAAGACAGGGAGCTCAGGGGACTCGTGCTGGGGTGAGCCCAGCTCCCGGCTGGCAGCCTCTCCTCCCTGGGTCCCAAGCACTTGCCCTCTGTCCTCTGCCAGGCCTTCAGGACACAAGCCCCTCCTCCCTGCCCCTCTGTCTACTTTCTGCTCATCTCCAGGGCCCCTGACTGAGCACTGCCCCTTGATGAAGCCTTTCTGACACCTCCAGAGTCAGCCTTTCCCCCCAGACTCTGGCATGGTTTGCCCTCCATTACTGAAAGGTGGATCACACAGCGAGGGTCTGCAGTGCACCGGGACCTGCCCTCTGGAGCAGGAGGGCAGAGGTTGGCCTGCGTTGCCTTTGGATCCTTAGCACCTAGAACTGGATGGGGTATGCAGTGGTGCTCAACAGGAGCCCACCAGCCTAGAAAACGTCACTGAGGCCCCAGATGAGAAGGTCGGGGTTGGGACCAGGGGCTCCGACACGCAGCCTGGTCTCGAGGTCAGGAGACACGGTCTCCATGGTAAGCCTTCTTGATGACACCCAGTTGCTTACAGAGAGAGACCCAGAGGCCCTGTCCCCAGGATCGAGCTGGCCCCAGACAAGGCTGGGAGCTCTGCAGAGGCCCACTCTGCGTGGGAAGGCCAGGCTCTAGCCGTGGAGGACCCCTGTGACCTAGAATGTGGGGCTGGGGCTGGAGTACCTCTCTAAGGACCCCAGGCAGTCCTGGGCTCTGGGGCCCCCACACCAGTCCCGGGCCATGCTCCCTCCCCACTGACCAGCTGTAGCGGGGTCTTCAGGCGGTCAGCACTCTGGGCCCGATGCAGCCTGGAGTCATGGTGCTGACCCCCAAGGCGGAAGCCCAGCATCTCTACCCCGCCAAAGAGGAGGGGTTCACAGAAAAGGCTCTGCTCTCCCGGCTCTGCAGGGACACCAAGCTGCCCGAGCTGTGCCTGGTAGTGGGTCACATCGTGGGCAAGCGCCTGCTCCTAATAACTGTGCTCCCGCCTGCCAGTGTCCCCGGGGAGCCCTCCCGGGCGCAGGTCCCCACCTGGGACTTGCCGCACAGGGAACGAGCAGCACAGGCACAGACTGCCTGGGAGCCCTGGCCTGCCAGGTGGGACCCACGAGGCTGCCTGCAGCCCCACCTCCTACAGCAGCGGCTTCCACCAAGCTCTGGAAGAGGGTGCCCTCCGCCAACGCTGATTGGGTGGCTGCAGAGAAGCGTCACCGTGGCACCAACATCAGCTGCTTAAAGTGACGGTCTTTACCACCAGAATGTTCCCCAGCCCAGTGCGGGACTTCTCACCCTGCCAGTCACATGCCTTGTGTCCTAATCCCTGTCCCTGCCACCTACCTCACAGATCTTCTCTAGGGACGGAACAAAGAAGTCGTCACACACTATGGCCAAGGCGTAGAACATGTACAGAGCCTGCGGAGGGAAGAAGATGCACAGGGTCAGCAAGGGCCCCTCCTGCAGCCCAGCAGAGGCCAGGGGCAGAGGGGGCACAGAGGAAAACCCAGCACCCCCAGCTCCTCCCTGACAGAGGGGGAAACTGAGGCTTGGAGGAGCGTGGGCTCGGGCTTCTTCTCTTGAGATGCTGTGACACAGTAAGAAATATTCAGTCTCTGTCCCTGGTTCCTGCACACAGCCCCAGAGCCCTGGGGTCTGTGGTGTCTTTTGTGTGCTAATGGTAGGACTGGGGGCCTAGGTAACTTCTCAGTGGGGGACGGATTGAGGATTTGGGACCTTCAGCCCCTCTCCCCTAACCTGGGGGTGGAAGACTGAGTTGATGTAATCAACTTGCCTATGTAACCAAGCTTCCAGAAACCCCAAAGGACGGGGTCCCGAGAGCTTCAGGACAGCCGACATGTGGGGGTGTCTGGAGGGTGGTGTACCTGGGAGATGGCGGAAGCTCCACCTCTTCCCCAGACCCCTCCCTGCATCTCTCCATCTGGATCTGTGGCATATCCTTCGTAACACACAGGAAACATAGGCCAAGTGTCCCCCTGAGCTCTGTGAGCCGTTCTTACAAATTATTTGAATCTCAGGAGGACGCAGGAGCCCCTGTTTATAGCATTGATCAGAAGCACAGGGAAGCCCCCAGGGACTGAAAAGCGTCAGAAGGGAGGACGCGCTGCTGGCCTAGCCCCCCACCTGAGGGTCTGACCGCCCCCAGGAGGACAGTGCTGGGACTGAGTTGAATTATGGAATACTAGCTGGTGTCTGTTGTTTGGTGTGTGGGGACCGCCACCCCTCCCCCCGCAACACACACACGTTGGTGACCAGAGGTGAAGGACAGTGTGCACATTGGGACACACCAAGAGACATGCTTTGCTTCTCCCAATCCAGACACCTCTTCTGAAAGAAGCGGGTCTCTCCTAGCGGCAGAGGCTGCCCTCAAGAGGCAAGATGGAATCTAGAAACCAAGAAGGAGGGTGAGCTGTGTCCTGGCTGCTGACTGTCCACTGTCTGCCAAAAGAAAGGGCGACTCTGGTCACTTGTGAGCCAGCGTCTCCTAGGGTCCTGCTGGACTCTGCACACCTTAAAATCCACGGTCCATTTGCCAGGGGAGGTTCACAGCCAAAAGAGCCCTGGTCCTAACACTGGTTCTGGGACGTATGTGCCAGATGACTTTGGACAGGTCTGGGTCTGGGTCTCAGTTTCTTCTCTGTTTAATGATAACATGAGCACATGGGTAGTCTTCGAGTGGTCTTCCAGCCGGACCCTCTCCCTGCCTGCCCAGCTCTCCAGGACCCAGCACAGCTTAACTGAGCTTATCCTACGTGCCAGGTGTGGTTGCCCCCAGCAGGGATACGGTGGCAAGAGCACCAGGAAATCCTCTGCTGCCTGGACGTACCTCAGCAAGCACAGAGCCCTGAGGCCTGAGAGCTCTACGGACGGCAAGGTCAAGGTGTGAACAGAACAGAGAGAGGAAACGGGAGCGGAGGACGGGAGAGGCGAGGCCCAGGGCACAGGCAGAGGGGAGGGGTGCTGCTCTCTGCTCTGGCAGGGATGCCCTTTCTGCAGAAAGAGAGGAGCCAGGGTGCTCCAGCCCAACAGCCCAGTAGCCAACAACCTCACAAGTAATAGTGATAAAATAAAGTAGAAGATAGGCTATCCCTGGGCAGGGCCCCTGGGCAGCTACCTACTGGAGTCCACCTAGGACAGTCCCTGGATTTGACTCATCTTTGGGCAGAAGCAAAAGAAACAAATAGTGGGATGTGGGTAGAGGGGAGGGCGACCCAAGAGACCTTGGGAGTCTGACTTGACTTCACACCCACAACAGTGTCACCTGTGGGGCCACAGGGTGTCTCTCCTGTGACACCCACAGAAACAGGGGAGGAAAGAAGGGCCAAGATGGCGCCATGATTTCCATCCCTTGTGCTGGGAGGGCTGAGAACTCTTCTAGTACTACAGACCAACTGGCTCCTATGCCCGAGGTGTTCATGCTCTAAAGGAGAGTCTGGCAAACTTCCTCTGCAGAGGGTTAGATAATAATATTTTGGACCTTGTCGATCCAAGAGTCTCTATTGAAACTGCTCTGCTCTTGGAGAACCAAAGCGGCCCTAGAACAGGCACAGTCATGGTCTAATAAAACTTGGTTGATAAAAACAGGTCTCGGGCTAGATCTGACCCTCCAGCCACGGTTTGGTAACCTTTGTTCCAGAGTCCCTGCAAAATTCCTGAGATGCGCTCAGGTTCAATAAAAAGTTTTGTCTTAGCTATGCCAAGACTTTTGTGAGGCAGGGCCACAGAACCCTAGAGACAGTTAGCCAAACTCCGAGGAGCATAGAGTCCCAGTCACTAGAAAGACACCAACTCTATTACAGAAACAATATACACGCCTGTCATTCAAACTCTGCCTGGATCCTCATGCTAATCCTTCATTTTCATTAGAGGTTTAGCCTATTAATTAAAATTTCACTCATTCATTACTCTCTGTTGTCACTATCTATGTGAATCCCAGATTTCACTTTCTTAATTATCTTTCTCAAAGACTGGTGCCTGCTTGGAGTTAGACATGCAAGCAGACCATGCTGGTGGGTGGGCTGTGACCAGAGGGAAATTTGCCGCGCTGATCCAAAGCAGGCCTCCCCAGCTTTGCTCCACCACTCCACTCCACAGAGCCAACCAATGGTTTCTGGGAAAGGCCATAAATATTTTTGGCTTTGTGGGCCACATAGACTCAGATGCAATACCTCCATTCTGCCACTGAAGCACAAAAGCAGACAGGGAGAGCACAGAAATGAATGGGAGGGCTTGTGTTCCAATAAAACTTTATTTATAAAAACAGGCAGTGAGCCAGGTATGGCTGGGCCTGGAGTTTGCCTGCCCCATCACAGAGGCATGACCTATGATTTCGGTTTGGACCCATTATTCTCTTTTTGAATTGCTATTTGAACTTCACCATGTGTCATCAGGGCCCATCTGCATATGGAGGGAAGTTTAAGAAGTGCAAGATTTTCAACTGTAGTTATGTAAAGGTGGGCAAATTGTGTGTTGTGGCGTCAAGACAGTGAGCATTTACAGAAGACCTACAGGGCCATGTGATATTTGACACCTGTGACCCGTGTTTGCACATCAGGAAGAGGTGCTGTTGTGCCTATTTTAAAAACCAGGGAATGGACATAGGACTGAACCACTTCCTGTGTTGGTTCAGGACACTGAGGGAGTCGCCTAACACATTGGAGATATTATTTCTCAGTGGGCAAAATGGTCCAGTATCTGTTCTCCTTTTGGGGCTATTGCAAGGACTAAATGGAATCCTGCAGGTGCTATGGCTCTTCCACACCATGCAGGCAGGGTTTCTGTGAGGGACATGGCACCCACAAGGGCCACTTACACCGAGGATATGCAGCAGGACAGCTCCGTGCTGTCGTTCCTTATTGGAGAACAGGTCTGTGGGGAACTCGTGGATCGCTGGAAGACAAGAGGAGATGGCAGAGTGTTAGGAATTAATGGGCCCCCCAAAACCTGACTTGAGACCTGGGAGTCCAGCAAGGAATTGGGGAGCTCACTGGCTTTGGGCTGACCAGCGAGAGGGCCAGTGATTTCTCAGCCCAGGGCAGAACAGTGCTCTTAGGAAAAGGTGCTAGATACTGGATTATACCCAGCTATTCTAGCACCTTAGAATCCATCATGGAGATATTTTGAAAACTATATGAAACAGTTTACAACACTAGGATGGCTACAATCCAAAAGACAGTTCACCACTGCATCCTCAGTACCCAGGCCCGGCCTGGCACACAGGTTCTCAATAGACCTCAACGATCAATTAAATAAGCAAAATAACAATCTATGTCATTTCATCCTATGAGAATGCTATCACCCTCGCCAGCCTCAGGTACCTGGAGTGACAACAGGTTCACAGAAGGCACTCAATAAATGCTTGCTAAATGGACATCTAGGACAGAAACTCCTTCTCTATAAATACCATTTGGCTATAAGCTCTGACAATCATGGTTTCCCCCTTATACGGAAACTTTTGTGATTTGAACATCAGATTCTACCAATAAGAACAGACGACAGCTCCCAGGCACCTAGAAAAGAATAGATTCCTTTAACTCACTCTCTCTGTCTCTCTCTCTCTCTTTCTCTCTCTCTCTGTCTCTCTTTGGAATCAAACTTGGTAAATACAATTGCACTGCCAGTTCCAGGGCATGGATCTGCTTCAAGGTTTGTCTGTCCGGAGGTGGAGAATTACTAAGGGAGGGATTTGGCAGTCTCATTGCCTGGGTCTTCTTTCCAGGACAAATGGAGCTGTCGGGACATTTCAGTGCAGATCAATAGACATTTCTGCCATGAGAATTTGAGGCATTTCCCGATTCTGCAAACGAGTGTTGTGAGAGCTGGCGATTAATCCAATCCTGGGATGTCTCTGAGAATCAGAATAAAGTCACACTGCTGAGGACACATCTGTCAGGGTTTCCAGGACCCCCAGCCTTGGGCACGGTCAAGATGGCGCCTGACGCTGAGCCAAAAGCGGCCAGCTATACAGTAAACAACCAGCGAATTCCAATGATTGGCTAGTTAACGATGTGATTAGAGCATGCCCCCCTCGTGTACCTATTCTATGCCTGCAGCTGTCCGCGGTTTACCTCGTGTGCTCTCCCCTGATTGGTTGAAGTGTATATAAGCCTGGTGGGTGGGAGAGTAAGGAAGGCAGAAGCTGAAGCTGGGAGGGCAGAAGCTGAAGCTGGGAGGGCGGAAGAAGCTGGGGGCAGAAGAAGCTGGGAGTGCGCAGAAGCTGAGAGAAGAAGCTGAGAGAAGAAGCTGAGAGAAGAAGCTGAGAGAAGAGAAGCTGGGAGTGCGTGGAAGCTGGGAGTAAGAGAAGTATAGGAGAGGGACTGTGCATAATAAACTTCCAAAGCTTCAGACGTTTGTCGTGTCTCTCTCTGCGGCCAGAGGGAACGCGATAACATCACCTGGCCTCCAGCAGGGTGGACAGGTGGGTTATAAGTGGCTTTGTCCTTGGTAGGAACAGAATTCCCACTCAGCCCTCTGCCTTGCTCGGCTCCCTTCTGGAAGGTTACACAGGTGGTCTTGACGTTACCACCAAGGGCAGCAGGTATGGGGCGCCCGGGCACTTCTGACCCCCAATTCTTAGTGCCCACCCGAGTCTTCTGACACACCCGAAACCCAGAAGGACGGCACTGTGGCCCTATGCAGGTAAGGCTCAGAGAGGGACGTGACCAGCTCAGGGCTCCCAGCCACACAAGCCAAGACTGGGAGTCACTGCTGCTCTGAGGATCACTGGCTTGACCACCCATGGGCTTCAATCGGCTGAACCATTTCACCTGTCCGCCCTCCTCCTCTTCAGGGGCGATCGGCTGCTCCTTACTGAGCATGCCCTGGCCCCGATGTCAAAGAACCGAAGCCCACAGAGGACCACTCCAACCTCCCCAGCTGGTGGCTGGTAGCTGGGACCAGTCCACCCCACTCTTTAGGACTTGAATCCTCCCGCAGCTGGTAAGGTGGCAGGGGATCCCTGTCCCTCCCACCCCGGCCACTAACAGCAATAACTCTGGACTGAGGATGTGCTCTGTGTTTGGCACGTCTGTTGTCCGCAGAAGCAGACAGAATTAGGTTTTGGGAAGCGCTTCTGCCCCTTACGACCTGTGTGACCTTGGCAAGCAGCTGAGACCCCAGGGGTGGCACCTTCATAGGAGCCAGGATCACAGCAGACCTGGTGTCATGAGGACTCAGTGCAAGGACTCAGAGGATCATTAGCTCATAAGGGCGCGCTGACCCCACGGCTCCAGGGGACACAGCTTTGGTGTACGGAAAGAGAGAGACCAGCCTGGAGGAGAGCAGACGACAGGGGAGCAGAGGGCAGGAGAGCGGCTCCACAGCCACAGAGGAGCCATGCTGGAGCCCTGTGGCCCCAGGTTCCCAAGGAGACCTTCCTCCTCCTCCCACTTCTCCCACCCCCCACACGAGGGGTCCGAGAGGGGTGGAGCCTGTCCCTGCCGCTCAGATCCCCACCCTAGGAGGGAGGAATAAGGGGGGCGCACACATGGCTTTTGAGGTTGCGCCTAAGCCTTTAAGCTACAGAAATCCGGGGGTGGTGGGATGGGGAAGGGAGATTTGTCTGCAGGTGGAACTGAGCTCAGGGAAGCAGGGATGATCCAGGCCCTGGGAGGGGGGAGAGGGGACAGGAGGGAAGGCAGCTGCTCCCTTCCCCGCCGCCCCCGTTAAGGTTCTTGCCTCTGTACCTTGGTGCCTAGAGGGACTTCTCCATCGCTCTTGGTCCTGACATGCCCAGGTGTCCTTCTAGGTCAGAAGTCTGCCTCCCTCCACAGGATGGCCCTGGACTGTGCTCAGCACCCAGGGCACTGCAGGCAGGTGGTTCCTGCCAGCTGCCTTCCCAGCATCAGAGGAGGAACCCTCAGGGACAGGGCAGAAGCACCTCTAATGCCCCCAGCACCCTCCGCACTAGTACTAGACTGTGTCCTGAGCATCCCTGAGCACAGTGGCTTCATCTGGAAGGTGATTTGACTTTCAGAGAGCACCGAAGCTGCCCCAAAGGATGGAAGACACCCTGTCCTGAAAGAGCGGAGTCAATACACATTTCTTCAGCACCTACTATGCACCAGGCACTAAGCCAGGTACAGCTTCCTGGATGTGACCTCACCACGTGCTCCGCCTGGAGCAGGTGGACAGTAGACCCATGAGGGACAGAGCAGGAAGCTTTTTGCGATGGTGAGGAGTGGACCGGGCCGGTGGCTATTGACTCGGGGAGGTGGAGGCATGCAGGGAGCCCCTGAGACAGGGCACCCATGTTTGGTTCCAAAGCCTGTATTACTCACGTTTCAAAGCCCCTGATCTCTCAAGCCATCTTGAGAAGCCCATTGTTCCCATTTTACTGATGAGGAAACAGAGTTCCTGAAGGGTTAAAGTAAATGTCCACAGTCACGCAACCAGTCCGGCACAGGCAGGCTCTGTTTTCCTGGGAGCTCTGGACATGGCCAGCAGCTACGTTCCTGGAGGGAGGAATTGGCTCAGTTCTGCCCACAGCCTGGGACTCACTCAGACAGAGGTCTAAGATGCCATTCCCTGGCTCCAGGGTCCCTGTCGCTCCCCTTCCTTCATCTCTTTGGAACATCTGACAGAACAAACCACTTCCTATTTACATATTAATGAATGTACATACGAATGGATGAAAGGACCTGTGATCTGTCCAGCTGTCCATCCATTTTACATACAGACTTCACTCCTCGTGGTGAGCAGCTGTAAGGGCTTGAGAACTGCATGGACCCTCACACCCACCACCACACGCACAGGACAAAATCATCCCATCGGTCCCCAAATGCCCTCGTGCTGACTTTTTGTGGTCAACCCCTTCCTGCTGCCCAACCCTGGCCACCAGCGGTGTGTCTGCTGTCTCTACACGTCCTTTTCTAGAAGGTTCTATTACTGGAATTGTATCATGTGCAGCCTTCCAGGTTGGCAGCTTTCACTTAGCAAAATGCATGGACATCCGTCAGCGTCGTGTGAGCCCACCTTGGTGAAACGTCCTCACTTGGCTGCCGGGACCCCAACACTCCTTCCTCACCTCAGTCTCCTGCAGAGTCCCCGAATGCTGGTGCTCCTGGGGCTTTGTCCTCAGCCCTCTTCTCCCTCTTCCGGGCTCTGACTCCTAGTCTCCACAGACATCTCTCAAACTTTAGTCTCTGCTGAGCTCAGGACCTAACCCCAGCAGCCGCTGGACATCCTTCCTTGGCATCCTAGAGACTGGAAGCCCAGCCCCAGGCAATGGCCGACATCCGTCTCAGTGTGCAGGAGGGAAACCACGGGATGGGCAGAGGGGCCACGAGGCACACAAGGGCCATTCCTACTTCTTCATGGGAACCTGCCATGGGGGACATAGCTACAGGGTCGGGCTGGGCACTGCACAGTCACACACACGGCCCTGCATCCTGTTCTGAGGACCCTCAGCTCCCTGGCAGCCCTGGGTCTGCTGACCTAGGAGACCCTGAGGGCAGGAAAGGGGCAGAGTGCTCTTCTTGCTGCAGTTGCTGCTGGTGACCAGGGCTATGCAGAAGGCTGGAGGCTCCCGTGGCAGCAGTGCCCGCTCCCTTAGTTTGTGCAGAATGTTTTATTCTTTGATCATTCCATTTCCTGTTTGTCCCGGTCCATCTGGGCTGCTATAACCAAAGAGGCCAAACTGGGTGGATTATGAACAATGGAAATTCATTTCTCATGGTTCTGGAGGCTGAGAGGCCAAGACTAAGGCCCCGCTCTCTGGGTCAGAGAAGGTGCCTCCTCTGTGTCGGCACATGCTGGAAGGGACGCATGCCAGGCAGCCCTGGGGCATCTCCTGTAAGGACAGAAGGCAGACCTGGGAGCTGAGCACCTCCCCAGGCCCCTCCTACACCACACCGTGGGGCCAGGCTGAGCAAATGAGTATTTGGCCTTCTTGTTCCTTCAGTTGCAACTCGAGAGCAGGTGAAGCCACTCGGTCCGGAAGGCTGTGCTGGGCCCGTCTGACTGGCCGCCCAGGCAGCAGGGCTTCCAGACGGCTGCTCAGCGGCTGCACAACTCTGCAGACAGAAAGCTGTTGACAGAGCTGTGCTTTCTGGAAGATGCTGATCTTTCTTCAACCGTTCAATTAGTCGATCCTCTTTAGGGAATACAAACTGTGAATTGAATTTTTTTTTGGTTGCTTTTTTGTTTTAAAAGCTGCCTCCAAACATGTCATTCTCCCTTTGCTTTCTACTCTGGTTAAAAATAACCTCACACTCGAAGCCCTGACGTTTATTCTGAAACCACAAAAACAAGACTGCAGGGCTGGGAAGTCATTTCAATAGCTTCGAATTTCTATCATTTCCACTTATATAAGGTATGAGGTTGAGAAACCACCCAAGCACCAGGAGCCCAAAGCAAAAAACTGTGATATTTTTTTTTCCTCTCCCCAATTCTTTGGTTTAAAATAACTTTGCTAAGAATCTTATGCCTTTCGTGGACAACAGTCGGCATGTTGAAGTTTAGACCATCACCTCCTGTCCCAAATAGGAGAAAATAGAATTAGATCAAATCATGCTTAACCAGCATGAAAAAGGGGTTTAAAATCCTGTCTTTCTGTATATTCCAAGAGATTAAGTGAGGCAAAAAATAAAAATATGATCAGAGGTCTCGGCCATGGGATTGTTCTTTCCAGAAGCAACCACCAGGGGATTTTACAACTGGATGGAGCTCCCCATTCTATGTGCCCCAGTTGTTCTCCACACTGGAGGGGAGCGGGCTCATCACTGTCCCTGGGCAGTGGCTTCTAAGTGGGTCTGGTCATCTGCATTTCTCTCCTGGCTCTGATGCCAAAGATCCTGTCCTGTACCGCCAAGGACCCCTTGACCTCCACTTTATAGGGAGACACCAACGTCCAGAGAGGTCAGATGCTGTGCTCAGCACCACAGGTAGTTACCACAGGTCTGTGGCACCTGACAGGACAGTGGGATTCTGGCCCATTCTCTGCAGCAGCCAGCCCAGAATGGCCAGGCCTGGTCAGTGACAGACAGGCTCCCTCCCTTCCAACTCTAGGCCAGTTGGATCTTGAATGTCCCCAAAAGGTGCATGTGTTTAAAGCATGGTTCCGAGGGTGGCAGTACTGAGAAGTGGTGGGGTCTTTCAGAGGTGGGTCCCAGTGGGAGGTCCTCAGGTCCTCAGGGGCATATCCCTGGAGGGGATTGTGGGGCCCCAGTCCCTGGCCACGAGATGAGAGCTTTGCTTCTCCACAAGCTCCTGCCGTGGTATCCTGTCCTGGCACTGGGTCAAACATGGGGCCTATCGGTTGTGGGTTGGAATCTCTGAACTATGAGCCAATAAAATACCTGCTCTCTTTATAAGCTGATTAGCTCAGGTATTTTTTAAAGTGACAGAAAGTTAACTAACATACCAACCAGAAAAGATACATAGTCTCCCTGTAAGGAACTGAATAGTGTCTCCCCGAATTCAAGTCTACCAGGAATTTTGGAATGTGAGCTGATTTGTAAATCAGTTGGATTCGTTTGCTATGGTTCCCACGACCAGACCCTGCAGGCGGGTGCTGTGACCAGTACTACCAAACTCTCAGGTCCGGCGAGGGGCAAAGGGGGATTGGAAAATAAATATCCACAGACACAGATCTTGAAGATTAAGGTGGGATCCGGTGGAGCTCTGCTCTCTGATGGAGATGCAGATCTAAGGAGTTAGGCCAGCAATCTTTATTTATACATGTCTCATTATCAGTTTAAAGACTATGCAACCATTATTCTTCATATTCAGGAAAGTTACAGAAACTTGGACATCTATGTAGCTTTTCCACAATTGCAAAGTGCAACGTTAGCTTTGTGCAGCTCTCAGGAAAGTCCATTGTTTAAAGTTACTGTAAGGCGGGCAGGAACAGGAGAAGCACAGCTGGTGACACATCATGGTTGTCTAGCATAAGAATTCCTTCCTTCCCGGGTGCCTGAGGTCAAGGTCAGAGCTGGCAGGACTCTCGCACAGAGCCTCCTCATGCAGGGCATTGCCACAGCAGCTGAGCATCCTGTGCCCTTGCACGGAAACATTCCCAGGCACCAGGCCTGCCACAGCCATGAGATCATCAGAGACGCCCAATCTCAGTCCCTGCTCTCCCATCCTCTGTCACTGCTCTCCATAGATGGGGTGTCTCGAACTACAGCTGTTTTCTCACAGTGCCGGAGGCTGCAGGTCTAAGGTCAAGGTGCTGCCAGGGCTGGCTCCTAGTGAGGTCCCCTTCCTGGCCTGGGGGTGGCACCTTCTCAGGCATCCCCACTTGGCCTCTTCTCTGAGTGCTCCTGGGGTCTCTTCCTCTTCTTATGAGGGCACCAGTCCTGCCCCCACCTTATGACTTCATTCCACCTGAACTATGTCCCTGGACGTTCCATCACCTTGGGGACTAGCGCTTTAACACTAAACCTGGGGGACACAACCCAGTCTACAGCAGATATAGCTAGCTAAGTCAGAGTGAGGCCACAGAGGAGTAGGTGGGCCCCAACTGCAAGGACTGGTGAGGTGGCCTCAGAAGGAGAGGAGAGAATGCAGAGACACAGACCAAGGCCACGGGATGACAGAGGCCGAGACTGGAGTGATGGTTGCATAAACCAAAGGACACCGAGCCACCAGAAGCTGGGAGAGAGCGGGGTCAGGTCCTCCTCAGAGCCTGGAGGAACAGACCTGCCGTACCAACACCCATCTCCAACTCGGAGCCTCCTCAGCGGGGAAAGAATCAGTTATGCTATTTCAAGCCACCTAGTTGGTGGGCCTTTGCTGTGACTGGCCTAGGGAACACATTCACCACCAAGGACACAAAAGGCTCCCTTCTAGTTCACCCGCCCCCAGCTCCCCATCAGATCTCACCTGAAGCCTCCTTTCCCTCCGTCAGTTAACTTTTCATCTCTGTGACTAAAATAACCAACAAGAACAACTTAGAAGAGGAAATATGTATTTTGGTTCAGTTTCAAAGGTTCAGTCATGGTCGGTTGACTCCATAGTTCTGGGCCCAAGGTGAGACCAAGTATCATGGCGGATGGGCATGATGGGGGAAGCTGCTCTCTCCATGGCAGCTGGGAAGCAGAGAGAGCGGAAGGGGCTGCAGGAAGACAAACCTCCTCCAGGCACGCCCCACCCAGTTAGCCCATTCAAACTCGTTATCATCGGGTTAGTCCATTCAAACTAGGTTGGACTGATCAGGTTACCGTTCTCATAATCTAACCATTCACCTCTGAACACTTCTGCATCGACACAGGAGCTTTGGGGTCACTTCATATCAAACCATGACACCCACCAGAAGCTTCCCTGCTGCCTCACCTGCCATGAATGCCTGCCAAGTATAGGTGATGGTAGCCGACCCTGTTGACCCTGATTAGCCACCTAGATTTGTCTTCCTTAGGATGGCCTCTGTTTATTTCCACAATGCACAACGCTCTTCAGTTCATCAGCTTTGCCCACGCACTGGGTTACGTGCCCTCAGACGGCTACAGTGACCATTTGCTCATCCCTGCATTGTTCCCACCTTTGCCACAGGACATCAGATAGAATGCAATGTGCTCATATCCAAAGGGAACTGGGAACCAACCGAGGTTCCCGCCCACTGTGCAGCAGCCCCGAACCCATGGGCAACACAGCACTGTTGTTTATCGAGAGGACCAGGATTATTAAGGAAAACCTCACTATTTGCAAAACAGGTACAATGTGTTTTTAGCATGAGAGAATGTTCTGTGTATAATAAATAGCACACACACACACACACACACACACAAACACACACACGGGCTTAGCAAATGCCAAATGCCCAAAGAACTTACTATAGTTTGGATCTTAAGTGTCCCCCAAAGGTTTGGGTAAAGAACACTCAGTCCCCAGGGTGGCACTATTGGGAGGGAATGGAGCCTTAAAAGGTGGGACCTAGCGGGGGATCTTTTGAGCATTGGGGGCGTGCCCTTGAAGGGGACTGGAGGACCCCAGTCTCTTCCTCTCTCCTCTTCCTAGGTGAGCAGTTCCGCCCTGTCACCTCTTCCCTCCATCTTGGGCTGCCTTGCCACAGGCCCCAAAGCATCAGGCCAATTTATCATGACCTGGAATCTCCAAAATGGGGAACCAAAATAAACCTTTTATCCTTGTCCGTTACTTATCTCAGGTATTTCATTATAGAAAACTGAGGAGCCAGTACTTTTCACATAGAACTTCATTTAATCCTCACAACCAGCCTTGGCCACGCTCTCACCAGCTCCTTTCACAGATGGGAAAACTAGGGCACAGAAAGGTCAAGTAAGTTGCCCCAGGTCACACAACCAGTCAGAGGCAGAGCCACAACTCAAATCTGGGTGATCCAGTCCTCAGGGGCCTCTGGCTGTTGTCAAGGGCCAAAAACTTCAGCTGGACAATTTGACACAACCATTCTTCATGTCTGTTCTAAGGTCATCCCACACGCGGGATGCTGGCTACCTCTAGCTGGGACCTCGGAAGCCACTCCGTCGCCGGGCCAAGGATCACAGTGGTGATCCCTCCCTTGACTCTTTCCACACAGATTCCACAGGGCCCAGCACCGTTCCTGATTCTGGGGACTCTCGTGCAGGTGGCGACAGCCCCTGCTCTCCTGGCGTGTTAGACAGATGCCACCCAGAGGGCCACCTGAGACCCTGGGCGTGGAAAGAACGTCAGCACAGGCGCAGAGTCGCAGCGCAAAGTCCACCTGCGGATTGTCTGCTGCTGGGAACAGAGACGCAAATGCCAGGGACAGGAAGGAAGTGGGGCCGCCCGTGCCAGGGGTGACGGGCCTCCCGCTGCACCCGCCACTGTGCAGGGGGCTCCCCTGTTCCCGTGGGGACACATGTGAGTCCATCTATGATTCGCCCAAGACTGAGCCTGACAGTAATGTGCGGAAGAAACAGAGCCGAGGGACGCGCCCAGCACCGTCCAGATGACCCAGGACGCGGGGGCTGGGGAGGGACCTGGTGGGAAAGGCCCAGGAACGTCCGGGGGTGACGGGAAGGTTCCAGATCTTGATCCAGGGGGTAGCTACGGGGTGGTGGTCATTCGCCTAAACTCACACCGTACACTTAAAAACCAGTGCTTCACTGACACAGCTACTGTCTCATGGCTCAGAAAAAAGGGTGCGTCCCCCTGACCACAGAGGGCTCGCCCCCAGCCTCGTCCTACCTGGTGAGGATGCATGAGCATCGGGCACCTGATTCGTGCACGTCCAAGTGGAGTGCGTCCGCCATCACTGTGACCCCCTGGTAAAGACGGACGGGCCTGGACCTGGTCCTCTGCTGCCGAGCTCGGTACCGGGGCTGGGGCAGCTGTGGCAGCCTGGAAGCAGTGGTGCCTGGCACGGGCCTCGCTCAGGTCACTCACGTCATCAGGCAGTCTTGCCCCCCCCCCCACAACGGGACTGCAGGACCACCTGAGCCGTCTGGCCAGGGGGAACCTGGTCTCCTGGGGGGTCGGGCCCCATGTGGTGCAGGGTCCTATGTGTCCTGGCAAAGCTGGCCACAAGAGCTCATCGGGCCACGTGTTCATTCCTGTGATCCCGCAGAAATGGCTATTTGTGGTCTGACCAGGACATTGGCTGGCTGTCTGTGAAAGTCCCAGGCGTGGACTTGGGGGCACTCATGAGAACCAGCGGTTTCTTCCCGGCACGTAGGTCCAGACCTGGTGCCTAAGGAGCACTTGGGTCCAGGCTGCAACAAAAGCCTCCTGGGATGGTTGTCACACAGCGCACGCACGGAAACCCCTGAAGCCTGGTCCACCCCAGGCGTGGCCGTCTGAAAGCTGAGGCGCTGGCAGGGGCTCCTCTGAGGCTCACAGAGAAACTGCTCCCGCCTCTTCTAGCCTCAGGTGACAGCGGGCTGTCCTGGCCTTTCCTGGCTGGCAGACACGTCACTCTACGGTCACCTCTGCCCTTCTCTTTTCTATGTCTCCATGTGGCTTTCTCGTAAGGACGCCAGTCCTCAGGGGTAAGGCTACCCTCATGCAGTGTGACCTCGTGGTGACGAGTTACATCTGCGAAGACCCCATCTCCAGTAAGGCGGCGTTCACAGGTACCGGGAGGTAGAGCTTCACGTCTCTGGAGAAGCAGCTCCACCTAGAACCACGCTGAGTCTTGTTGGCGGGACTAAACCCTTCGTCACAGAACACGGGCACAGAAACACCTGCGTCCATGAGCTCCTACGACCAATGGGGCCAAGGTCCTGACGCGCACCTGCTGCCCACTCTAATCAAGAGCATCCCCTCCAATCTCAGAGTGTGGACAATACACTTCATGGTCACTGACTCATTAGGAGTACAATGACCTGGATACAAGTTAATACCGATCATCTCAGAGTGGTGACCCAGAGACGCTGGGTCCTTCCCTGCCCTGGGCAGCCTCAAGTGCAAGAAGGCAGGAGGGCACGGGGAAGGCCTGGTGCTGAGCCGGGGCTGGGCTGGGAGGGGCCTGCCTGCAGAGGCCGGCAGTCCAGGCTCCCCACTGCCAGGACAGGGGCTGGAGGCACCCCTCCCTCCCACAGGCGCTGACCCGAGGCCAGGGCCGGCTGTGGGCCAGAGTGATGGGAGCTTCGCGTGCCCTCTGGGCTCGGCTGGAGGGGGGCTCCCAGTTACGCAATCAGACGGGAACCTAGAAGGTGCCGGGCAGGCGTTTTATAGATGAGCTTAACGTCTCCAGCGGGTTGAGCTGAGGTCCCTGAGACTGCTCATGATAGCGCGGGTGTGAAGTCACCTCCACGCCAGTTAGTTGAAGGCCCACAGCGTCAAAACTGGGGTTTCTGGGAGAAGGGATTCTGCTCAGGACTGCAGGGTCAGCTCCTGCCTGCCCTGCAGATTCGGGCTTGTCCTCCCACGACTGTGTAAATTAACTCCTTATGTATGAACAATTATGCAAATGATCTAGTCCAGCATGTAATTTATCTCTATCCCTATCTTCTAGAATTTCATAAAACATGTTAAAATGGCTATTAAAAATCAGAACTGGGAAAAATAAATCTCACTATGGATACATACATGCACACACACAGTGGTAAGGTTTGGATGAGTGTCACCCAAAGGTCCACGTGTCAAAGGGTTGGTCCCCAGGGTAGTAGTATTTGCAGTGCTGCAGACCTTGAAGGGTTGGTGCCTAGAGGGAGCTCCTTAGGTAACTGGAGGCAGGCCCTGGGAGGGGACTGTGGGACCCCAGTCTCTTCCTCTTTTTCTCCCTCTCTGGCTTCCTGGCTCATGCGGTGAGTGGTTTGGTCTGCCAAGAGCTCCCACTGCGATGCCCCAGCCTTGCCAAAGACCCAAAACAACAGGGCCACTTTTTGAACTGGCACCTCCAAAACTGTAAGCCATAAGTGAGACTTTCCTCTTTATAAATTAATAACCTCAGATATTTTGTTATAGTGACAGAAAGCTGACACACACACATATGTATTCTATGGATTTATGGCTTTATATATCCACAAAGAGACATAGGGTGAATGTGCGTGTGCCTCCCACTGATTGTTTCTCTGGAACCCTGAGTGTTACACCCAGGTGTGGAAAGTCGGAGCTGGGATGCGAAGAATGAGAAGCCACAACTTCCTAGACAAGGCAGAACCAGGAAGCCAGCTGGCACTGGGACAAGCACCTTAGGGAGGGACCTGGCAGGCCACCATCACCTCCTGCAGGCCACCTCTATGGATCAGGGCCACCCTCCCTCGGCGCTCAGCTCTTACCCTGCCTCCCCACTTCCATCCTGGCCCCGTTGCTTGGCTGTCTCTTTCCTGAGCCCTGATCCGCCTCCTCCCACACCTGAGCCTTGCTTCTCCCCCGAGCAGCCTGGAGGCAAGAGGTCTCCAGCCAGGATTCAGCACAAAGAGGAGTGGAGTTTGCTCGTTACTTTTGGGAGGACCCACTGAGATCTTTCTGGAAAGGATGGAAGAGCTTCTCTCCTTGCAGAATGGCCGGTGCAGAGCAGGTGGATCACCAGTTGAGCAAATACACCAACCCTGTAAATATTTACAGTTCTAATGAGACCATCCGGGCACCAGGGCCCAGGAATGGGATCAAGCAAGACAATAGGTAGAAAGGAAGGACCGGCAGGCTCCAGGCTCGATGCTCCCTCAGCAGGTGCTTAACAACGTGGGTGTGATGTGGACATGTGACCCCCTTTTTTCTAAAATCCCAGAACAAGAGAGAGCCTAATTCCTTCTAGGTCCTTGGCTCTGATGACATTTCCGGTGAAAAGTCGCTGGCACCTGAATCTCGTCCTCGCGTCTCCTCCCTGAGCTGGTGGGAAACACTGGCGCTCCTGGCTTTCCACAGGCGCGCTGGGGCCGGAGGAGAGTCCTGACCTCTAAGCCGGATGCATCGCCATCATGGAATGAAGCACGAGAAGAACCATTCGCTCGCTGACCTCTCCAGGGGCCTTTCCCTCCCCGGATGTCTTTTGGGGTCCATCATCTCAGTTCGGGATGCAGGCACTCTTCCCACCGAGTCTCCCTCGACTCCCGAGCTCATTCTGGGCCACAGGAGAGAAGGCACGGATGTCAGACCTCCCAGATGATCACTCAGCACTGCCGAAGCCGGCTGCACTCTTGGGCCAGAACGTGCACTATACCCTGCTCTGTGTCCAGTCTGGGCTGGCAGGGGACCTCCTTCCAGTAGGACTGGCCTCCAGCTCCAGCAGGAGGAAGCAAAACCACCCGTCTGGGGAATGACCAGAGGGAGAAATGAATCACAGGAAGATTGATGGGTAGCTCTGCTCCAGCCCTTCCTCGGGAGGGGCCCGAGCACCACCAAGACGCAGAGGTACGTGACCAGGAAGTGGCCTTCCCCACCTGCCACCAGGATGCAAGTCACTCCTCCAACACGCATGCACGCCCCCAGGGAAGAGTCACGCGTGAAGATGATGAAGACCTTATGTCCAGAGGATCAGGACAAGAACCCCAGGACCTCCACCCAGGAAGGGTGTTCTCTGACCTCATTCTGCATCCGGGGCTGTGCTACGGACCTTCCACTGCCCGCCCGAGACGGGAAAAGGACGGGGTGAGAACTCACTCTTAAACCCGGGGAAAGCAGGTGCTGGTACTGCCAAGCGCATGCTCATCTTTCTAGGTATGTTCTCTTTAGTATTTTATAAGCATATGAGTCAGAGAAAGAAACAGGTCTTTTACCAGAGAACAGCACGGGAAGCAGCCACGTGGGGAGATGGTTCCCAGCCAGAAGCGACAGTGCGTCCTGCCTCAGTTGCAGCACCTGGAGACTTTCTTGGATGTCTCAACTGGGGAGGGTGAGTAGGGACACTGCTAAAAATCCTACGAAGCACAGGAGCACCTCTGTGACAAAGAATTATCCAGCCCCACAGGCCAATAGAGGTCAGGGGCAGAAACCCTGGTCTAGGGAATAAAGCAGATTTAAATGATGGCTGCTGTCCTTGCCAATGAACACCGATGCCTGCCTCACTCTGCCCCCTTGTGCAGACCTGCACTCACTCTCTCAGTCTGCCTGTTGTCAAAGTGCACACTCCCATTCCTCAAAGGACTCTCCATCCTACACGGGGAGGCTGGGAACAGCAAGGACACTCCCTGATCCCCACTGTGTCCCTCTGCCCCGTCTTCTTAGAGTCTCATTACGTCAGCTGCGATCTGTGGCATGTCTCCCGCCTGCAGAGATGAACTGCTGTGACAATGTGGAGTGGCGTGGGCCCTGTGCCCCTCCTTGGTGCAGCTCTCTACTCCACCAGCTGCAGCCCTTCAACGCGTGTCCCCACGAACCGCCTGCACATCTGTCCTGGGGACTGCGGGCTCCCAGCCCCGGCTTCGACTTTCCTTCCCTCTCACCGCACGATGGAGTGTGCGCTCAGGGCTGAGAGAGAGGAGGGGTAGCCAGCAAGGTCGGCCACCTGCTGGGGGCGGACAGACGCGGGTGCCTGGAGCAGGCCCGGTGCCGCGGGGGAGGTTCACCCAGAGCTTGGGTGGGAGGCAGAACAGGGAGGCGTCCACTCCACTTGGCAAAGGTGACTCAGGAAGAGCTGGGCTCCCAAGGATTCCGGGGAGGCCCAGGAACTGGGAGACTTGCCAGGCAAAGGAGTCAACTGGTGCTGGGTGGGACGGTGGGGGGCAGGGAGTCTGCAAGGGGAAGGAGCCAGGAGGGACCCAGACAGCAGAGCCTCCAGGGACAGGATCAGGGCTCTGCCACCTCCAAGGACACCAGCAAGCTCTCGACCTCTGAGCCCCGGAACTTGGAGGCTTGGATATTTCACACCAGTGGTTGGCAAAGTTTCTCCTGGAAAGGGCCAAACAGCAAATACTGGGGCGTTGGAGGCCACTGGGCCTCTGCCGGACTCAGCTCTGTTCTGGTGTGAGAGCAGCCATCGCCCGCGATCCACAGGTGACCCGTGAGCGCAGCTGGGGCCCAGGAAGCCTCATTCACGTTCACCGAAGTCTGACTTCTAGGCTCTTTTATGGGCCACAAATGGCATTCTTTAAAAACTTTCTCCAACCACTTAAAAATAGACACTGTTTTTAGCCAGAGGGTCACAGAAGGGGCTGTGCTGACCCTTCACGGCAGCACTGGGGGGAGGGGACGGAGAGCTCTGGAGAAGCTGCTGGGTCGCCTGGGTGCGTGCAGACAGTGTCCGGCCCCAGTGGCCCAGGTCAGTCTGTCCTGAGAGCGCCCAGGGCACACGAGTCACACTCGGTGCTGGGGCTGTGGACCGCTGGCAGCTTCCATTCTTGACTGCTCAGCGTCCGAAAACCCCGGTTCTCTGGAGTATTCAGCTCAAAGGTGAGTTTACAGGCCTGACCTTTGCAGACAGACACAGGTCCCTTTCTGCTACTCTTGAAAGTGGCCCCTCGCAGGTCTGTACTTTCCAGGACCCCTTTATGGAGAGACTGACTGGGAAGGAAACCAGCCAGGAAGAGAGCGGGGCCAATCCTGATGCCGCCACTGACACCTGGATCCAGCCCCACCTAAAGCCAGATCGGACTTCTCAGTTCAGGAAGGAACCAATCACCTCTCCTCCCCTGCTCATGCCTTTCCAGGCTAGGTTTTTGTCACTTGCTACCCACGTTCCTAACCTGTCTAGCTGCTGTTAGGATAGGCCCTGGCTGGGCAGTGGGGTGGGCAGGCAGAGGCTTTGATCTCTGAAGTGTGCGTGACCCAGTGTCTGTCTTAGAGAATTACTTGATGGGCAGCTTAAAGTTTTTGCATCTGCCTTGTTTGTCCCTAGAAGGTGACCCTATACACAGGAGAGGTTCTGTAATTACTGGTATAAGAATAAAGACAAAACGAAGCAAAACAAAAGAAAAAGAATAAAGGCACCAAATCCCAGGAACCCACACCTGGGCTCTGGGAAACTCTGAAGAAACATGGGCTTCCTGTGTCCTCGCCAGCCAAGCGCGTTGTGAGACGGGGCCGGGGCCCAGGGTCGTGTGCGTCTCCTGCAACAACCAGAACGGCTCCGCTGGGAGAGGTGCCGAGTTGAGTCCCAGGCCCCTCTCAGGGCCCTGGCTCAGCCGCTGGGGGGAAGGCTGGGTCCAGAGGTGGCTCTCCCCGAGGGCAGAGCTCAGGGTCTGTGCAGAGGGGCTGATCTCCAGGTGCAAGCCTAGCAGTGCAGAGACGCTCGCCTGCGGGAAATTTCTGAGTTCTTAACTGAATTCCCAACCTGGCTGGCCTCTGGATCCTTCTGTCTTCTCAGTTGTGACCCCAACCCTGACCTTCACTCAGGGGTGCTGAGGCGAGGCTGGCCATCCTGCAGTTCAAATCCGGGCTCCAAGCTGATCAGCGTGGCCTGGGGCCGGGCCCTTCGCAGGGCTGTGCCTCTGGCCATCTGTAACACCACCTGTCCTGGTCCTCAGGTCCACCCAGAGGACGGTGAGGAGGAGGCCAGCGCTGGCAGGTGCCGTCTACTGTGGATCAAGCACACGGGAGAGTCCTGACCTCACAGGGGCCTCGTGGAACTCACTGCTGCTGCCAAGTCAGGGGAGGGGCTGCCCCAAGACAGGGCACTCGGGGCTGGTGACCGCTCATCTCCTGACCCGGGTGCCGGTGACACAGGTGTGTTGAGCTCATGAACGCCTGTCAAGGGTGCTTTCCTGTAAGAACGTACTGTAGAAAGTTCTAACGGCAAAGTTTCTCTGGACCGTCAAGACAGACTGGGCAGCATGGCTCCCTGGAAGGACGTCCCCTGTGACCGGGTGACTGGCGCCTTCCACCCTCGCTGGGCTCTGCTCCGGGCAGCTCCTGGGTCCCCCATCTGGCCTCTCCCCTTTGCCTCCCCTTCCCACCTGGAGTTGCTGGTGCCGGCTTGCTGGACACAGCACCTCAATGACGGTGCTCCCATTGGGCAGCCTGCGGAGCCCCGACCTGTGCCCACCTGTCATCCTGCAGGCCTGGCCTGGCTCCTCCTCCTGCATCCTCCTTCCTCCCAGAAAGCTCCTGCCCCAAGGATGCGTGCAGCACCAACAGCGGAGATTTGAACCCCCAGACCCGAGACGCAAAGCCGCCTGTCACAAAGTGGGGGTGAGCGTATCTCCCCACTCCGCGCACTGCTCCCAGTGGAAAGGAGGGGAAGGTCAAGCAGGCTCCGCTCCGGCAGAGACGGAAGGAACTGACCCTCGAAAAGTACCACCCTTCATCCTAATTGCTACCTGAAGGCGCGATCTCGTCATCTCCATTTTGCAGCTGAGAAAACTGAGGTTCAGAGAGGGTGCGTGCCTTGCCTGGGGCACCCAGCCCGCTAGCCATAGAGCCCGACTCATCCACAAGCCAGGGGGGCCCCGGCTCCAGCCCACGGGCCCACTCCTCATTGTGCCGAGGCAGGCGGCCCAATGACGGGGACCAAAGGGGAAAGAACCCACCTGCTGGCCACCAGGGAGACCTGGCGTCTCCTGCACTCTTGGCTCTTCTGGGCCAATCAGGAAGATAATGGGGTCGGCTGCTTCCTTAACGAAGGAACCCAGAAGACGGCACTGACCACAACGAGTGAGGAACAGATCCGAGTCCCGGGCCGGTCAAGTCACTTCCTTCTTCGCTTTTGTACCAACTCATCCCGTGTGGACATGAAGCTGTGCACACTGGGCCCCTGTGTCCCCATCCCTGCGGCTGGATCCCACGGCTGGAGACCCCTGCTGGATGGCTCCCCCCAGCCCTCAGAGACGCAGGGTCAGGCGCCTACAGAATCATTTCTACTCCACGGCTGAGATTTGCCACTTGGCTACCAGTACCAACAGCACCGGTGGCCTGTCCTCAGAGGGACCTGTCCTTCCTCTGGAAGGGATCTGACTTCCAGTTAGAGAATCTACGTGGCCTGCCCGGCAGAACAGACATGCCAGCCCTGAAGTATTGCAGAAATTCCTGCAATAGCTGAGTTAAAGGCACAGAGAAGTTGGGTGGCTTGTCCAGTCACACAGCAAGTGGTAAAGCTGGGGTCTGTACCCAGTCAGCACTTGGTCACTAGAGTACGGCCTGCCTTCTCAGGGAGACGGACATGCACAGGACCCATAGCACCAAGGACAGTGATGTTGTTCTATCAGTTTCCTTTTCTAATGTTTTATTGGTGCGTTACAGTTGTTCTAACATCAGGTCGTCTGACACCATCGCTCAAGCGGAATCCAACCTGCTCCACAGCGGCTCCCAGTCGCCCCCTCCCCTCCCCAACCCCTTCCCATTCTTCAAGCTACTCGTCTTCCTGCTATTTATTCATAGTTCTGTTTTTTTAAATTAGTGCTTTGCAGATTTCCAAAAGGGGGAATTGACATTCTTTTTGTGTTTAAATTCACGAGACTCCTTTCTAACGGTCGCTGAACTGAGGCTCTTGCAAGCCCAGAGAGAAGCGTGTACAAACATTTTCCTTTAAAAATGCAATCATTTCCCAGAGAGAAAAGGCAGCCAGTCGATCCACGTTAGTATAAATGAGACCCATCGGCTTTACCTCTTAGCACTGGATGTCCACAGCCCTGAAAGGACCGGTTTGGTGGACAAGGAGGTGCCCAGCACAGGAACGCCGCCTGCGTGGACCGGTGGGGACACGGTGCCAGAGGGGCGGTTCTGGGCAGAACCTGCAGCCACGCGCGCTGGCAGGCTACAGAAGAAAGAGAGCCAGCCGGGCGAGTCGGTGCTGAACGATGCCCGGGCGGGGCCGTTCCCCCCGACTCCCGAGTCCTGGGACAGCACTTCCGAGGCCACACTGAGCCAGCTCCGTGGGCGCACGGAGGGACTCGCGCTTGGCCACCGCGGAGGCAGGAGGGGTGGGCGCCGCCCAGGCCAACCGGGCAAGATTGCCCTGTGGCACCTCTGCCCCCCAGTGACCCAGAAGCAGGTGTCCCACCCTCCCTCCTTCCTGGGAAGTCCCCTGTCCCAGAGGGCGGGGTCTAGAGGCCTGGGCCCCCGCGGCCCTCCACCACCTTAGCTGGGCCAGGCCAAGCATAGCCGCCGTGGCTCCGCTAGGAAAGGGGACCTGTCTCAGGGTTCTCTCACTTTTATGGGTACTGGAGTCCAGAGGGGACCAGGACGTGTGGGGTGGTCATCTGTGTACCTGGTCTTGGTCTGGTCTGGGCCCCAGGAACAGGCTGGAGCGCTGTGGGGAGGAGTGAGAGTCTACCTGTCCTCCTGGGACCGGAGGCTTCCTACTGCTGGGCAGACGCAGAACACAGGCTGTTACAGAAATAGCACAGGCAGAGCACAGAGAAGTTAGGTAGCTTTTGCAAGGTCACACAGTGAGCAGCATATTTGGGATTTGAACTCGGGCTGCCTGGGTGTTGAACGCAGTCTCTTTGTCACTGCGTAACCCTGTCTCCCTCTGCTCAGGACAAAGGTCTTCCAAGGGGCTGCCCTTTGCAAAGCCCTCGTGACTCTCTGAAGCACACGAGGTGCCCTTTAAGTTCTGTGCTTCTAACCCATGTCTGTTCTGGACCTGGTCGTGTTGTACTGCAATTATTTCTCTGTCTTTACATTTGGGCCATACGAGCCCTGGCAGTCTTTGGAATTAGAAAAGAAATTCTCCTCAAGACATTGTGATTCCATCTGCTGGCATGTTGTTATGAGAGAGAGACATCCGCATCTGTGATTTGAATGGCATCCTCTAGGGCTGTGCAGTGCACACCCTGCACAGCTGCACTGGTCTGTTACTGGACCTTGACACACTCCTTGAGAAACCTGCCTGTGATTTCACACTGGTGCTCCAGCTCCTCGCTCAGCCCAGCAGCCAGCGGGGTGCAGTCCACTCCCATGGGCTTGACTGCAACGTTGCTGGAGAACTCAGCTCTGAAGGCAGGGCTTTCAGCCTCTCCTTACGAGACCAAGGGATGGGGCTGTGGGCTCCGCCCCGTCTCTGCCTACTGGCGAGGCTGTTGGGCTGTGGGGCTGCTGGGTGCCGTGCAAGGGTCCTCCTCTGGATCACGTGGACAGAGCGGCCATAGAATCATTTCTTCTCAGTCCCTTCTCCCATTTCCCAGATGCCCTTACATCAAGAGGTATCTCCTTCCTCTGGTCAGTGACTCTCTGGTCACTTGTCCACACCAGGCCTCGAGAGCACTGTCCAAAGTCCTACCTTGCATTCAGTAAACACCCTGCCCACAGAAAGATGGGGGAAGACCAAGGGCGGGAGAGCCCGTGCCCAGGCCCTTCAGGGCCCAGGAGGGAAACCAAGCGAATGGACTTTCCATTGCTGCAGGACGTGACCTCGTCACAAGGCCAAGTGCTATCCTGCCTGATGCTCCGCCAGCTTCACATAATGAGGTCAGGGTTCAAGGTCAAGGGTAGGAGAGCGGCAGTCTCACGGTCAGGCCCCGGAGCCTCCTGTCCCCGGTCAGCTGCCTTCGGACTGGCTGCTCGGCGCGTGATTGCAGATGGGACCATGGCCGACTCTAATGTCGGTACCCGCTTAAAATGGCCACGGGTGCCGCCTGCCCCTCCCACGCCCACCCTCCAATCCCCAACAAGCAAGTTCACATCTTGCAAAGTTCCTCCAGCCTGTGTTCAGCCCTCGCTCCTGACGCAGCTCATAAATTCCACTGCCATTGTCTCCATCACCTGATCCCATGCAATCTCTCCCTGAGATGGTGCTGGGTCAGGAGAGGAGGGACGGCCCTTGCTCCTTCCTTCTGCAGAGCACTGGTGGCCCCCGAGTTCCAGCCCAGTCGGTTGCCAACATAAAGGCCCATATATATCACCAAAGATGCTCCAGGATTTCACAGCGGCACCGGAAGGTGACAGGGCGGCTTTCCATCAAGATACGGGCAACACTTCATTTACAAGTCAATGCTGCGAAGCGTGGATTTCTTCCCTAGGTGACGGACACCTGGCGTTTGGAAAGTAACAGTAACAGGAAATTCTCTTCTATCCAGATGGGGTTTCAGTCCTTGTTGGAGGAGGGAGATCTGATTTGGGAGCTGCTGATCTGAGCTCCTTGTATCCATCCTGCCTAATGGGAAATCCTTTGCCCTAAGCAGGTGTCAAGATCAAGGTGAGGCTA
Organism: Sciurus carolinensis; assembly: GCF_902686445.1. Classification (NCBI taxonomy): domain Eukaryota; kingdom Metazoa; phylum Chordata; class Mammalia; order Rodentia; family Sciuridae; genus Sciurus; species Sciurus carolinensis. The sequence continues at coordinate 188,728,443 of NC_062214.1, read as the reverse complement.
GGCTGCCTCAGCCGGCCGATGGGAACTCACATCCTACAGAATGACATTTCTAACTCGGTGTGCGTGAAATCAGCAGAGGGTTCTTTTCCCAAGAAACTGCATCTAGAGAACAGAGTATACCACCGAAAATGCATTTTAAGATCAACGGAAGCCTGAATAAATTAGCAAGGCTCTCCCCAGGTATCGCCCGAGAGCGCTGGCATTTAAACGTCCTCTAACAAGGCTCCACACAGACTGTGACGATAGTTAATTAAGATTCTAAATCTTGCCAGAATCCCCCGAAGCAGGATGCTTGATCACCCTCAAAGGCTGCAGTCACGGAGTGTGTCGTCAGATTTAAATCATCAACATCCGTGACCTTGAACATCTCACCCTGGGACAGAAGCAGGCCTTGGGTTGAGGGTGGAAGGAGGGGGTCACCCCCAGGGGAAGGCAGGCTAGACAGGCCATCTCTCTGGGATTCCCACCAAGGGCGGGAGACCCAGGGTGTCCAAACGGCCACAGCAATCCCCTCCCCACCTTGGCAGGCATCAGGAAGGGGATGGCCCAGGCTGATCCAGGTGGCGGGGCTGGGAGGGAACCTGTCCAAGTAGCCCCAGGCTGGTGGGTCCCAGGAAGCAAAGAGCTGAGGCCGAAAGGCCTTTTCTAACAACCTGAGAGGCTTCAGAAAGGAGCAGGAGGTATCAACGGAAACAGGCAGTGCTGGCCAGGACCCAGGGCCTGGTGCGTGCCAGGCCCCGGGGCAGCCTCCTCCTGTGGCTCTCCTTCCTGCCCCTGCCCTGCGTCTTCCTGCTGCTTCAGTTGAAACCCCTTGGAAACCAGCTAGCAGTACATCCCAGCTACTCGGGAGGCTGAGGCAGGAGGATCACTTGAGCCCAGAAGTTCAAGGCCAGCCTGGCAAGATAGGAGACCCCATCTCAAAACACACACACCCCTCTTGGGGGCTGGGTGGAGCTCAGCCACAGAGCATGGCCTGGTTTGTGCAAGGCCCTGGCTTTGATCCCCAACACTGCAAAAAATAAAGACCAATAACCCCTCAATGCCAGTCGGGGGCCTCCTCCTCCGGGGGCTCCGGCACTATTGCCCTGCAGGAAGCTCGCCCCTCCTTCCCGAGCAGGGGCCAAGCGAGCCACTTGGCTCCTTTCAGATTCATCTCCCAGCCAAAGACAGAAACCCAAACAACTCCAGGCCATGATGGTTCACAATCAGTCACAGACGGCGGCTCCTCATGGTGGCCAGCGGCTCTCCCCATACCACCAGAAGCCAGGCAGGAGCAGGAGGGGCTCATTTACTGTGGAATCCAGAGAACAGATGGTCCAAATGCAAATTTCGGGGGATCCACTGTGAGGGATTCCACACCAGCCTCAACGTCAGAGCAACGGAGAACCCCCTGTGAATCCCACCGCAAGAGGGGCGGAGCTTGGTCCCTGTGCCCAGTGCCACGCTGAGCAGTCACAGCCAGCGATGAGGACGGACACACGCCTCCCACCCTACGGATCCTCACCAGGCTAAGAAAAAGGCTGTCAGGGCTCCAAAGGCGCCGGGGACTCACCTGCAGGCTTGCCAGGTGGGTCCCCACCGAGTCTCCAGGGCAGCCTCCGCGTGGCAGCCTCCAGCACAGCCGGACCCCGGGACCCCATCTGCTCTAGCAAGTCCTGGGGAGGGGGCACGGGGACAGCAGCCCCGGGGAGCCAACCGGAGGCCCCGTTAGCTTTGCCAACGTGACAGACCGGCGCCCAGATACGAAGAAGAATCCCAACTGCCCAGGAGACACGGGAAAGAACAGGTAACTGACAAAGTGGAACCGAGTCCCACGCCCCGTGCAAGACACACCTGGCCCCAGACACGAGCTACCGAGGGCACGAGGAGAAGCCCAGGGCACACGTCAACACACGCCGTTGGGCTGTGGATAACGGGGACGCATTCCTCGGTGGCCCCTGCTCCCTCCTGAGTCTACCCCCGCCCCCCGTCTCTCATCAGGAGCACAGGTTCCTGTGTCCTTATTTTTTTTTTTTTTAATTTATCTTTTTACACCACTGTCCACGAAGGAAGCACTGAGGTCACCCAACTCTACCCAGGTGACAAAGGACTCTGTGAAGACCAAGTGTCATGCCAGGGTGCACTGTGGGGCGGGGGAGGGTGGGAGTGCGATTTGTTCAAATGACGTACATGCAGGTTCCAGTCCGATTTGTAGCAAATGATAAGACAAAATATGCAAACAGGGCCAAGGCAAGCAGCCCTCACCAAACCGCGCCGGCAGAGGAGCTGAACCAATGGGGATTTCTTCTGAATTTAAAGCAAGAAGAGCGGCGAGGAAAAACTTCAACCATCTCAAGACAACGGGGTCTCCCAAAGCCCACACATCCCCCGACTGCAGGGACATGTGGGCAGACAGAGCTGGGAGCATCGTCAGTGACTGAGTGGAATCCAGATTCCTTCAGTGTCCTGTGTTAGGGCCCTCGAACTCTAAAAACGCACTCAGTTTAGATTACAAATAAAAAGTCTCAGCAAAGCAGCCCTTAATAGCTTGCTTAGGTAACTAGCGTCCCTTAATTATCTCTGCAAATGAAGTTTTTGGTGCTAGCTATACGTGCAAACAGAGATACAGAGATAGCACTGGCCAGTGAGGGTCCCTGAAGGCTTTGGTCTAGCCCAAGCCTCAGCTCTGAGGGTCCTGAGCTAGACCTTTGCAACACTGCATCTTGCCAAACATAGGCAAGACTAGTAACCCAGGGCCCCCCAGCCTCCTGCCAGGGTCAGGCAGAAACAGCTGACTGAGCCTGGCAAAAAAAATGGACCCCAGTTTCCTCACCACCTCTAAAGGGCCTGGGATGACCCCTGCAAACCCATCTCAGGTCAGGTTGGGGGCTCTGTTCAAGCTGCCTCATCCGCCCAGACCCTCACAGACCCTTCCCGCCTACCTGCATCCCCTGGTCTTCTGCCACCCTGGGCGTGCCCAGTCACATCCTGCTCTGGCTTCTGCGTGAACCTGCAGCTTGAGCCCCCCGCCTGTCAGGTGGCATCTCTCCTTGGTTGGAGGGAGCTGGGATTTTTTGCCCAGAGGCAGAAATACCCAGGGAGGGAGTCTGACTTGTCTTCTCTCCTAGTCCACCCATCAGTAAAACCTAACACTTAAAAAGAACATGTGAACGGTACTGCCCACATCATACAGAAGGTGGGCATTAAGTAGATATTTCTGGTTCAGGGTCGTTTTAAAGGTTATTTGAAGAATAAACCAAGTTTCTACTGAAATAACACTATCCGATCCTAATCTCCCTTATGATTATTTTGAACAAAATTTTATGTAGGATTAAGTGTCACAGTAAAAACAATGATATTACAGTCGAGGTGATTTCCCATCTGGATTACTATTCCACTGCTGGCAGGCATCCGGGTCTCTCCTGCATTTTTAAAACATTACAAATGGATGTGGTTTCCCCAAGCCAAGAAAAACATGCTGATTTATAAAGACAGAAAGTGACCAAAACAAAATGTGAGAATTAAAGATCAAGGAGAATTAGGAACTGCAGCGCTGGGTCTATCAGAATGGACCGGACACTGGGTGAACTGGACACTGGGTGAACTGGACATGGCAGTGTCCACCTACCATGCTCCCCTGAACCATTCATGCTGCAGGGGACAGTTGGTAACCATGGTGAGGAGAGTGACAGAAGGTCCCAGGACCTCCAAGCAGCCACTGCTCCTCAGAGGCTTCCAGAAGAGGTACTGGCCATGACAGTCTAGATTCTCTGCATGATGGGCAGGGAAAGCCAGCCCGAACTGACCGCTTCACCCTCTTCGCTCTTGGCCACCTAGGAGGCCTCCGCCGGGCCTCTCTTCAGGTGCGTCTGGGTCTGGGCAGGCTCCTGTGACAAAATTCCTTACACTGGTCATCTGTACACAAGTCTATGGCTCAGAGTTCACAGGGCGGGGAAGCCTAAGATCAAGGCGCCAGCAGATTCCGGGTCAGGTGAGGCCTGCTCCTGTGGTTGGTGGCTTCTATGGACCTCGCAAGATGGAAGTGGACAACAGGCTCTGGCCAGACTCTTAGAAGGGCACTCATTCCTCACTTCACAAAAGTCCCCCGCTTCTAAAACAACCACACTGTGGAGTAAGTCTCCACATATGAATTCCAGGGGTATCTGCAGCCAGGCAGCTCCTGTTGCCAGGCCCCGGGAGTCTCTGTGAGGAAACACTGGCTCTCCAAGAGGCCTGAACGGCAACCACAAGGCAGACTGAGATGTGCTGTCAGGGCCAAATCTGCCACCAACACCCAGATGGGAGATGCTGTGGCCTTCAGATATAAACCCAGGTGGCATTTACGGTAGAAAATAGCCCCAGAGTACCAGGATCAGGGCCCAGAGCTCTGCAAGACAGCCTGAGGGGGCTTTCAGAGAGACCCTATGCGGTTCCTGCCAAGCTGAAACCCAGCCAGGAGGGCAAGACCCAGACCCCAGGGGAGAAAGGAAGCAAATTCTCTGCTGTCATCTCATCTTTCAATGATCCCGATTTACAAATGAGACATCAGCCTATCAGGAAACGAAAAGGAGACATATCCGTGTCCTAAACACTAACCTCTGGGTCCAGAAGTCCTGTCTTCCTTCTAGATCACACTACAGTGAGCTTCTGATACTGTTGAAAGAGAAGAGTCAATAAAATCTCTAGATGCTGAGGAGGAGGGAAGAGCCGGCTGAGACAGGAGCCAGCAGAGTGTCCGCAGGTGGCCAGGCAGGTGGCTGTGGTGCTGCCCGGGCCGCTGGGTCAGCACTGGCCACACTGGGAGCCTCACACAGGGGCCATGAGAGGGCTCCACGGCCATGGCGCGCTCTGCTGGCACCAGATGGGGGTCGCTGGGAGCCCAGCTGGGGTTTCCACACAGCAGACAGAGGAAGGGAGGACACCTCTGCTCTGCCCAGGAACCCACTGGCATCTGAGCAAGTGAGCAGAAGAGGCCGGAGCTACCCAAGAAGACGGCAGGCGCAAGTGGAGAGGCGGCCAGGGAGTCTGAGTCACGGGCCACGCGGGAGCCCAAGGGCGAGGGAAGATGTGAGCAGCAGGGTTAGCCCAGGGAAGGCACCGGAAACGAGCCCGCTCACCAGAAACGGCAGGGGCCCCAGGGAATTGGGACAGGGAGGAGGCCACACTTCTGGGGACGCTGAGACAGGGGAGGCTGGGGAAGGAGCCCCAGCTGGGCACAGAGGCGGTGGCTTTGCCATGAAAGAGCTTAGTGACCTGAGCAAGTTATTACCCCTCTGCCCCCAAAGCCACATAACCATCTCCATCTAGGTCCCTGTGGGCAGGACCCCCGGGGATGCACAGGGAGATGGAAAAGCCACAGGGAAAGGCTCGGGGCCCCTGGTGGGCTGGATCTCCAGGGGCTGAGCTGGCCCTGGCTGTGCAGACCCCCGGGGTGGACAGGCCACCCAGGAGCAGCGGGTCCTGGGAAGAGCAGGGGTTTGACCGAGGTCTGGTTCAGATCCTAGCTAGGGAGCTAGCCTCTCCGCCCAGCGGCACTGCCAGGGAGCCTCGGTGTGCTCACCGGGAAAGGGGCGGGGCAGCGCTGCGCTGGTGGGATCCTGGGGAGCACGCTGGCCGACCTCAAGAAGGAAGGGGTCACAGGGGCCTGGGGATCCAGAGCCGGGCAGGGTGAACCTCCACATGTGACCGCCGGGATCCAGCCGTCTGCTCGGGCGGATGGGCTGCTTCGCACACTCAACTCACACACGCGCACACGCACGTGCACACTGACCCTGCTGCCTCCCCTCGGCTTGTTTTGGAGCAAATCTGAGGCGTCGTGCCCTTTCTGGTGGAAATGGCCGCGTGCATGTACCCACAGCGGTTGCTGCGGCTGGTGTTCAAAGCACCAGGTCCAGACGGGAGGCGCCCTCTGCTCCGTGTGCGAGTGACAGGCTGACAGACATCTCCTGGGTGCCGGTGTCAGCAGGCCCACTCTGGGGTCTGAAGCCCTTGACACCTGCACACGATAGCCTGGCACCCCTCCACATCCCACGTCCCAGAACCACCTCCTGGAGAGGGACCCCCGTGGGCCTGGACCAGCAGATGGATGGAGACGCCTCAGATGTCCTCTCTCCCGTTCCTGAGGGGCTGCGGGGGCCACACCAATGCTGACGTGAACCAGGGGGAAGGGCCAGGCCACGGTGGCCAAGGTCCATCCTGGAGGACAGGCATCCCAAGGCAAAGCCTGTGGACCTTCTTCAACCAAAAAGAAGGTAGGGAGGTGGCCACCAGGAGCCCAAAAGAGCCACAGAGGGCAGAGCAGGTGCAGCCTGGGACAGGCAGCTGCAGAACCGCGACCTCAGCCCTGTGCTGGGGAGGACCCACCCCCGCAGGCACAGGGAAGGGAGCCCAGGGTCTCCTGCACCCTGCGGATGGAAACCTCTCACAGCTTCTCTGAGGTCCCTCAAGGCCTGGTCAGGTGACAAGAGAGGAAAAGCAGGTGGGAATGGGACAGGGAGGGAGGCGGGGGGCTGACCCAGGCCAACAGTGAGTACCACGCCCGGAGTTTAGAAATAGCATGGACGGTCACAGCCTGGCCGTGGGACCCAGCAGCCCCTGGGCACACGTCCTGAAGATCTGGGGCACGGACTTGAAGCCCAGAGCTCTGCACACGCGCGTGCTCTGGACACACGGTTCAGGAGGCATGGGCCCCCTTCTCCACCGGGAGTCGTGACTGAGCTTCTCCAGAGACCCCCCCACGATGGGCCTTATTAACAGAATGGCCGCCGAAACTTCTACCAAGAACTCAGAGTGGTCTGAGACCCCCGCTTTCTGTGAGGCCCAAGGGCTCGGTCTGGCGAACTTGATAATGTCCAAGAACCGTTACTTTGCCTTCTGCAGTAAAGCCCTGTGAGGCCTCTGCCTGGCCTGAATACAGGACAGAGCGACGGTTACGGACCCACCGCTGACCTGTACCCACCCCACCGAGCGTAGACCCAGGCACTTCCAGACTCCAGGTCTGGCGGAGACTTTTGGGCCATGGCTACTCGGGCCCACGGCAGCTGACAAGCTGCTTCCTGCTAATTCCCCAGCTGCTGGGCCTCCTCTGTCCGCCGTTGGCCATGGCTGATGGGGAAGAGCGGCCATGGCCACGGGATGAACACCTGGGGCACACGTGGACACGGAGACCCAGTCTCAAAAAGAAAGGAAGCCCTGATGCCTGGACAGCACGGGACACCAGGCTGACGAAGGTTCTAGAAATCCGAACAGACCAAACCCTCCTCCTAGTAACCCTCCCTGTAACACATCAGTTCTGGAGTGTGATTTTGCTGTCGTGGGCACGCCTTGCCTTTGCTCTTGATAAGGACGGTCCTGAAATTTCAGGTAAATGTTGATTACAGAAACCGTGGCCTGCAAAAGCCTGTCTTGTGCTGATCACTTCCAACGCCACTTTACCCAAAGGTCCTGGCCACGGGCCCTTCTGGGGAGCTGAGGAGTATATTTTCCTGCTTCAGCTGGGAGGAAAAAACACCAGACCAGACAATGCCCGGGAGGTAGTCAAAAATCCACGTCGCTCCGTGTTTCCTGGGTTCATATCTCATTTGAGTCACGCCAGAGTCGTTAAATGCTGTGCCCCAGACTCGTCCCAGCTGCAGAGCCGCCTGCTCTCTGCTGAAGGCTCTCGGCGGCTGTGAGGGTCCAGCCGGGCACAGATCTGGGACACACTCACCCCCACCCGGGAAAGGTGGGCCCAGGACTGGGAAAGGAAGTGGCATCTGCATCTAGAGGGCTCTGGGACAGGCGGGCAGACAGCTTCGTCCACCCCTGCCCAGCGTCCGTTCATTTATAAACCGTGGGGCCATCCGCGCCGGGTGCCTGGCTGGGGTAGAGGCAGCTAGTCGGAGGGTCCCGCAGCCCAGCTCTGTAGAGTAGGGAGGCCAGGCGGGGAAGCAGGCGGCCCTGGGCTTGAGCCTACCTCTCATGGGTAGGGTGGGGGCTAAGTCCAGTGGCCGCAGAGAAGGAAGCCCATTCCTCCCACAAGCCGACAGGCAGCGTTCCAGAAGGCAGGGGACGTGCACCCACCTTACACACCATGCAGGCCACATGCCGGGGAGGAGAAGGAAGGGCGTGCACGCCACAGGGAACAGCATGTGCAAAGCGGAACGCCGGGCTGCGGCACTGGTGTGGCTGACTCCACCCCCAGCGGTCACCTCCGCATAAGCATCTCATTTCTCTCAGTGTCCTTCAGGGTCTGTGCAGACAGGTGCACAGGAAGCGCGGGGGGACACACAGGCCAGAGGGCAGGGTGTGGGGCCAGACATGGTGCCCTCGAAGCTCAGGCCAGGCTGTCACTGAGCTTAACCTCTGCTGCCATGAGGACCCTGCGGTATTGATGTGGAAGTGACAGGGACATTTCTGCTGGTTACCAAGACAACTGTGAGGCCATGTGAAGGAGGGACTGGGGACGCCCAGAGGCAGGCAACCAGGCAACTGCCCCATAGTCCACACTGGCCAGTAGAGGCCAGGTCGGGGGGTGGGCGAAGGCCAGAGCTGACAGAGCAGCCATGGCCTGGCACCCGTGAGTGGACAGACCTCCCTGGAAGCCCTTCTGACTCCAGCGGCCTTTCTAGCCCAACAGGCCTCAGGGCCCAGAGAGGCACACTTCCCGCCTCTGCCACTGGAGGGCAGAGTGCCCCAGGCAGGACCCTGGTGGAGCCCCAGAGTCGGGTCTGGAAAGGCCGGGTTCCAAGGGCTTCCCAAGGATGCATCCCAGCCTCATCCATGCAGGACCCAGAGGAGGCAGCGTGGACCTGCACTGCAGTCCCCACTGTGACCTTGATGGCAGCCTCTCCCTTGGTTTCTGCCTCCAGGTTACCAGCTGACACCAGCACAGCCTCACATGCAGACATGGTTCTGAGAACGGTGCTCAAAGCTGCAGAGCAAGCTCGCTCTGCCCTCGGAACAAGGGTCTCTTCATCATCGTTCCTCGCTACGGACAGAGCCATCTCTTCTCTTATATATGTTCCCCTTTTCCTGTAGCCAGGTCTTGAAGCCAGAAGCCTGGTTGTATCTCTCTTAATATTAAACTTAATATTTCTGTTTGCAGAAAAGGCAGGAGCACTACAGACCATTTCCAAGAGATCAAAGGAGCACGAAGAAGACGGAACAACTCACTCAGAAGTGACCATTCGACTTTTGGGCTACAACTTTATGTATTTCTTAACTGTATACAGTTGTCCCTTGGTATCAGAAGGGGACTGGTTCCTAGGGCCCCGTGAATACCAAAGTCCATGGATGTGCACCCCTTAAATGAAATGGTGTGGCACCTGCCTCCGGCCTGCCTGCCTTCTCTAGCAGGCTTCAAGTCATCTCCACGTGGCTTACAATTCCTGACTCAGGGAAAACACGTGCAAACAGTTGCTGTGCTGTGTCATTTAGGAAAAGATGACAAGAAAAAGCAGCCCGTCTGCCTTCAGCACAGAGGCGACTTTTTAAACAATGCTTCCGGCGTGCGGTGTGCTGAAGCTGCAGATGCAGACCCTCCGGGCAGAGCGCTGATGGTCGCCATGGGTCCAGACTGGACTTGGGCCTTCCTGTCTTGCTCTCCATGTCGCTTCCCCCACCCTTGAAATAACCTGGAGTTCAGATGCTTAATAGTATGAAAAGCTGGTGGACTTATTCAGCACCCAGCACCAGCTCTGCCCCCACCCCGGCTAAGTCCTCCGGGAGGTCACAGGGACACGGCCCAGCAAGAGTTCGACAGACACCAAAGAGGCGCACTCAACTCTCACCCCCCTTGACATTCGAGAAGGACCTGGTGGGCACTTCCATGTGCCAGGCACCATGTCAGGCGAGGAAAACCAGCAGTGACCAAGACAGACGAGGCCAGCTCTCAAGGGCTCACATCTGAAGGCAGAGCACCCGGCAACGTGCAAGTAAAACCCAGGGAAATCATGGCAGTTCTGGTGACATGAAAGCCAGACTGTGCTAGAGCCACTTGTGACGGGGCAGTCTGGGAAGGCTTCTCTGAGGAGGTGACGTGTAAGCTGGGGCCTGGATGACTCAAAGGAGCCACCATGTCAAGACCCCGCACAATTGTTCCAGAAAAGGGGAACAGAAAGTGCAAAGGCCCTGAGGCAGAAAGGGGTTGGAAAGAAAACCGGCACAGATCATCAGGAGGGGGTCGACTGACCCTCTTCAAACCACAAGACAGAGGTGGCAGGTACGAACTGCTATCATAAATGAGGTTTCTTTTAAGAACTTAAATGCATTTTAAAATAACCTACCGAGTTTCCTACGCTCTCTGAGTGGGGATTAATTAGCAACAGCGTGCCTGGAGTCCAGCTCAGCCCTTGACCTCTAGAAGCTCTGCCCGCCCGCCTCAGCACGGGTGCTGCACATGGAGCAGAGGCTCCAGTGGAGCCCTGGCCTGCAGGTCCAGCGTCCTGTGCTGGCCCAGCTCTGTGTGACCCTGGACAGGCACCATGAGCACCTTCCGGAGCCTACAAGTCATTCCCGCCCCAATAACAGGAGCCCGTGAGGGCTGCCACCCCTCAGGCCCGGGGTGGGAAAGCAGCCTGTCTCGTGCAGAGAAGCCCCGTCTGGCGTGGGGCGAGCAGATCATCACAGATTATCCGAATCCCAGCGCTGACAGCATCTGCCCAGATGCCAGGAGCACCTTCCACCAACACCCAGCTGCCAGGAGGGCACGGTGCCCTCCCAGCATGGGGGCTGAGGTGGCCGAGTGCCAGCCCCCTTCATAAGTGACCCAGGATCTGAGGGACTAGAAGGCAGGCTGGCCACCTCCCAGGAAGCAGCCTGTCCCCAGGGCCCAAGGTTCCCTCGTGGCCTCTCTCAATGGCAAGGAACCCTCTCTGTGCCCTTCGCTGCTGCCCGCCTTCCCCTGTGCAGGGACAGCTTTGGCGTCCAGTGCTGTGTCCTCCTGCCTTCAGTGTCTGAGCTCCCAGCATGCCCCGCAGGGTGGCCACGGGGGCTGGACAGTCAGCAGGTGAAGTCCTGACCTCGAGGGTCTGTCACCAGGGCCGCCTGCCCTAGGAGGGCTGTGCAGGGGATCAGAGGCGGGGAGGGGTGGAGGGCGGAGCCAGGAGGACTGAGCCCGGGGGCGGGGCTTCAGTCCAACCCTGGGGGCGGGGCTTTGTCCAACCCTGGGGGCGGGGCTTCAGCCCAGGGCAAGGTGTGAGCAAAGATGGGGCAGGAGGTGGTGACTTGGTGGGACAGTAGGTCGGCGTGGGTGGACAGGTGGTGGCAGAGGGGGTGAGCATGACTGCCCGCCTCAAGGGAGCAAGCCTGAGCCTGGCAGCTCTGGCACTACCAAGGTGGCACCAGTGGCGTCCAGGCAGCCAGCGTCCTGGAGGTGGCCCTCTCTGGGGCCCCGGCAACCCCAGGCCTTGATTGGGAAGGGGATTCCCAAGGGGAGGAGAGGGCAGGGGACTTCCTGCCACACACACCGCACCACTGTTCCCCATCTCTGCCATGCTGGGCCCTTTCCCTCCCACGTTGTCCCCACAGTCGCCCGGGACCCCCGCAGCCTGCAAGGAGGTGGGCCTGACCTCGCCTGTGGGTCCTAGATCTGCTGAGAAGGTCAGTACGGTCACTCGACCGACTGCCCGCCCACCCGAGCTCAGTGGACCCTGTGGCTGGAGCGGCCAGCTGAGGCGCCCGCCCTTCGCGGATGGAGAAGCGGGGACCTGCCCAGCCAGCGCGCCATCCACCACCCCGCCTCTCAAAGCCACCGCACAGGCTGGGCTTGCTCTGGTTCCAAGGTACCGTTTTGCACCATGTTTAATAAAGACATCTGCTTTATTGCTGCCATTAATTTTTACTTCTTAAAATTAAAAACTTCCAGTATTAAAACATAAATGATATTTTTCAAAACAACCAGAAAAGAATATGAAATTCCCAGCACATAAAAATGACGGCTGCCTGAGGAGACAGAGGTGCTCACCACCCCGATTTGAGTTTTACTCCTTATATATGAGTTGAATCACCATCCTGCACCCCATGAAGGGTCACAAATTTTTCGTGTCTCAAAAAAATGTTTGCTTAATTAACTTAAATTCAAACTCCCCTTCAAAAGACACCAATCAAGGAAAATGAAATGAATGGGGTGAAATTCTACAGTGCAGGAGTCTGGCAAAGCACTTGAAATCAAATCAATCAGAAAAAAATATGTAATAAAAATTGGACAAAGACTCTAGTGACTTAGGAGGCTGAAGCAGGAGGATGGCAGGTTGGAGGCCCTCCTGGGCAACTTAGCGAGACCTTGTCTCAAAATAAAAGATTAAAAGGGCTGAGGATGCGGCTTAGTTGTAGAGCACCCCTGGGTTCAATCCCCAGTACCAGGAAAAAAAGAAAGAAAAAAACCCAGAAAATTGGACAAAGACTTCGAGCCACCATGGGTGGGGTGGGGAAGGACAGGCAGTAAATACCTCAAAGGTGCTCAGGCCTCTGTTCTTCAAGGAAGTGCACATCGAAACCACAGAACGGAGACGGCGGTCAGGACAGGAAGCGGTGAAAGCTCCCGCACGGTTGTGTCTGACAGAAAGCCCGCGAGCGAGGTGCAGAGACCACCGCCGTGCAGGGAGTCTCCTCTGCACCCAGCCGAAGCGAGGCCCGAGCCCCCGACAGGCAGGAGCAAGGGTGTCAGGGTGGCCCCACAAAGTGGACAGGCCCAGGGCTCCTGTGTCTGCCGGGGACCTTCAGGGCCGTCTCTCCCCTCCTTCCCCAGACTGTCCTGCCTTTCAGGGAGGTATGGACACCTGCTCCACCCTGGCTGGACACCAGGGTCACCGGCCTCCTCCACCACCATCATGGAGCAACCAACCACCAGGACCCTCCACTCCGTCTCTCCTCTCCTCCCAGGGCTGTGGCTGAGCCGCAGGTCACATCACCACATGGTGGGTTCGAATGTGCCCCGTCCCCGTGGCTCACTCTCAGGCCCAACCCCTTCTGCGTGGCGGGTCTCTGAACAGATCCTCCCTTCCTCTGGGGTGCACATCTGTCACTCAGTACCTGAGACCCCGCCCCTGCAGCTCCACCCTGTCACCACCCGTCCCCTCTGCCCCGCCCCCTCCTCTGGCGCCATCGGCCTGTCTTCCATCCCAGCTCAGGTGTCACCTCCCCGATCACCTCCCCTTGGGCTCCTAGTCCTCAGTGTGGCACAGTTATCTGCTCTAAAGTCAGTGTCCCCATTACATCCTGGGCACTTGGTGAGCAAGGACAGCGCCCTACTGCTCTCAGGCAAAGGTGGTGCCGGGGACCCTCCGGTCTAACTCAACAGAAGAGGTCTCCCCAGGTCTGCGCGGGCGGCCGAGCTCTGCGCCGCTCTGCCCATTTTACTGACCAAACAGATCTGAACCCGGATCCCTGCTCGCTTCAGGGCAGTTGCGGGTCCTGGGACAAGTTCCTCGTGTCTGCTGGGTCTCGACCTTCCCATCGGCGAGGTGGGGAGACGCCTGGCTGGCTACCCGGCTACAGTCAGGGGCCTCGTCCTCCGGGGGAGCCTCTGGGGCAACAGGCTGGCTGCAGCGGGGTCCTCAGCCTGGCACTGTTGGCATCTTGGGCAAGACTGCAGGATGTTCAGAGGCCCCCTGCCCCACCTCAAGGTGTGACATCCAAAAGTGTCTCCAGACACTGTCAAATGTCCCCTGGGAGGTGCTGGAGAACCAACTGCTGATTTAGATTTTGATCCCAGGAACCTAAAATCTCTCCAGGCACCTGAGCTAAAGCAGCTTTAGCCAGCTGACCCGGGTGGGAGGATAATCCCTGCGTGGAAAAATCTGCCTGCCCCGCTGGACGGGGCACCGGCTGCCTCCCAGCAGGAGCTGGGCAGGTACGGACCAGCCCGTCCTCGCAGAGGCCTGGTGGGCTTGGCCCGGCTCCTGTGTGCAGCATGCAGTAGCCAGATCAGACGGGGAAAGAAACCCGGCCAGGTCATCTGTCCCCAACAGCCTTCCGTATTCACTCCCCCAGGCCTGAGGCTGGAGGAGCCCGACCTCCTCCCTGCCCTGTCAAGGGTGTGCGAAGGGGGGGCAGGGTTCTCACTATCACTTTACAGCAGAGGCAGCTAAAGCTTGGGAAGGTGGCATGCCCCAGGCCACTAGCTTAAATCCATTTGTGGCAGATCTAAAGAGCTTGGCGACCTTAGCAACCCTGTGAATCTTAGGCAGTTCCATCTTACAGATGAGGAAAATGAGGCTCAGAGAAGTTAGGTAACTTAAGCAATATCACACAGCTTGGTGGAGCCAGGGTTTGAACCATACCTGCCTCTCTCCAGAGCCCATTCGCTACTGCACCATACTGCCCACTTACAGACCCTCCCCATCTCACTTACTTGGCCTCATGGCAAACAGAACATGAGTGAGTGTCTTATGAGAACCCAAACTGTCTTTTTATTTGTTTATTTTTTAGTGCTGGGGGTCGAATCCAGGAATTCGTGCATGCTAACCATGAATTCTACTGTTAAGCCACACCCCAAAGCCCTCTTTCTAATTGAGGTGAAATTCACATAACATGAAATGAACCATTTTCAAGTGCACAATTCAGTGACATTTGGTATTAAGAATGTTGTGCAACCACCACCCTGTCCAGTTGTAAATACCCTGTACCCACTAACCATTTATTTCTCACCACCTCCGCACAGACCTGCCTCAAAGCCCTCCAAGACCACCAATCATTCTGCCTCTGGATTTGCCTGTTCAGGACATATGTGGCTTTTGCTATCTGTCTTCTCTCACTCAGCATAATGTTTTGCAGATCCAATCATGTGGTTGCAGATATCAGTTCTTCAATCCTTTTTATGGCTGTGTAATACTCCATTGTATGGATATACCACATTTTATTTATCCACTCATCTGTTGATGAGCATTTGAGTTGTTTCCCCCTCCAGCTATTATGAATACGACTATTATGAATATTTATGTCCACGTTTTTGTTTGAGCACCTGCTCTTCACGATGTCAGGTAGACAGCTGGGAGTGGAATTGCTGAATCATATGATAATTCCATATTTAACTTCTGTAGGAATGTCCAAACTTTTCTCACCATGAGGGCACCATTTTATATTCCCACCAGCCATGTATGGAAGTTATAGTTTCTCCATGTCCTTCCCAACACTTAAAAATCACAAATACACTACTGGATATAAATTGTTGATCAGACACTCAATGACCTCATTCCAGAGGTCCTCAATTTACTTATGGGGGTAAAGGGTTAAACTGTGCTTCATCCTCCCCAGCCAAGTCCCCAGGGAAGACTCTGGTAGCACGGGAACTGTCAGCCTGGTCACTGGTGTCATTTCCCACGTTTCCCTGGTCCTACAACGAGGAAGTTCGGGTGAGGACTGGGAGGGGCACGAACCTCATTTCTAATCAGATTGAGGTTCATGTTGTAACGCCGCAGGTCGCAGGCAATGAAAAAATGTACTCTTTAATCTGTTGACATTCTGTTACCCAGAGGACTCAAAAATACATGTGCATTTCGAAATTTAATAAAACCAAAAGATAGGAGCCAATGTTTAAAGAGAATTAAAGATCTATTAACAAAAATAGGTCAAGCAAGCAAATTGCAAAACATTCCACCCAGTGTTGAAAGGTCCCTTACTTCTTCGGTGTAATAGGATGCGGAAATCCTATTTTCTAGGGCTCAGAGAGCGTGAATTTAAAATTCACTCAGGTCTCAAATGCTGAAGGTAATGAGGAAATGCAGAAAGACCTGTTGGTGCTGAAGTGAGGGGGGAAGGTGGAGCTGGGTCCTGGAGTCGCTGAGTCCCCTGTAAACTGCGCAGGGTACTCTGTGCCCACATGACGGGCACCCGCCTGGGGGAGTAGGCCGGCCACCAGCTGTGTGGGGAAACTTCCTTTTTCTCCTCTCTTCACTCCCGCCAACTGCTCGGGTAGCTGGGTCCCTTCAGATGACCTTGAGTTTGATCTTGGCCTTGACCCTTCCTGCCTGGAGACCCTGGGACAAGCTGCTCCCGACTCAATTAAGTGGGAGGCAGGTCCCTGGGTGCTGCTCACACAGAGTGGCCCAGACAGCACCAGGACTCCCGGCTGGCCCTCGGGCTTCACTCCAGGCTGACAGAGGCTCCTGGGCTCTGCCCCGCTCGGAAAAGTGAGGGGAAAAATCACAGGGCCCGAACCACTGCTATTGGTTCCAGAAGCCTCCAGGGCCCTCGAGAGACCTGCGATCGCCAGGACCTGGGCACAGAGGAAAACAGGAACCTTCTGGGGTTCGCTGCATTTTGGCAGGAGACGCTCTTTCCGAGGAGGCAGCCGGGGCCCAGGTCTGGACTGGATGCAGGATAACTGCCAGGTGCCAGAATCGCCCGGCGGCGAGGGACCTGCAAGTGTCGAGGACTGTGCACTGAAACAGTCGTGCGCAAACGGGATACGGGGGTTTGCATCAGAATCACATGGGGGAGGGTCAGTGGAGGGGATATCGATCCCAGACACCACAGCCGACAACCGCTGCCACCAGGTGACGGGCGGGGGGCTCCTGATGCCATTGCCTCCGACGGCGCGTTGTTTGAAATTTTCCATAATAAAGCACGTTCTTCAACCAGGAAGGAGAGGCTGAGTGAGGTCGGGCACATGCGGAGCCCGGGGACGCGCGCCCGTTCTCCTCGAGAGTCCGGAGCCTGTGTCTGAACCCCTGCGGTCACGGTGGCCGCGCAGGGAGCTCCTCCGGTGGAGGACTCTCCCAGGCCCAGAGCACTCCCGCATGCAGGGCAGCTCTTAAGTGCGTGCGGAACAAAGTTGGGGCCGCTTGGACCACGCGGGGACAGAGGCCAGCGTCCCCAGAGCCCATCTGGGCCTCTCCATCCCACGCTGGACCTGGGAGAAGCTGTCCTCCTGGGCCCGTTTCCTTCCAAATGTCTATTTTTTACTTAAAACTGCCCAACACCCTTTGTTCCCAGGAGCCCAATGAATATTCCCACCTGTCCTTGAAACCTGGAGGGGGCTTCATCCCAGCTGGACGCACAGGACAGGCGTTGGGAAAGGCCAAGGAGCTTGCGGAAGGTCCACGGGAGTGAGCCGGATCCTGCTTCTGAAGCCAGGGCAGGTTTTGCCACAGGACGCCGACTGGGAGGCCCCTGGGTCACACCATGCTGTAATGTCCCTGCTCTGTGGCTGCGCTCTCAACAGAGGCCCGTGTGCTGGTGGCCGTGACAATGACATGCACAGTGCCCCCGCCGTCAGCCTGCTCACCCATCAGACTCCTCAGGGGCTGAACAGTGTCCACCAGGTCCAGCGAGGGGCCACCCACACTCCCTCCCCGGGGCCATGCTCAGTGGCCAGCAGCTGGTCAGGGCCAGAGCTGGCCAGGTCACGGCCCTTCACACCTGGCCATTCTCATTTATTCAGTCCGTGAGACCCATAGACCCCACACCAGTTCCCAGGGGCCCCTGGGACTTTGCAAGGGCTGGCTCGCCTCCGGGGGTCACACCCCACCTTCACCATGCAGCTCAGAGCCCTGGTTGTTCTGGCTGCCCGGGCGGGGGCCACACTGTCACCTGCGTCTCTGCATCCCACCTAGCCCTCTGTTCTTGATTGGCGTATCCACTGAGTTCGGTGGTGCAGAGGGTGGGGAGGGGCCACCCACCCAAGGACACTTCTCAAGACAGAGCCCGGGGCCAGACACGGAGGGAGCTCACATCGAAGACCCGAGGAAATACTAAGAGCCACGGGCGTCTTCTCCCTAGGAAATCAGGAGTCCCCGGAGGCGAGGACTCAGAGCCCAGCACGGTGGCCTCGGAGGAGATAGACACCATCAGGAGAGAAGAGGCCTGAGCCCTGCCAGTTGAGGACACTCCACGGGTCCCCAAAGGCTGCCAAGGAGCAGACCGAGAGTGAATGGGGCCTGCCAAGCCCCTGTGGTTCTCAGACGTCGTGTGAGACCCTGCACCCCTGAAGTGCCCCTCTCCTGCTTTCACCCTTGACTGCAGGCTCAGCAGACTGGGGAATTCTGGGCTGGGACGACCCTTGGGATCCCCAAGCTCACTCCCTGACTTCCCAGCACCCCCTGGGGCTGTGAGAAGTCCCATGCTGCTCTGCTCTGGATCCTCTGTATGGGACCTCCTTCCCCTCTGGAAGCTTCCAGCTGCTTCCAAACTCTGGTTACAATTCCGCAATGATAAGCCTTGGCAAGGCCTCCCGGCATGCGTTTCCAGGAAGACTTACAGGGCTCGGGATTTGGAAATTCAGTTCCAAGAGTTCCTAAATTATTATTATTAAAAATTATTTCCTCCCTCCATTTTTTTTCCGTCATCTCTTTCTAGAATATCCTTATTATTCTGATGTTGGAATTTCTGGATTCATTCTCTTAAATTTTCTTACACTTTGCTTCCATGTTTGTGTTTAACAAAAGCACGTCATAAGTTCCATAAATATTTTCAAATGATGTTCTCCAACAAATAAAGTGGGTGAATGACCGCCACTGGAGAAGAGCGCATGCCCCGACCCCGGAAAGCAGGTATCTCCCGAGCACAGGAGAAGCCACTCGGCAGGAGCAGAGCATCTCCTTCTGCACTTGTGTGGGAGGCAGGGAGAAATGACAAGCTCCGCTCATCTCTGACAAAGGAATTGAAACCCGGAGACAAGACGTGCCCAAAGTCACAGCTCCAGGGTGGCAGGTGCAGGCTCCTCCTGACCTGCCGCCTTGTCTTTTTGCTCCACAACCTGGGAGACTGGCTCCAGCTTTTAAGCACTTCACTTCAGCTGCACTTGAACTCCACGGGTTCTCTTTTGCAGTCTCACATCAACTTACTCTGATGCTCCTCACACCTCCAGTCTGAAGCCGAGGAGGGTCACCCAGGGGCCCTTCACCTGCACTCACCAATCGATACTCGCCTCAGTTGCTGTCTCTGTACCGTGTTTGCCTATAAGTAGACGGCGGCGTCACGTAATTCATCTCTAAATACGTAAGAGCACTTTTCTCCTTAGAATGACAGTGTTCTCCTGCGTGCCCAATGGTCTCCACTAAGGGCAAATTTGCAGGAGCCCCCACCCACCCAAGGAGACCCCTGAGTGTCTGCAGAGACCTTTATTCTTCGGGGCTGGAGCGGGGGGCTGTGCTATTGGCATTGAATGGGCTGAGGCTGGGGCTGCGGAACATTCTGTAATGCACAGGGTGAGGAACGATCCAGCCCTGCGTGCCAAGGTGCCAACATGGAGAAACCCGTCCCCGACACGGTACAACCATCAAGGAATTGAATCCTGACGGAACGTTATCTCACAGGCAGCTCATGTTCAATTCCTCCAATTTTCCCCAAATACGTTTCATAGATACACTTTTCCCAGGTCTGGACCCAAGCACTGCCTTTGGGGGCGGGGCTGTCTATCATCTCCGCTGGGTTCGGCTCTTTTCCTCTTCTTCTGACGCCTGGAGGCAGGGCCCTGTGAACGCCCCACATGTGGCTGTCCCCTGGCTTCCTCAGAGTGCCCCCCGTCTGAGCATCCTGGCGAGACTCCTCCCTCGGGAACGCAACCTGCTTTCCTGCCTGCAGTTTCGCCTCCCTCCCTGCAGAGCTGGCCGCCTCCACCTTGATTTCTCCTGTGTGCCTGGGCTCACGAGGTCGAGGCTCTCCTCCATTTGTCATTTGTCTGCTGATTCTTGGCTGCTTGGTCTTGGGCCAGAAGCACAAAGAGCCACCAGGCAGCTCTGGGCACATGGCCAGCAGCTGGAGGCTTCGTTGTAGGGTCATCAAGTGGTCTGGGGCTCCTCGGGAGGCAGGGTCTTCAGAGCCTGCTCTCAGGCTGACCGGGCTCTCCAGAGAACTTTCTGGTCTCTTCCTGAGCAGCTCAGGACTGGCCGCAGCTGGCTGCCTGGGGGAGGGACGTGCTGGTCTCCACTCTCCTGGGCACGCTTCCCTACATCCCCTGCCCCTCACTTTCTTCAAAGTCGGGGTGGCAGAAGATTCTGGCTGTGCCGCTTGGGGAGAGGAAGGGAGCCCTTGGCCGTCACCAGCCCTGGGAGCTGGCCCCACCTACCCTCTGCAGCCTGCTCAGGAAGGATGGCCCGCTCCCTGCTCAGATTCTGCCTTCCAGCTTCCAAAGTCCTCGGTACTGATTGCTCTCTTGACTTTGTGGGTTTAGTTTTAAGGAAACATCCTTGACCATTTCCGTCACAGGCTCTGGGAAGGGAGGAGGCCAGCGGTGACTCATCAGCCGTGTCCTTTAATACTCAACAGCAGCTCGAATCCCGGCCCCATGCACCCGAGGAAGTCCAGAGGCACCGCTCCCCCAATGTCTCCCAAGCCTTCAAGGAAACAAAGTATCCAGACTCCAAACCAGACAGGTGGACGCCGACTGCCCTTCCACTGTCAGGCTGGTGTCCCCTCTAGTAAGGCCGTCTAACCCCCAGGGCAACGAGACTTGGGCCCTTGACTGTGGCTCAGGCCCTGGGGCTCCACCTCCCCAGGGACATCAGCGGTTCGTACCTAACGGGAATTGCATGGCCCCCATCATGAACCAGACGGTCTGCCCTGCCAGTTTCCTGGAGCGACCTGCTGGCGCCCCGTCAGCAGGTCCCATGGCCCTTGCACATGCTCGCGGGCTACTTCTCCGAGAATTCTGTGTTTAACTTTCTCAAAAATACACTGTGATTTCTCCAAGCGCGCCCGCCTCTCCCAGCTCCTGTTCCCTGAGTCCCACACTCTGCCAGGAAGCGCTGGCCTTGCTTCTGCTCCACGGGTCAGAGCATCCAGGGGCCACGCTGGACCACGGACTGTGGCTGCGGCCGGGCCCTTGGAGGGGCTGCCACTGGCCCTGCCCCTTCAATCTGGCTCGTTTCTCAGACACAGTGTTTCGGCCGCCCGCCTCCCTCTCCTCTTCCACACCAGGCTGGGGCCAAGGCAGGCTGACTGAGCCATCGCAGTGAGGGCCCCGGGCAGGGCGAGAGCGCGAATCCCAGCCCCGCCGTCACCTCCAGGGCGACATCGGTCTGCTTGGCTTTCCTGTCAGTCATTTCATGTCAGCACACCCGTCATGAGAACTTCACGAGCGGCGTCTGAGCCCCGATCTCCGCTCTGTTCAGAGCCGGACCCGGCGCTGGGCACACAGCTGGCTCCCATATAATGGACCACTGCTGCCTAGAACATGGTGGAAGCCTTCTAGGGATCCGCATCCAAGGGCAGACCTGCCGGCTGCAGGCCAAGCACGTTCTTTTTCCCTTCTTCGTGCTGCACTAGAAGATGCTAAAGGGACAAAGAGGACCTGTGTGTATTTCCTGGATGGTACCGAGACATGAGCTTGTTTCCGTTCTCCAGGAACAGTTCACCCCAAAGCTGTGCAGCAAGTACATTCCTTAGTCAAAACCAGGAGGCTGGGGAGAAAATGACCTCAGAACGAGCCCAGGTCAGTCTTGGCTCACTGCCTGCCTGCTGTGTGACTCTGGGAGAGCTACTTGGACTCTCTGTGCATTGAACTGAAAGAGAAACTGAAGCAAACATCTTTTCTTCCTACACCAGGGTCGTCTTAAACACCTAAAAACCCACAGAAAAGCGTCAAGTGAGAATTATCACCGTCGTCCTCATTATCCAGCTGACAGAGGAATCAAGCCACGTTAGTGCACACTGTGTCTGCCGAGCCATGTGCTGGCCCCGGGTTTCATTTCAAAGCAGAGGGCACTATTTCAGGGCAGGAGATTCCACCCTCGGCGCTGAACTCACAGGGAAGCCCTGTGCCAACTCCAGTAAAACGTGATGCCAACCAATATGCTCCCCTCCGCCGGAGGACACGAGGTCATTCTTCCCAGCAACCATCCCTGCTGAACAAGGCTGCCCTGACCTGTGGTTGACTGGGGACCAGAGCCGTGTTTATCCAGAGCATGTGGCTAGCAAAGTCCTCTGCTTCCAACTGCATCACCCCAGGACCATCTGCCCACCAGAGGGGTCTTGGTGCACCTGCAGGTCCATGGCCCCTACGGTCACCATATCCCCTCCTTCTTGGAGGCCTGGCCCTCAGATCAGGGGCTCCCAGGGCAAAGCCGAGGTGGCCAGCACCTGGGCAGCACACCCAGCAGAAAAAGTAAGCCTTCCTCCAACCTCAGCCAGACATTGCTATGGTTTCCTAACTTCTCAGTGCCTCAGTTGCCTCATCTATAAAATGGGCATACGCCTGTCCCACAAAAGCCTCTGGTTGACCTGCTTGAAGGACTTTGAACGGTGCCGACCACACAGCTGGCTCCCATTTTACTGACCATCAGTGCCTGGAACATGGTGGAAGCCTAGTAAGCAGGCTGCAGCAGAGGCCTGAACACGGAGCTGCCTAGCTCCCGTCCTCCCCTGCTGCTTACACCACGTGACCTTGAGCAAGGGCATCCCTCTCTCCCGCCTCAGTGTAACAGACAGTATGCCTGAAATTCCAGAACAGTGGCCCATCCACAGTGAGTAATCAGCCAACAGGAGCTGCCTTTGTGAGTCATCTTGGACCTGCTTGGGGACCTGGGTGCCACAGCACATACCTCCCCAGGTGATTTTAAGACGTGGGAAGTGAGGCTGATAAGCTGTCACCAACACGTCACTATGTAAGACAGGCCGCAATGGGGCTCCAGCTCGGGGGCAGGTCTAGGACGGAGACAAACACAGAACCAGAGGCTCGGAAAGCTCGAGAAACCCCGGAGCCCTGGGGTGCCAATCCAAGCCCTCTGGGCAGACCCAGCGGACTGAAGGCTTTGACCGCGAGCTAAGAGCCCACTCAGAAGGTCCCACTCCAGAAAGGGGGTCGCTAAGGCCACAGCAGGCTTGGGGCTGCCAGAGTTGTCTGGCAGCCCGGGCGCCTGGGCCCAGTCTTACCGGCACTCCAGCGGCCTGCGAGGGGAACTTCCGCTTAACTCGAGCCTCTCACCCCAGCACCTGCCAGGCGACGTACCAGTGACCAGCAAGTGACCCTTTCCCTCAGGGAGCTCCCACCCAAGATGGAAGGTGATCATGGGCAGTGGGCAGACGTCGAGGATGTCCACACAAGCGGCCAGGCTGTGCCCAGCAAGGAGCGCTGTTTTCAGACACAGGGCATCTAGGAGGGCTTCGGGGGGAGGCGCCACGGAAGCTGAGCTGGGTGGCCGGGGAGGGAGGAGGTCAGGCAGAGGGAAGGGCAAGGCCGGGAGAATGGGGCTCCTGGGGTGCATTTGGGAACAGGGGCAGGGTGTGGGGCGGAGGGAGGAGGCCCAGAGGTGAACTCCATTCACTGAATGCTCAGTGAGCACAGAGCAGAGCCAGAGGCCACCGAGATTCAGTCACATACACTCAAACAAAGCCATCTGCCCTGGTGCCTGATGACTGATGCGGCTTGTCAGGGCGTGGGGGGTGATGGAGCGGCCCTGTGCTCTTGTGGGGATCATGAGGGGAGACCTGGAGGGGGAGGGGAGGGGAGGGAAGGGGAGGGGAGGGGGAGGAGTCAGCTGTGCAAAGGCAGGGAAGAGCTTCCTGGGGGAAGAAACAAACTTCCTTCCATCTTCTCCTCTGCTTCCCCATCTCCTGAGACTATGGCAGAGACCTGAGCAGGAAAGGCTGTCTTCCGTGGAGCGGTGTGTTCCAAAGTCACCTCCTGGTGCCCAGGGCCTGCCCCCATCTCCTCCCTCTGCCACAGCTGCTGCTGTGTACACACCTGTTTCCACCCTGTGTGTTTATGGATAACCATCTCTGCCTTCCCTGCCTCTTCCTTGTCACTGTCCTCAAGGGCGGTCACCCCACCTCCTGCCCCACTTCCCGCAGGAGTGCCTGGCCCAGAGAGGTCACCACGGTCATCTGACGGAGGTCGGGGACCGCACCTGCCAACCACTGCTGGGTAGGAAGCTGAGGCACTCACAGCCTGTCTGGAGAGACAGCTAACGGTGATAAGCTAATTATGTGACATGCTAATAATTATAATCTAATTATGTCGTGAAAGCAGTACGGAAAAACAGAGTAACTGGCTGAGCGAGTCGGGGAACGTTTCTGGGGGAGGTGCCGCCTCTGGAGGGAGCTGAAGGACGAGCGTCACCAGGAGGAGATGGCGGGAAAGGCACCAGGAGAGGGGCCACCCTGTGCAGGACACGTCCAGGGGGACACGTCCAGGGGGACGCAGGGAGGATCAGTGTGGCTGGAATCCAGCGCCCACGGTGGCCAGGCAGCTGGCGCTCAGGACTGCAGGCTGAGAGGCTTCCTCTGCATCCCAGGGCGATGGAGAATTTTGGAACTTTAACCAAAGGTGGGGGTGGGTAGTCAGGGTCCTCCAAGGTCAGCATGGTGGCCACACGCAGCGTTTGGCAGACCCCAGGCACTGTTCGTCTGTACTGCTGGCACCCTGTAAAATCAAGTTGGAGGTGCACTGGAGGCCACTGCACACGGCACACAGGCTCGCTGGCCTTGGACAGTCGGGCACAGGTTCCCTTGTGGCTGCAGACGCACCCTGTGCAGATCAACTCCCTGACTCTGCTCAGCCCTGGGCTGCGGCTCCATCCTCTTATCCTGTGACTCTGGTGACAAAGGTGGTCCTCCAGGCACAGAAGGGAGTCACGCAGTCCCTCGGACTCCGGCACCTCATGTCACGAAGCAGCACCTGCCCCAAAGGGAGGCCCTCAGGTGGAAAGTCTTCCCTGCGTCCGTTTTGCCTCTTTATTCTTCTTTCTGTTTTTGAAACTGACCACCACTCTGAGTTTCATGAGGCCTTGGCCGAGGCAGGGACACTAGCTGACAGAGTCCAGCCTGGCCAAGCCCCACTTCCTGTGCTCAGCACGGTACGTCGCCTCTCAGCACAGTGTCGTGCATGCAGCAGGCATCCAATGTTTGCTGACTGGCTATGAATGGCAGTGTAGATTCTGCCCAGAGTGGCCACACCTCTTGGCACATTCGTTCTGCAAAAGCTTTTGACCTAAACACGTTGGCCTGTTTGACCCCAGGCCAGGCACAGGAAGCTCAGCAGCCCAGCAGGGCAGGGAACTGGATCCCTGACACGGCACGCCAGCACTGCCCGGGACTGTCACTGTCATGGGGGTTTCCATGTCCTAAGCTAGCAGCCATCTTTGCAAGACCCCCAAATTCTTCCTCTGAACCCAGCCTGTGTCAGCGCCAGATGGACATACTCGACAGTGGATGTGAATTTGCAGAGGGATTTGGTCCAACCCCAGCTGCCCTGCTGGCCAATCTAGCCCATGCGCCTTCTGCTGCAGGTGGCAGGAGGGGACAGTGAAGAGCCAGGCCACAGCAGGGGAGCTGGAGGTGGGCAGAGGAACACAGGGTAGGGGGACTGCATGAGGGGATGGGCCACCTCACCACTTAGGCACCTTGCAAACCAGAGACCCCGGGAGGCAGAGAGGAGAGGGCCAGGCCTGAGTGGCAGAGGCTAAGGATGCACAAGAGGCCTGGGGTCACACACCAGGGCAGACCAGGCTGGGGCTGCACAGGGAAGCCGAGGCCTGGGGTTTGAATTCTGGCCCAAGCAAGGAAGGACAGAAAGTTCTAGGCGTCACCCCCTGGTCAGGAGACCAGGCCAGCTCTGACCCCCGGTGCCCAGAACATCAGCGGCATTCATGACTTCCACAGGTGCCTCCTGGGCACCTAGGACCTGGGCATTGCTTAGGAGTCCTCCTCCGGGTCCCCAAATAGGGGCTTTCCCACGGTGCTGTCTTTGCCCCTGACCCCGAGATCCTGCAGGCAGCCCCCCACTCTCCATCGTTCTTGGTTCCATTTCTAACACCAGCTGGACACCTGGTCCTCCTTGAAGGGCCCACAGATACCCGGCCATGCACTCGGGCTGCCTCGTGCTCCCTGCGCCGGGGCAGACGCCTTGTCCCCACTCTCCACAAGGACACCTGCTCTGTCTGTGCCCAGACACGGTGCCAGCACATCTGCTCACTATTCTCCCCTGCGACCCAAGGCTCCTTTCTATTTCATCACTGTCCCCAGCACCTAGCAAATCCCCCGTCTGAATCTGTCACCAGTGGCTGCAGCCATTCTGCCACCTTGAAACCTCTTCCCCTTCCATCTTTTCCTTTCCACTTGGAAAATTAGCTTTAATTTTCACAAAACGACTTCGCTGGCAGCCAGAAATCCAGGCAGCTGGTCCTACGGCTCCACAAACATTCATTCAGCTGCCCCGCTTACCTGTCCGCGCCCTCCTCCTCCCCGGCCCTGATCCTGCCTCGCGACCCAGGTCACACGCTCCAAGGAGGATACATGAAGCCAAAGGAGCTGTTTACAAGACTTTCTTCTGGTTAATTCAGACAACATCTTTCCACTTTTGAATGTCATCTTCGGCCAAGGTCAACAGCCTTGAGCCCAGACAGCCGGAGCACCTGACTGCCCAGGGGACACTTTCTCACCTGTCTGACAGGGCCTGGTTTTATCCGTAAACTGAAACAGGAATCTTCTTTCTACCTCATGGGGCTTCTGTGAGATCCAACGTGGGGAGTCAGTGCGTCCACGCATTAGAAATCATATGCAGCCCCGAACTGGAAGCTGTAGCATTAAACTACTGCGTCGGCCTCTCTGTCCAAAATGTCTTCTCCACCAACCAGTGACAATGGTTCATGTTCACCTTCATTTAATATTTTCTCCTTTAGATTTTTCCTTCTGGACTTTGGAGGTTTGGATTCTTCAAGAGGCTATTAAAATGCAGATGACTTGGAGAAAATTAACTTCTATTTCCTATCAGCTCAGCCGTGGACAGGAGGGGAACCGAGCCGAGGCCAGCAGGGGCTTCAGATGTGGCTGGGCCCAGCCTGGGAGGGACGCGCTCCACGACAGGACTCAGCTCTGAGTCCCCATTGGAGCCAAGCCCTCAGAGCCAGCAGCCTCATGCCTCTCCACTCTGACCCGCCTTTGCTCAGTCTGTTGGACGACATGGTGCCCAGGAGCTCGGAT
Organism: Sciurus carolinensis; assembly: GCF_902686445.1. Taxonomy (NCBI): domain Eukaryota; kingdom Metazoa; phylum Chordata; class Mammalia; order Rodentia; family Sciuridae; genus Sciurus; species Sciurus carolinensis. The sequence continues at coordinate 188,701,626 of NC_062214.1, read as the reverse complement.
AACCACGAATCCCCCGGTGGAAGGAGCAAAGGCACCAGTTATTTACTTTACAGAAAAGAGAAGCTCCAAGATTTGAAATGAGAAAAAACGAGTCTTTGGCCAATAAACAGTCTTGTTTCTGCGCATGGAAGATCTGTTGGTGGTAAGCATAGGCAAAAATCATAGCGCCAATGATTCAACGTGGAGTGGACTCATAATTAAAAATGGTCGCCAGAATGTTTAAAAATGGGAGAACGTTACGTTCCGCAGTTGGCAAACCAGCATGATGCTTTGGGAAAGTGGTTTAACAGATCAAAGCCTCTAACACGTACTGTCTCAGTAATTCCATTTCCAGGAAAGAATCCTAAGGCGTCATTGTAAATGTTTTAAAAAAGTTTTTCCACAGGAGACATTTATCTCAACACTAAGACAGTAAAAATTAGAAACCAATAAATCTAACAACTCAAGTAAACAGTTCAGTTTACTCCGTGGTACGACCAATTTGCAGCACATAACACAATTAGGAAAAGCGGTCCTTAGAGAAGCGACAAACAAAATTTATTTATGAATCAAATGGTAAGCGGAAGAAAAATCAGGATAGAAACTCTTCAACATCATCAGCCAGGCTTCAAAATGCTCCAACCCAGATCTTAACAAGGGTTGGTTGTGTCTGCATGTCATTCCCCCGAGTTTTTTAAATCAACATGACTGCTTATTGCAAAAAACTTATTTCCTAAAATATGTTCCACAGAACACTAATGGATGGACTGTTACTAACGAAGCCAAAGCAGGATGTGTCCGTGGAAAGCCGGGCAGGGCCAGGCTCCCCGGGAGAGCTGCCAGGACGTTTCTTTCCACGGGTGTGGGCTGCGTCTCTCCAGGGCACACAGATGCACGTTTCCTGAGATCCTTCGCCAGGGAAGGATCACCATCATCAGCATCCATAAGTCCCAGCTCACTGGGGACAGGAGGCTGGAAAATCCCAAGACATTTCTTCTCCACCTGCCCTTCCCAAGTCACATCCTCAGAGCTCCTGTCTCCCACGAATGCCAGCCCCTGATGTCCCAGTTAGGTGTCCTTGGACATTTAATGTTTCTCTTTATTATATTCCTCATCTGTAAAATGGAGACAATAATAACAATACCTACTCCAAATGTTTTTTTTAATAAGAATTAAAGGAGTTCATATGTTGAAAGCAATTTCAAACAGTGCCTGATTCGTGACAGCCTGGGTGTTTGATTCACAAAGACAATGCTCACGGCACATGGTGACGTGCTTCTCAATTGTCACACAAAAAGCCCTTATCGTACTGGGCGGCCATCTTTACATGGGGTTTCTCAGTTCACAAACTTCTGATTTCTTTATTCAGACATTCACTAGTGAATGAGTGCCTACTAGTTGGGCTCTGCTTTGGGACCAGGGACATAACAGGGACAAACAAACCTCTACCTCCAGAGAACTGCTACTCTAGTGGGGGAGATGAAGAAATCAAAGAAAAATAACTCAGAGCGTCAATGCTTTTAATGCAGAAAAGAAAGGGGACACTAGAGAAGGGGTGTGCTTCCAGTGAATAAATAGGGAAGGCTTGCCAGCAGGGCAATATCGATGTGAAAGATACGAAAGAGACGATTAGACAAGACTCAGGAGAAGAAGATTCCAGGGAAACAGACCAGCAAGTGCAAAGGCCCTGAGGCAGAAATGAACTTGGCCTGTTGGAGAAACAGAAATAAAGTCAATGCTGTTTAGAAGCCACCTGAGAGTTTAAAGCCTAGGATTAAAGGGAAGAGTGGCAGGACATGATTTGCCTTTTTAACAGGTCACCCCATTTGGTCCAACAGAAAAAGTGAAATTCACAGAAATAAACAACAGGTGAATTGTAGACTTAGTTGTAACGTGAAAAACTGCAGAATTTTTGGAAGACAAAGTAGGCGAGTATCTTCAACATCAGTAGGGAATCAATCTTTAACAAACCACAAGAAATATTAACTATATTGGGAAGGACTGATGATGCACTTGGACATATTAAAATTAAACCTTCCTTCTCATCAAAAGACACCATGAAGAGAAAAAAGGCCAGTCACAGACTGGGAGATGCTCATAGCAAAAATCAAAGAATTGGTATTGAAAACATAGAAACGTCTATGAATCAACAGGACAAAGAACCAGAAAAGTAAGTAAAAGATAGAAAGAGGCACGTGGCTTAAGAGCATAACCAACCGCAATGAGCTGGGGACATGGTGGCAAATCCTATGAGAAAACAGGGAGGGGAGAAGATCGAGGGGTAGGGAGACGGAAAGGCTGGGACACGGGTCTGAGCGTCCCTCCGGCACGCGTCCTGGGTCAGCACTGTGTCCACAACAGGAACAAGGACTATGGATCAGTTTTTTAAGTCAAGTAAACTTAAAAACCTAAAAGAAATCAAGGAAGGGGAACCAAGACGGATGACACGCAGCCTGGAGAGACACCATTTAAAAGCATCACTTGACGGTTCAATCTGGAAGGTCCCTAGAGCCTCACGGGTGGAAGGCTTGGTCCCCGGAGCAGCAGGGTCGGGAGGTGGGCTTTGGGGACGACTGGATGGGGGGCTCTGACCTCATCAGGGGATGATCCAGGGACAGCTGAATGGCCTGCTGGGGGTGGGGCGTGGCTGGAGGAGGTAGGTCGCTGGGTGGGGGGTGCCCTGGAAGGACGGTCCTCGTCCCAGACCCCTCCTCCTCTGTGAGCTTCCTGGCTGCTGCGAGCTGAGCAGCCTTCTTCTGCCCTGCCTTCCGCCATGATGTTCCGCCTCACCTCAGGCCCAGAGCAACGGGTTGGCCGACCAGGGACCAAAACCTCTAAGCCACGAGCCCAAATGAATCTTTCCTATTCTAAGCTGGTTTCCTCGGGCATCTGCCAGGGTAATCAGCCAACACGGTTCCCATTGCGACTTCTGGTGACGCTCTAGAGCTACCAGAAGCCACGGATACGACTCAGGGAACATGGGCTGGTAGCAATGCCCAGGAAGCTGCTGGGAGTAGGGCTGGCAGTTCTGTTGGTTTGTGTCACTCAACAGAAACAAGCAGGTGTGAACCTGGCCGCGGAGGAGGAGGCTCCTGGGAGCCCAGGAAACAAGCACCCAAACACCAACACGCAAGCGGAGGAACCGCACAGTTCACAGATGAGAGTCCAAGTGAACACGAGCTACAGCCACCGGGAGACCAGGAACAAGACTCTCGATGCCAGCAAGAAAACAGGCGTGTGCTGGCACTGCAGTCCAACTGCACCCACGTAAAGGGTTTTTAAAGGTAAGAGCCCACTAGCTTTACCTGGTTTCAGAAACACAGGTGGGGGCTACTTCCAGGTGGGACGGTGGTCTCTGGGGTAGACAGGGAGGTGAGCAGGGGGGTGGGGGCAGCAGGGCAGCTGTGCAGGGCCAGGCTAGGCTGCTCCCCAACCCGAGGCCCCTGCACGGGTGCCCACTGGTGGCAGGTTCGTACCTGAGTCGTGCGCTCATCCACGTGCGCAGCATTGAATGATGTTCTAGAGGGCGTGAGGAGCCCTCCCCGACGGGCTTGCACGCAGAAGGAACGCGGGGAGCACTTTTTGAGGTTCTGTGCCAGGCCCGGAAGAAGCCCCGGGAGCAGCCCCTGCAGGAGTCCCCAGTCAGCGCTGTCCCCGGACGACGTGACCGAGGATGGCCGCTGGGCCTGGGTCGAGGGGAGCAGACAGGCTGGGTGTGTGGTGGGGAGGCAGACGGGGCCAGACGGGCAGAGGGACAGGAGGAGAGCGCGTGTGCACTATCTGGACAGCGGGTGATGTGGCCAAGATGGCCAGGCTGGCCAGGAAGCGGGAGGGTGCAGGACGTGAGGGGTTCCTCGAGGGCCGTGTTAAGTTGGGGATGCTACAGGACGCCCAAGAGGAGGTGTCCAGAGGGCCAGTGGGTATCGAGTCTGGAGCTCACCAGCCACCACGAGTAACGGGGAGCCATGCAGCGCCCGGGGTGGCCCCAGGCAGCCCCCTTCCTGCACACCAGCCCCCAGCACCTGCCGAACAGGTGGGGCTCGGCAGGAGCCGGTGAGCCCACGGAGCGGGAGTTCAGCATGAGCGCTGGGACAGCCGACCCCGCGGGCACCAGAGCCTCCTCGCCAGGGGTCGCCTTAACGAAAACAATCACGTTTCATGACAGGCCACTGCCATTTGCTCTTCAGAACGAGGAAAATAAAGCCTGTCCCCGCTGCACACTCTTAACTGGCCTCTCTGGAGGGTCCCTCTCCTCTCCAGGCAGGGCTGGACCATTGTCCTAGGAGGAGAATTTGTTTGGCATAGAAAAGAACCGACTGTCATACTTCACCCCACACTTCTTGGCAGAGCATCCCCAAAGAGCAAGCCCACCCCAGCGCGTCCCCAAAAGGTGACTCCGTGACAGAAGTGCCCACTGCCACTGCTGCTGGCGCTGGAAGGGGTCCTGTGGTCAAGAGCAGCTTCCGCTCAGCTCGCTCCACCAGAGGCCGCCCAGGACGGCTGGAAACAGGCGTCCTCTGCTGGGCACAGTTCTGAGACGCGACACCGATTTCTCATTTTTCTGAAGTTGGTAAGACCAGCGTACAGCCTTGTGGCATTAGGTGCGTTCACAGGGTTGTGCCACTGCCCACCATCCACCACCGGGACTCTCCTCTTCCCAGCGGGGCCTCTGTACCCCTCACACGCCCCCGTTCTCACCTCCCTCCGGCCCCCACGCCCCCCATTCGACTTTGTGCCTGTGAATGTGCTGCTCAGGGTGCTCCGTGTAAGTGGAAATAAACACCATTTGTCTTTTCAGGAGTTGCTCATTGCACTTGGCATAACGTCCGCCAAGTCCATCTGTGTTGGGGCACGTGTCCACGTGTCCTTGCTACTCAGGGCTCAGGGACACTCCCGCGTTCGTCTATTCCACACTGTTTGTCCACTGGGAGGCACCTGAGGTGCTTCCACCTTTCAGCTACTGGGGATCAAGCTGCTGTGAACATGGATGTACCAACATCTCAGATCCCAAAAGCAACAGTTATTTTTCAGAGTTAAATTTCCCAAGTGAAAGTTAATTAAACAGGTCAATTTCTGTTCTCAAAAAAAAAAGGATATCTGATTCTTTCTTGCAACCCACTTCCTGGGCTGTTATTCTTGACTTTACAGGTTGTTCTCCCTAGATCTTAACTGTGCGCAGTCCCGCCCGGGGCCTCTAATGTTACTGCTCCAAGGAAGTTGGTCTTCATTGATGAAATGGCCCAAGTCTCAAGTAACTGAGAAATGCTGTCCCAATAGCGAACGGAGAGCGTCATTACCCAACTAATGTCCTTGGGGTAGAAATATCATTAAGATGCAAAGTACGCGGCTCCATTCAGTCTAGCACAAGCAAACACCCCACCTGCAATTACCCTGGAAACCTGGAACACTCCCCGGGCATCTGAGAGATCCATTCAGCCTGTAAAGTGCCTCCCAGGACTGAGTCAGTGGTGAAGGGTTCTGGCTTAGCGGGAGATCCGCAAGGACGTGGAGCCACACCGACAGCAGCACCCCTGGGCCAGCGGGCAGGCGAGGCACAGGGAGGGCAGCTGGGGAGGAGTGTAACAGATCCAGGGAGACCACCACAGCTCCACTGCGTCCGGTCCCTCACCCTCAATCCCCGGGACCTGCTGAAGCTTTGTCATTTACGGTCCCTCTCAGGTCACTACTGCGCGTGTGCTTTTTCTCTGCAGACATCTAATCAGTTGCACCCTCTTTGGGCTTGAGGTCAGAAAGGGGATTGTCATGGTCACGTTCCCCAAAGGTAAGTGCAGCTCAGCCAGGGAGGGGCCTGGTGGCTTCAGGATCCTTTAAGCAGCTGTGACCCTGCAGCAGATCAGAGCTCAGTTCCACCTGGCCTGCCTGCACCTGCCACAGCCCTCGAGCCAGCTTCCTGCATGCTGCCTGGAGAGCGCAGAGCCGCGATGTGCTGGCACAGTGCCAGACCCAGCTGCCGTCGCTGGCTAAGAGAGCCGCCGGGTTTTCCCATCCCCGGCTGAGATACCACCATCCCCCCTGCAGACTGCACCTGCACGGGCAGCAAGTGTGGTCCCAGGGCTGGTGGGACGAGGGTGCCCACGGGTACAAACTTTGCATCAGCTTGCTGAGGTGACAGATTCGCACGCTCTCTGATGGAGCAATTCCGTTTCCAGCTGTACACTGCAACGCTGTTCTCTATCCTCCATTCCTACCGCCACCACCCAAATGGACACAGGTCCCTGTGGAACCAGTTAAACAGATCCCAGCCCATTCCTACAACTTAATACTATGTAGCAGATTAAAGGAGGGGGCACTCTTTATTAACGATCTGGGCCTCCTGCAGCCAGGAAAGCGGTCCAGAAAAATGTGTAGGCTATGTTCCCAACGGTAGCAAGAGACCTGAGTCATCGCCTGACCCGGTTCTGTGGATATGCAGGGCCAGCAACCCTGATCCAAAGTGTTCAGGACCAGAAGTGTTTCCGATTTTGGAGTTCTTTGGTTTTGCAATATCTGCATAGATATTACTGTTTGAGCGTCCCTAACCAGAGAGTCCAATATTCAAAATGCTCCACAATTCAACACTTTCTGAGGGTCGTATCGATACTTAAACATTTTCTAATTTCAGAGCATCTTGGATGTCAAATTTCCACGCCAGGGTTGCCAACCTGTATGTGCGAACGCTCGTGTTTCCTGTGAGGAAGGGGCTGGGTCGCTGCGGGACGCTGGTGGAGGGAGAATTTCTATTATATCAGCTTTGAAAATTTGTTAATTTTTTTATTATATCAGCTCTTAAATTTTTTTTCATTTTTTTTACTGTAAACAAATGGGATACATGTTGATTCTCTGTTTGTACATGGCGTAAAGGCATACCATTTGTGTAATCATAAATTTACATAGGGTAATGTTGTTTGATTCATTCTGTTATTTTTTTCCCTTCCCCCCACCCCTCCCACCCCTCTTTTCCCTCTATACAGTCCTTCCTTCCTCCATTCTTGCCCCCCTTCCTAACCCTAACTCTAACCCTAACACTAACCCCTCCCACCCCCCATTATGTGTCATCATCCACTTATTAGCGATATCATTTGTCCTTTGGTTTTTTGAGATTGGCTTATCTCACTTAGCATGATATTCTCCAATTTCATCCATTTGCCTGTAAATGCCATAATTTTATCATTCTTTATGGCTGAGTAATATTCCATTGTATATATATACCACATTTTCTTTATCCATTCATCAATTGAAGGACATCTAGGTTGGTTTCACAATCTGGCTATTGTGAACTGAGCAGCTATGAACATTGATGTGGCTGTATCTCTGTAGTATGCTGATTTTAAGTCCTTTGGGTATAGGCCAAGGAGTGGGATAGCTGGGTCAAATGGTGGTTCCATTCCAAGTTTTCTAAGGAATCTCCACACTGCTTTCCAGAGTGGTTGCACTAATTTGCAGCCCCACCAGCAATGTAAGAGTGTACCTTTCTCCCCACATCCTCGCCAACACCTGTTGTTGCTTGTATTCTTGATAATCGCCATTCTAATTGGGGTGAGATGGAATCTTAGGGTGGTTTTGATTTGCATTTCTCTTATTACTAGAGATGTTGAACATTTTTCCATATGTTTGTTGATTGCTTGTAGATCTTCTCCTGTGAAGTGTCTATTCATTTCCTTAGCCCATTTGTCGATTGGATTATTTGCATTCTTGGTGTAGAGTTTTTTGAGTTCTTTATAGATTTTGGAGATTAGTGGTCTATCTGAGGTATGATTGGCAAAGATTTTCTCCCACTCTGTAGGCTCTTTCTTCGCATTGCTGGTAGTTTCCTTTGCTGAGAGAAAGCTTTTTAGTTTGAATCTATCCCAGTTGTTGATTCTTGCTTTTATTTCTTGTGCTATGGGAGTCCTGTTGAGGAAGTCTGGTCCTAAGCCGACATGTTGAAGCTCTGGACCTACTTTTTCTTCTATAAGATGCAAGGTCTCTAGCTCTTAAATTTTTTTGAATCATATAAATATATTAGCTATGCAGGACTTTAAGGTCTTTATAATGCCTGATCCTGAACTGTGGTTCCTCTCCAGGGTCATCTTAAAAGCACCACCAGGAAATCCAGATCGAACCGTGGGGCTCCCAACCAGTGTCACAGCATCAAGCACCTGGACTTAATCCACAGATGCCGATGACATTTCTTAAACGAGGACTTCTCTTTTAAGTCAGCGGGCAACCTTGACTCCTTCCTTAAGTGTTCTTCGTGGGGGGGGGGGGGGTGCCAGGGAAGTCCCTCTCAACTCTAACCTGCTCTGATGTAAGCTGGAAGGGACCTCAGACATCAGCTGTCACCTCCCCTTTGGCGATGGAAAACAGGGTCAGTGAGCAAGCGAGTCTTGGGACCGCCTCTGGCCTCCAACATAACTGGGCCCTGACCCCTCACTCACAGAATGAAGACGGTACCACACACCCAACAGCCAGAGTCGGAAAGCAGAACCTGTTCTAATGGCATGCAGAAACCAGGAAGGCTTAAAGTCGATTCTGTCCCCTGGGCTGTAAGGTCCTGCTCTAGTCCCTGTAACCTCATGGCCTCATCTGCCATCTCCTCCCGCATTGCTCTAGTCCAAACATGGCCAACTGTGTCACTGTGATATACCACAGCCTCTCCTGCCCCAGGACCTTTGTACCTGCCTCTTCCATTGCCCTCCACCTAGTAACTCTTTCTAGTCTATGTCCCTGCTTTGGGTAGCTCTCCTGCAACAGGTCACACCCATTGCTCCTTCACTTATATACAGTGCCTCTCTGACTGTCAGCTTCTTACTCAAGGTCCCTCTCTCCTGGCAGACCTCCACTGTCCCCTGGGGATAAGGACTCAAGTTCACAGCCACCCACAATCACGCTGATCAGACAGCAGGGTCTCAACCATGAGTTCCCTGCTTCCTCGGGTTCACCCCCAACACCTGCCATGCTGACCAACATCTCCCTAATGAAAACTAAGCCTAGGCACTTCCAGCAAGAGAAGGAACCGCTCGGGATGGCCCTAGAGGCACATCTGTCTGTCACCAATGGAGGAGAGAAAGCTGAGCAGCTGGGTGCAAAGGCAGCCACCTGGAATCCCAGCCGCTCAGGAGCCTGGGGCAGGAGGATCACAAGTTCAAGGTCAGCCTGGGCAACTTAGCGAGACCCTGTCTCAAAATATATTTTTTTAAAAGGACTATGGAAATAACTCAAGTGGTAGATGCTCGCCCAGCATGTGTGAGGCCCTGGGTCCATCCTCCAGGAACAAGAGAGAGAAGAGAGCTAGTGGCGTTTTTGTTTTTTTTTTTAATTAATGACAGCAGCGGCTGACTGCTGTAGGGCTCTAACAGCGGACCTTGGGGTAGGTCTTATATCCCCATTTCACAGGTGGTGACACAGCCCCGGAAAAACCTCCAGGGCCTACAGCTGGCACTGTGAAGCCCACATGTCCCGCCGACCACTTTTAGGATGACCGCACTGTGCACTGGGCTTTCCTCACAGACATGGTAAAGGGGTCTGTGCACTTTGGGATAAGCCCTAGGGACAGGGTTGGTTCACTGCCCTGACCAAGAATTTGCACACCAGGGGTGGTATTGTGATTTGGGTTGAGATAATGAAGTGCCACAGATTGGGTAGCTTAAAAATGACAGAAATACATTTCTTCCCATTCTGGAGGGTTCCGCGTGGCTGGGTTCTGGGAGGGCAGACTGGTCACTTCTTGTATCCTCACATAGTGAAAGTGGCTCCTCACAGGGCACTAACCCATCCTCCAGGGCCCCACCCGCATGACCTAATTGCATCCCAAATACCAGGACATTGGGGATTAGGGTTTTGACATAATGAATTTGTGGGGTGGGGGGACTAACTTTCAGTCCTTTGTCGGTAGTAAGTTAGCATGAGGATTGACCAAACTCCAAACTCAGATTTCCCAGCAACACCGGGTACTCTGCTAATCTGCATATTCATTCGGGTTTGCTGATAAATCAGTGGACTTGGTGATCAGCATACTGAAAGTCCTAAATGGATTCCCATCGACAGGATGTTATTCGGGACATGAGGCTAGGCTGAGGTATGTTAGCACTCATCCCCACCTTGGGTGACTGGGGAGAGAATCCTTGTCCCCAGGGATGGCAGCTGGGGCCCGCCCACAACGGTCCTGGGTTTGGTCGCTGGTTTGGATGCTGTTTCCTGATGCTGACTGAGGCTCAAGGAGCCCTGATACGTGGCATTACTGGTTCTCTCCTGAGTCGACCCTTCCTGTAAATTGTGCTTGGGACAGCTGGAAGGACAGAGTGCCGGGGCTTCCTTGTCCTGCTGAAGGTCGTCCATCAGTGTGAGGCACTGTCTGGCCGACCCCTTGCTTCCCACAGAACCTGGCAGCCAGGTTGCTGGGGCAGCTCACCCTGGCCCGCCACTCCTAGCGCCCGCCTGTGACCCAGGGTATACCCGGTAGCAACCGCTATCACTCCACACTGTCTAGGGATGGGGACCTGAACCGCTTCCACACATCCGCAAGCTGAGCCGGGCACAGGAAGGCGCGCTGCAGAACTCCCGCCCAGGCTCCTCTGAAGCCGACTGGTCCAAGGGAAGACCTGCACGGTCGGCTGAGGGGACTCCTTCTGGCACGACGTCCGCCAGGCCAAGTGGCAAGTGGGACCCGTGAGGTGCTCATCCTTAAACCCACGAGAAGGGCCACTTAGGAAGACAATCAGCCCCGCACCTCTTTAAGCCCCCATTAAAGAGGAGACCTTCTGCCATCGGAAAGGAGACTTTAGCCCCAGGTAGCATCTGAGGAAGGGCGGAGCGCTCTGCCGGTGGGCCACCCGGTCAGACGCCCCCAGAAGTCCACGTGTCCAACTACCAACGGCGACATGAGGGGTCCTGGAGGAGAAGGAAGTGTTCTGTAGCCCGACTGCATCCAGGTCAGCGCCGCAGCTGGGGCAGGACACCAGGGTTTCTCAAACGTCGCCCTCGGGGAAGCAAGGTCAAGGGCGCGTGGAATCTCTGTACCGACCCTCACAACTGAGCACGAATCCATAATCACCTCAAAAAGTTTAGTCTGAAACAAATACTTTAAACCAAAATGCCCTGTCCACCCAAGAAAGGCCAAACACCTGGGCAGGGGCGGGGACAGGGGCGGGGTGGAAGAGCGAGGCTCCTCAGCCTCTGGCCTGGGGCCACAGCGCTTCCGCCACCTTCCCTTCTGCCTTGGGATGGTTTGTTTCGTGACTCTCCTGGACCCTGCGGCATGACTCTGTGATCAGACGCCACCGTCGGCAGGAACGCCTGAGGCCAAGCCCGGTTTCCATCTCTCGGGAAGCATCCTCGGTAACCAATGTTCCAACCTCGACAGGACTCGGGCTCCACCCCTTGGTCCCTGGGCTCCAAAATGCGTTCACCAGAGGGCCTTAGCACACGCGGCTTCAAAAGGATCTTCTCCATGCACATCAGAAGATCAGGCTCAGGGAAATAGGTGGACGTGCTGACGCTGTTTCTGATTTCTCACCATGAAACCTTGCCCCGGTGAGGATCTGGGGGAAGATAAATTAACCCAGAAAACGAAGACAGAAAGAGCACAAAAGTCATCGCTGTGCAGTCTCAATTTCTTGAGGGTGTGCACTGTGGGTCCAAAGGGAGGCCCAGGGACTGGGAATTGAGAAACTGACAACTCGTTTTGTGACCTGGAAAGGGGGTCAGCAAACCACTCCCCGGTGTCAATCAAGTTTTATTGTAACTCTTTCTGTTACAGATTCCGCAGAGCTGAGCAGTTGCCACAGAGACCACAAGGCCCACGGAGGCCGACGTATTTACTCTCTCTATGAAAAGAGTCTGTTGACCCCTGATGCACAGCAACGCTCATTATAAAAGTACTCTCATGCCGGTGCTGGCGGAGTACCAGGCACCGTGCCAAGTGCCTCGCACGCCTGGCTCATCCATCTGCACAATTAGTCTGCAAAGCTGGGATCGTCTCCATCTCGTTAATAAGGAAACTGAGGCTCGAGGAGATTAAAACCTGCCAAGTTCACACCCTCAGAAAACCCCGCACCTGGCTCCCTCCACCACATCGTCTCACCTCCTGAGCAAGGCTTGCCGGCTCTGCAGCTGCTCCCTTGCCCAGGGACGTCGGGGTGAGAAAAGGCACTTCAATATCTCACCTGTTATTTTGAATAACAACTCTTTTTCAATCAGATATTTAGGCACAAGGCATGATTATTTTCTTTAAAAGTATTTTATGACCCAAATGTTTCCAAAAAGGTTTGGAATCAGAGTAAAAGGTCAAAAGTTGAGTAACAGTTTGGAGATGTAATGGTGGGATAGGAATGAATAATTACATTTTTAAAAAACTTCAAAGACAGTCGAACATTGAACACCTTTGAGTTTCCTGGCAGCCAAAGCAATAAGGGAAATGCTATGAACAATAGGAAGCATCATGTCTCCCTGCCTGCTATTTTGCCTTGAAACTTCAGTGTTCCTGACTCCATCTTTTACCATTAGTGGGGTTTTATGCCAAGAACTGACACACATGAGTCTTCTGGTACTTTGGGCTCTGAAAGGTTCAGCACATTTCAGAGCACACAAATTATATAACAATCCCCGTATGGGACACTGGCTGGGACCAGAAGGTATCACACTGATTTCCTTCAACACACTGACTAAGAAATAGGAGGCTATATCAGAACCATTGAAAAGCCTGTTTTTACTGTCTTTAGTAGTCAAGAAGGACAATTGTAAATCACTCTCATTTTTATGACACTTTTTTAGGAAGTTAAAAATAATGTCACACCCTACTGCACAAGCGAGCCATAGGAGAGGGGTACGGCGTAGCTGAGGGGATCCTGGAACCCACTCTCAGATCACTCTCGCTCTAGCCCCATATCTCAGAGAACCTTCCAGAGGAGGGAGGCCACGCCGCCCCCCACCACACACCGCAGCCTGGGTCCACGCCCAGGATCACGCGGGGTCTGGGGATAGCCTAGGCATCAGCATTTTTAAAAGCTCCCCAGGTGACTCCAAGGAGCAGCCAAGATTGCAAACCACAGACCGAGTTCCAAATGCCAGCGAGCGCAGCTGTGGTGACCACCTCCCCCTCCTAGTGAAACTGCGACCAGTCACGGCTGCAACACAAGCCACAGCTGAGCAAGGCCCCTCCCAGTGTCCAAGTGGTCGCCACGACGACCATCGTCACTCCCTCTGACCTCAGAGTTCACCCCACTATGCTGTCTGGGAGAGACGCTTCCTCTCTTGACCTCCCATCACCCTCTCCTGAGGCTCAGGGGGGCTTGTGTTTATCCCACGACATCTAGAGAGGTAGGGAGACCCTTCCCAGTTTACAGATGGAAAACCCAAGGCTCCAAAACCCATCCCAGGCCTTAGTCCTTCCTATTCCCACATCACTGTCCAGAGTCCATGTCTGCTCGGCAGTCCGAGCTCAGAACAGAAGCAGAAGCCTTCGATTTCCTGAACAGAAAAAGGAATGATTTCCATGGGCTTGCTTCATCCCAGTCCCACGGGCCACCTAGCTGCTTCCAGAATGGAGAAACACATGCCTCCTTGGCCAGAAACAGGCTGTGCAAAGTCCCTGTGGTCTGCTGTCTGCTCCAGAAAGCTGCACATCCTGGTCATCACCTCCTTATCCCACGATAGCGTTCCTCACAGTATGTACCACCCGACCACAGCTTTACAGACTTGTGTGTTTGTTTCTCTATTCTCCATGAAAACATCAACTCCCAAGTTTGTTCACCACTGTCTGAAATAAAGCCCGGCCTAGTAGGTGCACTCCATAAATAGCCCCCACGACATCAGCCCTAAGAGAACCCACCTGAGGCACAGTGAGGTTCACAAGGAACTTACCCGAGGTCACTGCCAAGAAGCGGCGGGGCCGAGCCTCCACCCCAGCAGCACACGCACCAGGGTCATGGCTCACTAACCTAACTTCAACTGCCTCAATAAGAGATCCAGACACCTGGGCTGCATGAGAGAAGCTTGTTGTCATCCAAGAAGACCTGCAAGAAGACCTCTCTCTCCTAAATGACTCTCACACTGTGCATGAGCAAACCACCCAAGTCGGCTGCTGAGAGACTGTATCAGCCAGCTCTTGCTAGGTTATGCTGCAGTAACAAACAAGTCCAAAAACTACCAGAGAGTACAATACACACTTATTTCCTTCTCTGTTCCCCACTAAAACATCAACTCCCAAAGGGAGAGATGTTTTTCATTCACCTTACAACTTGGTAATCAAAGGATGGTGTCTCCTGTTTTCCCATTCTACAGTCCAGGGAGAAGGGTCAGTGCTGTCTTGGATGCAGCATCCTTATGGAAGAGGGGAAAGAGCAAGAGAGGCAGGAACACATGTGGCTTCCAAAGCTTCTGATCACAGTGTAAGTCCTGTCTGCTCACATGCCACTGGCCAAACCATCTGCCAGTCCACGTCCAATGTCACCAGATGGAATGCCTTCTAATGCAAGTCACACTCCACCTACCCAGGAAGAGGTGGGAGTGAGCAAATGCCAATGATAATGCAGGTCACCATGGAAAGTCCAGCCTCAGGGCCTCAGGGCCTCAGGGCCTTGGACCCTGGCTCCCTCCATCTGCAGAGTCAAAGGTTAGCCGACCTTCAAGACCAAGACCTCCATGGAGGCCTCAAGGAAAACTTGTGACCATGACAGGCCCCATCTGCCACCCACACATGTGACTGTGCATCTCTCTGTCCCTAGAGTGTTTGGCACTTCATAGTCCGCCATCCCTGCTGGATCATACTTGAGGAGCCTCAAACACAGCACCTGGGGTGCCTGACCCGTAGTGGGCATCGAGGTCATACCTGTTTGGTGGGTGAGTGAGTCTACAGAACCGAGACCTGGTTCCCACCGGGAGGGCTTGTGCCTGTGCGTGACCTTGCTCATTGCCATCCACCCGTTTTAGATCCACGTCTCCTCCTCCCTTGTGCCGAGCGCTCCTCGGGGTGAGCCCTGTTCCATTATCTGCACTTGGCAGAGGGCTTCTCACATCACAGGCTCTTGGAGTTCTTGATAAATAAACGAATGAGTAAATAAACAAGCGAGCAGATGCCTGAGCGGACTTCAAGGAGGGGTAGGAGCGGAGAACCCAACCGGCTCGGTGGGCAGGGAGAAGCTGGTGGGAAATCTGGCCTCCAGGAGGAGCTCCAGGTGAACAGGACCATGATTCAACCCTCTGGAGACTGACGGGACTTCTCATCAGTCTGCGAAGGACTCCTTCCGCCAACTTCTCCTGAAAAGGAACCTCAGGGCGCCACCACTTGATGACAGCGTGCGCCCGGAGGGCAAGTCCCAGGATGAGCCTGCGGAGGGGGAGGAGGAACAGACAGCAGCAACCAAACCCCACCCGGCAAACAGTGGGCGCAGAGCCTGCCTTATCACCTCCAGGGTTGCGACAGCCACTTGCTGCTACACTGACATCTAACGTGAAAACGATAGAATGGGAAACTGCAGGGCGAGGCAGACGAGCCAGGCTGGCAGTCACATGGCAGAGCAAGACCGTGGTCACAGCTCCACGGGGCAGCGCTGGTGGCCCGATGATCAATCCTGACACCCACAGCGCTCAGACGTCAGAGCACAACCCACCCAGGCAGGATCCTGACTGATGCTCACAGACCCAGAAGGGCAAGTGGACCTGCTGCACCGTCCATCTCTCCTGATGGTGTTTCACCCCAGCTCAGTGGCCGCTGGTGAGAAGGCCAGCATGCCTGAGGCACGAGGGGGGCGTCAACCAGCTCTCGGGTCTGCATACTGAGGACCGTCCATTCACATTATTTTGGCAGTGCTGGGGATTGAACCTAGGACCTCCCGCATGCTAGGCAAGCGCCCCACCACGGAACCCAGTCAAAAAGTCTTTGAAAGGGGAAAATGGTCAAGAAGCAAACCCTCATCTTCGCTGCTGTTTACTCCTTCGACTAGGTACTGCATGCCACTCGGGGCGGCTCTGCAAGTTGGCTCAAGCCATGTCTGTCAGGCTCTCCGAGCAGAGAGAGTGGGGGAGCCTACCACCCACGACACTGCGGCTGGGTGTACCCGACCAGAGGGGGACTTTCAGGTCCCCGGTTCTACTGCTTGGCTGGGGCCTGGTTCTGAGGTTTGAAGGGAAACGTGGGCTCAGTTGACACAGGTTCTCTAACCCCGCTCCTGCAAGCTGCTCAGATTCTCCTGGAGCGTTGCCCCAAGGAAGCACCCAAAGGATGTGGCACACCGTCATCCGGATCTCCAAGCTGGCTGCTTGGCGGCTGATGGTTTCTTTGAAGAAGACCTCAGGATCTTACACTCCAGGACAGACAGGACCCAGCCAGGAGACTTCGTTTGGAGTAAAAACAGACTTTCGGCTTGTTTTCCAAGGTCCATCGTCTGCTTTAAAAATAGTAATTTAAATGCTTTGAAGTCACTCCCCTGCACTCTTACATATCAAACCAAAGTGGGATGAGGCCATCGAGACTGCCAGACAGGCCGCAGACCACTACCCAGCGGCTCCTGAGGTCAAACCACACGGAGGCGAATCTCTGCTTCAAGGGAGAGGCGCCGTCCAGGGGCCAGGGCAGGGTGCCTGGGTGTGCCAAGGCAGGGATACCTCTCCATCTCCAAGCAACGAGGAGAAGCAACAGTGATCATCCCGGATGAGACACACTCACACTGTGGCGTGCTTAGTGTCCCCATCATCAAAAACTCGTCCTCAGAATGAGAAAGGCTCCTTCCAATCTGAGTCAGCTCTGCCGGTGCTTCCGTGTGCCAGACCTGCCTCCTGGCTGCATTCACCCCGTGTACGCAGGACCTTCTCCAGCCTCCCAGCAGAGGTGGACAGACACCTGTCCTCAGGGGTGGACTTACAGGAGCCGAGGCCAAGGTCACTGTCGTTCACAGGCCAACCCTTTGCCCTCACCAAGCCATTCTCTCCTCCCTGAGTCCTGGGGGGTCTCCATCAGTACCAGTGGCTGATCTGGGGAGGGTGACTCAGGGCTACAGTGTGTGGTGTCCTGGGACTCAAAAGCCCCGAGTCCCTGACCTGGCCCTGCACTGCCACTGGAAGTGACTCTTGGCACGTCTCCAACTGGCATCTCTCAACCCTGGCTGCCCACTGCACTCATCTAGGAGTGTGGACACCTCTGCCCAGGTCCCAACCTTAGAGATCCTGATCTAACTGGCTCAGGGTGGGACCTGGGCACTGACATGTTTGTGACGTTCCCTGGGTGATTCTGATGCACAGGGCTGAAGCCCTCGGCTGAGGACCTTGGTGTTCTCTCTACTATAACATGGAGGGTTGACGTAGTGGTTGGAGAGTTTAATATTTTTTCACTCACTCACCCTCCCCCCAAAAAATGTAGCAAATACTAAGTTTATAAAAGTCACAAGCTCAGACAGACAATTGCACATCCATCCATGTTCATGGCACCAAAAAGTGGAGACCACCAAGGTTCATCAAAAGTTGGAAAAGAGAACGTGGTCTCTACGTCCAATGGGATGCCATTCAGTCCTGAAAACCCAGGTGATTCTGACGCATGCTTCAACGTGGGTGGGCTTTGGGGACACCATGCTAAGTGGAATTCAGGCACAAAAGAACAGACACTGCGTGATACCACATTAGGAGGGGCCTGGAGTGGTCAGGTTCATAGAGACAGAAAGTAGAAGTGGTTTCCAGGGACCGAGGGAGTGGGAGCTGAATGGGTGCAGAGCTGCAGTTTGCAAAGATGAAAGTGTTCTGGGGTGGCGGCGACAGCTACGAGAGACTGTGAACGAACTTAATGTCACTGAACTCACACCTAAAAATGGTTAAGAAGGCAAATGTCAAATTACATATGTGTTTTAGTCAGCTCTTTCATCACTGTGACCAAAGCCCTGACAAGAACAATTAGAGGAGGAAGTTTATTTGGCTCAGGGTTTCAGAGGTCTCAGTCCATAGATGGCCAATTAGATTGCTTTGGGTGAGGCAGAATATCTTGGGAGAAGGGTATGAGGGAGGAAAGCAGCTCAGGTCAGGCATCAGGAAGCAGAGAGAGGGCTCTGCTCACCAGGGACAAAATACATACCCCAAGCCAGGTGTGGTGGCACATGCCTATAATCCCAGCTGCTTAGGAGGCTGAGGCAGGAGGATCACGAGTTCAAACCCAGCCTCAGCAAATGAGCAAGGCCCTAAGCAATTCAGTGAGATCCTGTCTCTAAATAAAATATAAAAAAGGTAAGATGTAGGGGCTGGGAAGATAGCTCAGTTGGTAGAGTGCTTGTCTTGTAAGCACAAGGCCCTGGGTTCGATCCCCAGCACGCAAAAAAAAAAAAAAAGGTAAGATGTGGTTCAGTGGTCGAGTGCCTCTGAGTTCAATGCAAAGTACTCCCCCCCAAAAAACACACACTCCAAAAGCACACCCCCAGGGACCTACCTCCTCCTGTCACACCCTACCTGCCTACAGGTACCAACCAGTTAATCCATATCAGTGGATTAGACACTGATTATGTCACATCTCTCATAACCTGATCATTTCACTTCTGAACATCTTAGCATTGAAACACATGGGAGTTTTGGGGGGATACCTCATATTCAAACCATAACAATAAGCTCCTATGGTTTTAAAAATCACTTTTAAAGTTTAAAGGTTTCTTAGCTGCCGAATCTCTCAGAACCTTGAATTTATCACTGCAATCCAATCTGCCTCCGAGAGAGGCCAAGTCTGCAGTCTCCCCCAAAGTCATTTATCAGGCTGTTTCGAGCAGGGGAGGAGGGGATGGGGAAGACCACCTATGGAGCAGCGCTCCTTGAAGAGGCTTGGGGAATGCTGCACCAAGCTCCGAGAGTTAGTCACAGCTCGCTCAGATTTCTGTCACTGACATGAGTCACAACACTAGGCAGCCGGTGGGCATGGTCTCACGTCAGGACCCCACCAGTTATGTCCTGTAATCCCATTTCATTGCTGGAGAAACTGAGTCTCCAGGAGGTCAAGTAACTTGCCCAAGGCCACACAGCTCACTAGCTGAGCTGGGACCCAAACCCAGGTCGGGCAGGTTCGACGCTGTCACAATTCAAAGTGTGGCCTCCTGACAGGCAGTGCTGTCTGCACCAGGAGCTTGTTAGAACCCTCAGGCCCAGAACTGGACCTCCTGTGCCTGCATTCTAACAGGACCTGGTGATCATGTGACATGAGTGACAGAGACGCTGCTCAGAGCTCCAGGGGCGCTGCTCGTGGAGATCGGACGCGCTCACAGTGAGCTCAGGGCCGTGGAAGCTGCGGCGCTCTCTGCCCAGAGTGTCTGGTCTGCCAATCAGGCACCGTGGCCCCGCCTTACCTTTCCTCCTAACGCATGTGGGCCGCCCAGAGCCCACACGTCATTTAGCTACTTGTCACATTCAGTTACTTAGGAATTTTGCCAGCTAAGGAAAACACGAGCAAGGCTCAAATGAGCAAAGGAATTTCAGAGCAATTCTCTCAAGGGCGTGCCCCCTCCGAGGCCCGCAGAAGTGTCGCCCAGAAGTTAAAGAATGAGAAGATGCAAAGACACAGCGAGCCCGTCCGCAGCCAGCACATCTCCCCTAGTAAGCCCCCTGGCGCGCGTAATGCTCCACCTAATTGAAACATCCTAGGCGAGGGGACGCCCTGCAGCTTCCTGGGGAGCTGACTGAGGGTGCGAGCCTTCATCTTGGAGGCCCTAAGCGGAGATCTGCCCTGCACCATGGATTCCCGAGGCGCAGCCCCACATGGCCAGGGGACTCACTGCCGGACACCTGCAGTGGCCCTTCCTACAGTCCTTCCCGGAGGCCCAGGTAATAAGCAGCACCACTTAGCTTCTCTAATCTTGCTTATAAACCATTCTACCTGCCCCATTAATTGCCTTTACCAATGCTCCTGCAGGTTTCTGGGGAGCTTCTCTGTCTCTCTGGAAATGGGCTTCTCCAGGCTGAAGCCCTTTCAGCACGGTGACCCCCATTTGGGGCCTCCTCCATGTCTTGTGAGCTGGCATGTCCCATGTGGCCAGAGCTCCTGGTCCAGCACGCTGTTCGAGCCCCTGTGGTTCTGGATGGTCAGCCACTTTCATAGGGAAGCTCATTCAGCAATCGGAAGGCATTTCAGTCACACATCAGGGGACTCCATCCAGGAAAGGGAAAGAGACAAAGGCCACCAGGCTGTGAAGGAGGCTGGCCTGCGATCACCCTACCTGGATCCCTTTAGGAAGGGAACTCCGCTGCCCCCTTGCAGATTCATGTCAGGGAGAGGCAGGAAAGAACTGCAGGATGAGACTAGGGTGGGCGTCCCCACAGCAAGGTCACGGCCCTTCACCCCCAAGCTCTAGGTGATGCTCTGTGTCATAAGCTTTTCCCTATTATTTTGTTTAAATGTCTCCAACGTTGCTTATAGCAGATGCCTGTGCTCAATCCTACGGGGACTAAGCATGCCAGCTAAAAAAAATATATATGTAATAAACAGATGGCTGCAAACAGGTGAGGAGCTGAAGGGTCAGAGCAGCCCAGCCCACCTCCACTGCACTTCTCCAGGTGAGCATCACACCTACGCCCTCCCTGCCTCTCCCAGCTTGCCTGTGAGGTGCCGGAGGTGAGTCCCCTTTCCTGCTCCTCGAGCCTCAGGCAAGCCAGATAGGAAGCAGTGCATGTGGAATTTTGGAAACACCTCTCTCATCACTGACCTAGAGACTCCCTCTCTGCTATCTCTGCGGTCACTGTACAGGAATGTCCCACCCTCCCCCATCTGTCCAACAAATACTTGCAACAAAGCACGGCTCAGGTGCTGCGCACTTTGTGAAGACATTCAGACATGCCACTACAGGTGACCGTTACAAGCCTATGCGGTCCTTCCAACCTGCAGCCTCACTGGGGACAAGGATTCTCTCTTTACTCCTAGCATCCCGCTCGTGTCCCAGCCAAGGATGCCGAAGAGCGTCTGTACGATGCACACTTCAGAAAGTGGATACAGGATAAAACCCAGCCACGGTGCTCAGGAGAAGGCTCTTCTTGGACAAGGGTCCACATACAGGGGAAGAAAGGAAGATGCACTTTCCAGGCTCCCATCTTGGAAAACGGCGGGGCCACAGACCTCAGATGTCCCTGTGATCAGAGTTGACATCTCCTACCTCCCACCTTGCAAGTCCACGAGACTGGGCCCGTCCGTCCGCTCCCTGACATCCTGCAGGAGACCATCCCTCTGCCTACATCTCTTCGTGGTAGCTACTAATTGTTCTCTCTTTGCTTTCTTTGGCCCTGAAATGCTTATTAAGCATGAAGCTAAGAACACTCATCTATCCCCATCTGAGTCACCCACACTGCCCGCAGGGCTGTCTTCCTAAAAACACACAACTGCTCAGAATCTCCAACTGCCTACCAGGAAGAGCGTGAACCCTCTGGGCAGTTAAGGCTCTGGGTCCCAGCTGACACTGCAGGCGACTCACCAGCCAAACCCACCTATATGCCCTAAGCTCCAAGCTCACCTGTTCTGCTCCCTCAGCCAGGGGACCCTTCACCTTCTTCCTCCAAAGAGCAGACTCTGGAGCCAGACTGCCCAAGTGCAAAGTCCTGCTTGGCCAATTCTGAGCTAGGAGAACTCGGACAGGGATTTGGGTTGTTTGTGTTTGTTTTTTCATTATTTAGAAAACAATAAAATAATCTTGTAATCAAACCTACATAGATAAGACCTTACAGACAGAATACCATGTGTTATCCTTGTATGAAATGGACAAAACTTAAGTTTACCATTTCTAGACCGAAATGACTATTAAAGTAGACAACCCCTCTGTGCCTGGCTGGTAGCTTTTGTAAAATGGAGATGGTGACACCCCATCTGACCCCAAGGCACTGTTAAAAGGATCAGGCGGCAATGTGCGCAGAGCCCTGAGAACAGCGCCACCTGTGTCTACCCCGTCATCATCTCCCATGCTACCTTTTACGTGACGCCCTTTGTGACCTGGACACAGAGGACTGAGCTCCCTCCTCTGCAATTAGCAGGAGCACAGAAGCACTTCTGCTCCCCCCTGCCTTACAGGATGGTTTTGTAGACCCCCGTCCTCTCGACGTGAACAGAAGCTCCCTGTTCTAGTGGCGGGGTCCGCTCGAGGTCAGT
Organism: Sciurus carolinensis; assembly: GCF_902686445.1. NCBI lineage: Eukaryota > Metazoa > Chordata > Mammalia > Rodentia > Sciuridae > Sciurus > Sciurus carolinensis. The sequence goes on along the minus strand of NC_062214.1, from coordinate 188,679,584 downwards.
TTTAATTTCCCCATGGGCCTGACAGGCATCCAGCAGTCCCCTAGTGAACCCGAGGATGGCTTCCTGCTTGTGGAACTGCTCCCAGGGGGCCTCCTTAGCAGGGTCATTTTTCTTCGCATATGTGGCTCTTTTAATAAACACATATCTCCGTGCGGAGCCAACCAGCCGGCGTGGGATCTGCCCAGCGCTCGTTGCACTTGGCATGTAGAATGGAGTCAAAAGTCCGACGTTTGCAGCAGTAACCAACAGCGGGGTCATGAGAACTAGCATGTGCGAAGACAGTCCAAATGACCCCCTTCGCCTTCTATTCCAGCCACACGTCGCCACTGAGATCTTTGCCTTCCACAAGCCATGCACAATGCTCCCACCAAATCTCACTCAAAAGAGGACCAAGTCCAAAAAGCTGCCAAAGAACCAACTTTCTTTATAAGACGAAGCAGGGATGTTCTTCGGAGTGAGCATCTACCCCGCTGTGCAAACGTGGCCATCATCCACACCACATGTGGCATTTAAGCCTCCCAAGCCCATAGGCTTATGTCCATTCCACAGCCAGGAAACCAAGGTTCAGAGAGTCGGCGACTTGCACAAAACCACACAGGTCGTCAGGGTACCAAGCCTGGCCTCCCGTCCCAGACCTCCTTCACCAGGTCTCCATGGCCAGTGGAAAGTGCCAGATTTAGTACAAAGACACCCAGGATCCTGGGCCAGCACAGCCTGGTCAGACATGCAGAGGCAACAGCTCTGGTCCTCCAAGGAGTGACAGCAAGCAAACATAAGCTTCAGATAGAAAGAGGCCTGGGAGGAAGGTGCCGGACACCCGTGGTGCACCCCTCAGGCACGCACACTCTGGTCAAGCGCCAGGCTGGTTCCAGAGCTTGGAATCCATCAGGGAATAAAACGAGCCTTGCCCCTCCCCCTAGGTTAGAAAGGAAACTAGTTCAAGGTTATGGAACTAGTAAAGGCAGAGGCAGGATTGTCTCCAGAGCCCACGATTTTCAACTCCTGCTGACCATGTGGGCTGAGCCACCTAGGCATGGACAGCCTGGAGGGGACAGTGAGGGAGACAGTAGCCATGTTCATGGAGCGTGGCTGGCGGCTGGACAGCATGAGGGCTGTGGGCAGCCACTCAGCGCGTGCTGCGAGCTAAGTGGACGTCTGACCCCGGCCGCAAGACTAGCGCCGAGGGTGGAGGGGCCACAGCCCGGCCCTCAAGAAGTTCACAGCGGAGGGGAAAGAGGCGGACGCCCGCGTTGTTACCACTGCCATCTGCCACGGGCTCTCTCGGAGCCAGGCACCCCTGCAGCACGGGGCATCTGCCCCAACCGTGGCTCAGCGCAGCCACCGAGAACCCGTTTGCCAACTCCATCCTGGGCCGGTGGCATGTATCCACACATCCCAGACACCAGCCCTCCACCCTTGTGCTTTAAAAAAAAAATTAGAATCAAAGTAATCTGATTCGGCTATAGCCCGAGCTGCACGCTGACTCCTTGATAAATCCCCAAAGCCTAATTACTCACAATGTGCCTGGTTCTCGTAGCCGGTGTTTGTTTTCTCTTTCCCCTTGGACAACCAACGAGCAGGACGCAGCCGTTGCTAGTAAGCATGCCTCCAGGTACATGATGATGCTCCGATTTCTCAGGAAGCACTTTTAATGCACAGTGCTGTCTGCTTAGATGTCTCTCCGTGGCCACTACTACCCTTTGAGGCCGGGCTCAGAGGTCCTTGCCCTTGCCAGGAGCCACCTCTCTCCTCCCCAGCACCCGCCCTAGGGGACCCTCCTCCATGGTACGTGCACAGGCAGCTGTGCCTCTGAGCTCAGGCCTGCCTCTCCCCACTCCCACCCCCATTCTATTTCCTGTTCCCTGACAGTAGGGACTGGGTCCCTTTCAGCTCAGAGCCTAGGGCACCGCAGGGCAGGTGCCCATTTAGGAAATGCAGGCTGCATTTGATTTCTTGGGCAATTACTATGAGAAGCAGGGAGCTGTAGGAGCAGAAGCCAACTGGTCCTGGGTCCCCTCAGCAAGGTGTAGCTCCTGGGCAGGGTGCACCTTCCCCTCTCCGCCACACAGTGATCTTCTGTGCCTCTCTCCCAAGGGGGACATCCACTACTTTCTTAGGAAAAACAGCAGATTATGCCAACACAGCATTTTTCTTCCTTCTCAGTGAAACCCCATGCTCTACGGCCCTTCAGTAATGGACAACGTTAAATCCAAAACCCTCAGCAAGCATCCGACTCTTCGAGAGTCTCTTCCAGAGTCGAGGCTGGATCCCTTCCACCCAGGGTGGCACATGGCAATGCTTAATGAGTTCCATTTTTAACTCAGGGAGAAACGTTCCTCAGAGTTCAAGAGCAAGTGGAGTGGGTGCGCTCTGGATAGCAGGAGGCCGCATGCCGTCAGGAGCGGAGAATCTGCAAGTCAGGGGTAGCAGATGGTCCAGCCAGGAGGAGAGATGCTAGCAGATGGCCACGATAGTCTGGATAAGGGGGGAAACTTTTGATTGCAAACAAATTGATAAGAGGAACGGACCAAGGAGTAGCCACACCAATGCTGGCTGGGCAACAGGCATTCCCTGCTCCTCGGGGGGACACCCAGGGACAGGTCAGAACTTGCCACAGAAGTTCTCATCTCTAAGTCATCTTTTTTCTGCCTCTTTGTTAATAATTGTGGATCATGATATAGACACAATTCAGAATACCCAGATATTTCAAGCCTGGCTCCACAGGAGAATTCCAGTAGGTGAAATTATTCTGTAGGACACAGTAACATGGATACAAGTCTATCAAAACCCACAGGGCCCACAATAGGGAGAGTGAATGCTAATGTCAACTGTGATTTTACTTAATAACAATGTATCAATATTAGCCCATCCACTGTAACAAATGTACCAGCCTAAGGGTCATGGAGCGGGTGGGATAGAAGGGCTCTGTATTTTCTGCTTAGTTTTTTCTGTAAACCTAAAACTATTCTAGAAAATAAATTCTATTAAACCCACTCACACTTACTTGGATTTTTGTGTTGGTTGGTTAAACTTGGACTAATTACTTAACCTCTCTGGGTCTCCTTTTCCTTATCTGCAGAATGAGGACAACAGCACCTACCTAAAGGGTCACTGTGAGGAGTTAATGGATGGGGAACACTTAGAGCAGTGCCCAGCAGTGCCTGGGTCGGCCCTGCAGTGGTACTGACGGCGATCACCACGCGCTCTCAGCTCAGCCTAGGTACTTCCATACATCATGTGGGCTGGGGCTCGTAGCAGCTGGGGTGGCAGGAGGGAGGGCTGCTACCTCACTTTACAAAAGAGAAAACCTGACGCTTAGAGAGATTATGTAACTTCAAGGTCACGAGGCCGGTGAGGGTTGAGCGGAGCCTCCCACCCACACGTCTGCCTTCACACGCCTCATCGAGGCCTCCAGGAGAGGCCGACAGAAGCCGCCTCTGGACACTGGTGATCTCTGGGTGTGCCAGAGCAACCTCGTTCTGCTGAGAGATGGGGAGAGAGGGAGGGAGAAAGCCCCAAACGCCCGCAGGTGGGCTCTGGGCGCGGTGGAGACCGGATCCCACACCCTGACTGCCCAGGCCACGGGATCACGGGGCCGCTCCAGCCCCGAGACAGAAAAGACGACAGGCCTCAGCCTCCGTCTGTGGCCAGATGGGTGGCTCTGCCAGGCTACTGCTGTCCCAAAGTGGCTGGTGACACTTTCTCTGAGGAGCCACCTGGCTCTCGGGAGGCTGCCTGACCCAATCAAGCCCCTTCCCAACCTAGAGCTCCTGCCCCGGCTGTCTGGGGACTGCAACCTCCCTGCCTCCGGTGTTAAGCTCAGTTCTTGCTTTTCCAACTCAAGATCTGCCTTTACGTAACAACTTGGAAACATGAGATGCGTGATTGTCTCCCCAGCGGAGGAGCCGGCTGCAGTAACGCTCCTGACACTGCACCACAAGGCACACCCTGCCCGTCGACCCCACGGGCTTTGTGCACCTCTGGGTCCTGCCTCCTCCTCCTCCTGATCGCTCCTGCTTTTGGTGCCTCTTCCTCCCATTCAGGGCGTCTGTGGAGACCCCTGGCCGAGGGGACCTGCCCCATGGCCTCCTCTCCCCCTAGTCAGCCTCAGCACCACGCTCTGCACTCTGGGCCCCATACCCTCTGCCTCTCTGAGAAACAAATAGAAAATGAAAGAGAAGGGAGGGAGAGGGAGTCAGAAATGAGGGGAGGGAAGCCAGGCACGGTGGTGCCCACCTGTAATCCCAGCGGCTCTGGAGGCTGAGGCAGGAGGGTTGTGAGTTTGAAGCCAGCCTCAACATCTCAGTGAGACCCTGTCTCTAAATAAAACATTTAAAAAAGGCTGGGGATGTGGGTCAGTGGTTAAATCCCCCTGGGTTCAATTCCTGGTACCTACCCCCTAAAAAAAAAGCCCAAATTAATCCCTGTCAAGAGACAAAAACAGGCTTTCTATGTAGAAGCAAGGTTTACAAGGTACGGCACCCTCCAGCACCCTAGATCCTCCAAAGATTAAAAAAGCATCAAACTGAGAGACGTTTGTTTCCAGAAAAGAATTAAATGTTTGATGAGATGTTTACTTGTTAACTTGTCCTCAAAATTCAGTTGACAAATAGTTTTTTGGCACCTATTACCCACTGGCTTTGATCAGAGCTGGGAGAAACAGATGAGAAAATTATGAGAACAGAAAGAGCTAAGCTCTGAGCGTGTGTTACATGCCAAACACTGTTCAATTCATGCAATTCAAAGCCCCCTAGGAGGCAGATGTAGTAATCAGCCCTGTATCCCATTTTACAGATGGGAAAACTGAAGTGTATACCGTGTTTTTAAAAAGCAAGCAAGGCTGGCACGCTCCATATCCTAGCTGGAAGAGGCAAATGCTCTAGCGACGGACGGCACTGGCACCTGCAAGCAGCTGAGACGAGATGCCAGGGCAGCCAGGGACTGAGGAGGCTACTTTGGATCTGGTAACCATGGAAAGCCTTTGGGATGTGGAGAGACGAGCAAGAACCTCCCACGGGAGAGCTGGAGGGAAAGAGCAGGACCCCTAGAAGCTCCCAAAGCAGCCCTGGGGAGGCGCCGTCACTGCTTCCGATTTCAGGGTTGGCGCTGGGCTAAGGCACCTGCATTTGTCTCTCGCCACATGGGTCACGGTTGAGATGTGCCAAGTTCCAGCCTCGGCATCTTCAAACACTCTGGGACACGTGCCACCAGGTCTGTGTGTCTCGGCGATCATCGCAGCACAGAAGCTCACTGGTGCCTTCTATGGACTGAGTGTCTGTGCTCCCCCAAATTCTCACACAAGCCCTAATGCCCGTGTGATAGTTTCCGGAGGTGATTGGAGCTAAATGAGATCATGAGGGTGGGGGTCCCACGGTGGGATTAGTGCCCTTATAAGAGACCAGAGAGCTTGTGCTTCTCTCTCTCTCTCTCTCTCTCTCTCTCTCTCTCTCTCTCCCTCTCTCTCTCTCTCCCCTCTCTCTCTCTCTCTCTCTTTCTCTCTCCCTCCCTCCCTCCCTCTATCTCTCTCTCTCCCTCTCTCTCTCTCTCTCTTTCTCTCTCCCTCCCTCCCTCCCCC